>NC_029791.2:48713501-48794006 GCF_000816755.2 Arachis ipaensis | reverse complement strand
GAGAGAGTGTCATAACTAGATGTGTTATCATTATTATCATCGGACTCTTCAACATCCTCATTTTGTTGGCACTTTGTTGCAATGAAAAAATTTTGATAAAGTGTCCTAAAATGGAGATTTTTCCACACTTTTAATCTTTAACTTAGTATAAATTTTTTAAAATAATTTAGCAAAGTCTTTTCATACAAATATGATACTTCAGAGTCTAAATTTCATTTTACATAAAAATCTCAATTTTAATTTTATAAATTACATTAAGCATTATAAATTATAGAAATATCATACAATTTATACCAATACTTGTGTTAATCCTAATCATTCTAATCACCTTATTTCCTATATTAAGAACAGAGCAAACACAAACTACAATAATCTAGTTTTTCAATATACTGACTTTTCAAACTTTATGCATTTAGAATTTATAAAATCTGCGTGACATGGTTCACCTCAAATTAATGAACTACATCTGAATCTACAATAAAAAAATATAATAATATAATAATAAAATATTATTAAAAGTCAAGAAATATGTCAAAAAATCAAAGATAAAATTATTTTAATCATATAATTACTAGATCCAAAATTCAACCAGTAAAAATTTTTATTGGTATTCTTTGATCAGCTTAATTGTACCAAAATATTTTAGTAATATTTTAGAGTTAAAATCATTTAAGATATCATTGTCATGAACATTGATATATGAGTCAAGTGATCAGATAAAGCGAAGACTTGTACTTGGATGATCATGGCTCTTAATAATTATCTTTTAGGAGATATTAGAGTTAAACTTTATCTTGTTTTCTTATTAAATTCATGCACCTACTTAGCTTTGTTTCTTATCCAAATTCATTTTTGTCATTATTTTAAGCAATAAGAGAGAGAAAAAGAGAGAGAAAAGAAAACTGCATTGTTGGTCATCTTTCAAATTTGATTCATGATACTTTGAAGGTCTAAATTAAAATTCCACTCCTGTTAATCAATTTCTCTCTTCCTCCCCAAAAACATCCATATAAATTTCACCAAGGTTAGTCAAAAAATCATCTCCCTCTTACTCTTCACAAATTCGGCCATGAGAAGAAGTTGTATAGATGATCTATTGTTGATCATCTCTTGTTTAGAAATTATGTTCTAGTACCTCTTAAAAGTAAGAATCACAAGTTTTCAAATTCAAAAGGTGAAAAAAAATTCCCTCTCTTCTCTCTACACAATTTGGTCATGATGGTTATCAAAAAGTGATCTATTATAATTTTTCTATCTTCATGAATCATGATTTAGCAGCCTCAAAGAGTCCATAATAATAAGTTTCAAGTTTTAAGGGTGATAAAATTATAAAAGAATAAGAAAAGAAAAGAATGTAAACTTTTATTAATTGTTAATTGATTGAATTGAATTGAAATATATTATGAAGGTAAAACTAAATATATATAGAGTATTGGCCTAAGAAAGATGAAAGCAAATAAAGATAAGAAAAGATAAGAACAACTAAAGATAAGATAAGATAAAATCATAAAAACTAAAATTGTAACTGAATTTATGTATTTTGTTGGGCTGAATTTGTGGGCCACAAAACTTCTTTATTGTTGTCATGGGTTAAGTTGGAAGAATAGTTTAATATGTCCCCGCAAGCTCGTGGATGGAAGATGTCAATAATCCACAGTTTTGGATAAGTTCTGATGAAATTGTTGAGGAAGACCCGCCCGACGTGGTGACGCAGAGGGAGATGCGTGTGGCAGAGCTACAGCTGCCAACGGCAAAAATATAAAAGGAGATACTGTACTTGAGCAGCGATCTAAAAAAAGAAAAAAAAAAGAAAAAATAAGCGCGTAGAGCACAATGAGATTGGTGTTCAGAGGGCACGTATGGCGCAATAAGATTGGTCTTCAAAAATAATAAATAATAAAATATTATTAAAAGTCAAGAAATATGTCAAAAAATCAAAGATAAAATTATTTTAATCATATAATTACTAGATTCAACCAGTAAAAATATAATAATATAATAATAAAATATTATTAAAAGAAAAGAAATATGTCAAAAAATCAAAGATAAAATTATTTTAATCATATAATTACTAGATCCAAAATTCAACCAGTAAAAATTTTTATTGGTATTCTTTGATCAGCTTAATTGTACCAAAATATTTTAGTAATATTTTAGAGTTAAAATCATTTAAGATATCATTGTCATGAACATTGATATATGAGTCAAGTGATCAGATAAAGCGAAGACTTGTACTTGGATGATCATGGCTCTTAATAATTATCTTTTAGGAGATATTAGAGTTAAACTTTATCTTGTTTTCTTATTAAATTCATGCACCTACTTAGCTTTGTTTCTTATCCAAATTCATTTTTGTCATTATTTTAAGCAATAAGAGAGAGAAAAAGAGAGAGAAAAGAAAACTGCATTGTTGGTCATCTTTCAAATTTGATTCATGATACTTTGAAGGTCTAAATTAAAATTCCACTCCTGTTAATCAATTTCTCTCTTCCTCCCCAAAAACATCCATATAAATTTCACCAAGGTTAGTCAAAAAATCATCTCCCTCTTACTCTTCACAAATTCGGCCATGAGAAGAAGTTGTATAGATGATCTATTGTTGATCATCTCTTGTTTAGAAATTATGTTCTAGTACCTCTTAAAAGTAAGAATCACAAGTTTTCAAATTCAAAAGGTGAAAAAAAATTCCCTCTCTTCTCTCTACACAATTTGGTCATGATGGTTATCAAAAAGTGATCTATTATAATTTTTCTATCTTCATGAATCATGATTTAGCAGCCTCAAAGAGTCCATAATAATAAGTTTCAAGTTTTAAGGGTGATAAAATTATAAAAGAATAAGAAAAGAAAAGAATGTAAACTTTTATTAATTGTTAATTGATTGAATTGAATTGAAATATATTATGAAGGTAAAACTAAATATATATAGAGTATTGGCCTAAGAAAGATGAAAGCAAATAAAGATAAGAAAAGATAAGAACAACTAAAGATAAGATAAGATAAAATCATAAAAACTAAAATTGTAACTGAATTTATGTATTTTGTTGGGCTGAATTTGTGGGCCACAAAACTTCTTTATTGTTGTCATGGGTTAAGTTGGAAGAATAGTTTAATATGTCCCCGCAAGCTCGTGGATGGAAGATGTCAATAATCCACAGTTTTGGATAAGTTCTGATGAAATTGTTGAGGAAGACCCGCCCGACGTGGTGACGCAGAGGGAGATGCGTGTGGCAGAGCTACAGCTGCCAACGGCAAAAATATAAAAGGAGATACTGTACTTGAGCAGCGATCTAAAAAAAGAAAAAAAAAAGAAAAAATAAGCGCGTAGAGCACAATGAGATTGGTGTTCAGAGGGCACGTATGGCGCAATAAGATTGGTCTTCAAAGGGTGCATAGAGCGCAATAAAAGAGGGTGCGTGGAGCGCAATAAAAGTGCATATGGAACTACTAAAACAGATGTAGATTGAACTTGCTGAAATAGAATGCAGACATGACTGCTGAAACAAAATGCAGACGAAACTCTCAGAAGAAGAAGGTGCAGATGGAACTGCCGGAAGAAGGCGCAGCCAGGCCATAGTGACTATTCCATGAATGATAGTTGTTTCTTGTTAGAACAGGTGTAACCAAGACTGATGTTGGACTTTTACTTAGACGGATGTAATATAGATTGGTTGCTGAGCTAAATTAAAAGATTGATTATTCATCGTGGGAGGAGGTTGAAAAAGAAGTAGGGTGATTTCTCACCAGAAAGATGATAGCTTGTGTATCCTCTTCAAGGGGGATACCTGATACCATGATAAAATTATGAAAGAATAACAAAAAAAAAGAATGTGAACTTTTATTAATTGTTGATTGATTGAATTGAATTGAAATGTATTATGAAAGTAAAACTAAATATATATTGAGTATTGGCCTAAAAAAGATAAAAGCAAATAAAGATAAGATAAGAACAACCGGTGACGGATCTAGAAAATTTTGGTAGTGGGGACAAAATTTATATAACATGATAATAATTTTTATAATAAAAATAATATGTGTATATAAAAAATTAAATATTAAGTAATTTGTCTCTTAACACTACCATCAAAATTTCTCTCTTTCCATATATATTATTAAATAATTATTTAAAAATTCACTTCCCAACACAATTAGAAGCCGACTCTTATTGATATTCATAGTTAAAAAAGTTCTTTCAATTAATATAGTTGCTACGCAAAAATTAAAGCTAATTTGAAAAGAAGATAAATAATATTCTTTTGAGTTGATTTTTAAAAAAAAAAACACTAATTTCGTTTAAATATGAGAAAATTGATCATTCTAATGAATATCTAATATAAAATTTTTAAATTGACGATTAAGTACCAAAAGTTGAATAAAAAATTATTATGGGTGAAATTTAATAATCTAATGGGGGCAAATAAATATTATTATCATATACTACTCAAAAAAATTCTAAATTGTAGTGGGGGCGCTTGTCCCCACACCACCGCACTTGGATCCGTCCTTGAGAACAACTAAAGATAAGATAAAATAAAATAAGATTAAAATTGTAACTGAATTTATGTATTTATTGGGTTGAATTTGTGGGTTACGAGACTTCTTTATTGTTGTCATGGGTTAAGGTGGAAGAGTAGTTTAATAAAAGGTGAATAAAACTTTTTTTTTTCTTTTTTTATGATTCGATCATAATAGCTTCAATGTCTTAAAATGTTGCGTTGATTAAAATATAGGAAAGAATTGGTACTAAAAAGTTTTTAAGAGGAGGTTAAAAGACTTAAAATTGAGATAAGGGTGTGATTAGCCTAAAAGACCTCATATATGCTCTAATGGACAAATGCTGCTAATGATTGATGAAATTGAGTGCAATATTTGAATGATATTTTGAATGCTTAAATTGAATGTGAATGCATGGCTAAACGTATATATTAATGTGACATCATGTTTAAGCTTATGCTTATTGAGGGTTTAATTGTAACTTGAAAAAGAATCAATGTAAGGATGATAAATCTTAAATGTTATAAAAGAAACCCCTAAGTGTATGTTAGTAAGGTAAAAGATTGAGAAAAAGATCAAAAGATATCAAGAGAAAAGGTTAAAAGATTCAAGAGTGTAACCTAAAGGTAAACGAGTCATTAAAAAATATGAAAACACAAAAAATGCATCTAAAGTGAAAGAGTGATAAAAAATAAAAGTGAGGAGAGCGTAAAAGTCAAATAAGTTATATAATAAAAATTAGCATGAAAATATGAACAAAGAAGGTCTAGGGCAAAAATATAAATTTATAAAATAAAAAAAAATATAATCAGAATAAGATTTAAGAGTAAAACAGTTATTTCGTAAAAGATTGAGGATAAGAAGGTAATTTAAAATCATAAAAAGTAAAATAATGTTTTTTTGTAAAAGATTGGAGTTAAAATGATAACTTGGAGACATAAAGGGTAAAATAGTTATTAATAAATATGAGCGGTAAAATGATAATTGGGGTCATCATAAGGTCATAATGATAATTTTGTGAAAGTTTACGGACATAGTGATAATTTTATAAAAGTTTAAGAACAAAATGGTAATTTGAACAATGAAAGATAAAATGGTCATTTAACATAAAACCTAGGGGTAAAATAGTAATTTACACTATAAGGGTAAAAATGTTATTAGATAAAAAGACAAGGGTAAAATAGTAATTCTGAAGTCATGGATAGTATAAATGTCATTTTAAAGAAAAATGAGGATAATATAGTAATTAAGAGGTCTAAGGTCATAAAGGTCATTTTATAAGAGTAAGTAAGGATAAAAGTGTAATTTTGTAAGAAAAGACATAACGGTCATTTCTTAAAAGATTGAAGTTAGAATAATAATTAAGAGGTTAAGGGATATACTTGTGACTTTGATAAAGGATTGAGGACATAATAATAACTTTAAATTAAGTATAAATACTATTTATTAAAAGATTGAGGTTAAAACAGTAATATAGAAAAGAAAATGGCGTAAAGAAAAAATTTTTAAGAATAGAAACAAAGGAAATCCTTAAAAGAAAGAGATAGAATAAGACTGAATGAGATAAATAGAAATAAAATAAAATATACTGAAATAAAGTAAAATAGAATAAGTTAAACTGAAACATGATAGGACAGAATGAGACAAATTGGGATGAACTAAGAACAGGATGAGATAGACTGAAAATAAAATGAGGAAGGCTGAGACAAAATGAGCCAGAATCTGACAAACTAAAAAAAAATGCTTACTAATGAATATTCTTAAAAGCTTTATAGCAAAATGATAAATAAATGTCACAAGCCTGATGAATGATTAAAGGTTCATCAGGTAAAGTCAAGAGTTTCATCCCGCTTGCTTAGTGCATGGACTATTTAAGTGTTTGAATGCAAGGATTACAATTTTACCCACCTATGAACTATTGACTATTTGAATGCAGGGACGCCCATGAACCGCTAATTACTATTTCCCATTGTGCGTATATTATGGTGTCAAACTCTGCAATGATTGCCAATTGTCATCGACTAGTGTATTCTTAACAACTCAACACATACATGGGCTGGCAATGAAAAGCTATATTTGGGGCTTGCTCCCAGGTAATGTCGGATTGCAAGTAGCCAATCGACATGTGAGCTCTTAACTTGTGTAGGATAGACATGCATCATAATTGTTTGTAGCATATCTCCTGTGGTCCTATGTTGTGCTTTATTATCTACTATGTGTTGTATGACTTGTCTATGATTGTCTACTGTCAGTAATTAACTTTTATGAGGTTAACTGTAACACCCTACCACACAGAGATTTACGCTTAAGTTGTAAATCAAAGGTGGTTAGGCATTACAACACCTAAAAGAATATATATATATATAAGAATAACATCATAACTAGGAGCCTGTGAAGAAATTAAAACTTTGAACGACCGATGCTTACACACTGAAAACGTTAACACGATTGAACGTCGTATGCCAAAGCAGAAAATATATATACATAGGTTTCAAAATAGATACATAATAATCATTGTCTCGACCGGCGAAGACAAGGCCGACTAGAATATTACAAAATCAGAAGTACAAAATACATCCTGTTTCTCCAAAATATAAACCTCTAAGAGAAATACACAATAATATATTCAAAAGAGAAGAAAAATGCTAAGAACAAAATAAACTTCAAAAGTAAAGTCTTCTTCACTTCATCAATAAGTCTAGCACTCTTAGCGAGATGTGTCACGTCCTGTATCTGAAAAACAACAATTTCCACAACGGGTGAGAACCTGAAGGTTCTCAATAGGATAATAGAGACTATATAGTCATGCTAGGCAATCCTAGTCTCCAAACTCACAAGGTTCAAACCTAGGGTTCTTTATATAATGCAAACAGGGTTAAGTTACTAAATCTCAGTTCCATATCTACCTCTAATTTCAATCATTTCCAATATATCACTATCCAAATTCCAATACCACAATTGTTCGGTTTAGCATTCAGTTTAGTAATTTAATCACAAACTACAGGGTTAATTCACTATGCTTAGCATTTTATGAACTATTACCGATCTCATTCATTCCCATAGTTATAATCATCATTAATCCCAAGTTTCATGTCTCAATAGTGAAATCATATACAAACAGTAAGCAATACAAAGCAAACACAAGTAGAGAACAAGTACAACAAGTATTTCAATTAGTAATTAAACAAAAATATACAGTTAGGCAAACTCAAATAAATATGCACACTCAAACAATAACAAACAAATGCGCATGATGCATGCCTTTGAAGTACATATGGAGAAATAGTTAAGGCTTCAGAGATATCTATCTTTCGGATTGACTTTTCTTACTAACTATTT
This sequence comes from Arachis ipaensis, assembly GCF_000816755.2. Classification (NCBI taxonomy): domain Eukaryota; kingdom Viridiplantae; phylum Streptophyta; class Magnoliopsida; order Fabales; family Fabaceae; genus Arachis; species Arachis ipaensis. The sequence continues at coordinate 48,786,174 of NC_029791.2, read as the reverse complement.
TAATCATGCAAGATTCAATTCATGGCAAATTATATGTGACTAAACCCTAATTTCTTAGACCTTTTTAGTCTCCTCTAACCTTCATCGACCGCCAATTCCTTGGTCACTTAATTCCAATTAGAGGGTAAAGTTTAATTATAGTTTATATGCCACAGAAATCCTAATTACCCAAATATAAGAGGATTATATGTCACGTATCTCGTTAAGTCCAGATAATTAGAAATTTAGGAGAAATTATTTTCAAGCTATTGTTCAAGTATACAAGAACTCAATTGGAACAAGGGTCATACTTCCGTTCCACCCAGATTCATAAGATAAAGACCGAAAAAAATTCTTGAAATAGAAATCAATACATGAATTAAAATAGAAAAATAATAGTATCAATCCATACAATAGACAGAGCTCCTAACCTTAACAGAGGAAGTTTAGTTGCTCATGGTTTAGAGAGAAAACAAGTATTCTGAAAAACTGTAAAGTGCGGAATGAGGTAGAAGAGAAGAGATGAGATCAGCCCGAAGGGCTGATTCTTTTTCTTTTTATATCTAATCCTAACTAATGTAAAATATATTTTCTAGAACTAAATAATATCTTTTCCTATTTTAAATAAAATAAAGTTTTAATCAAAATTAATTAATTACATCTCGTGCTGCTCCTTGGACAATTGGGGACCACCAATTTCACTAAAGGTGGCACCAAACTTGGGCTGGGCCAAGTTTGGCACCACCATCCCCAAATATATCTTCAATATTATGCACCCTTGGCTCCAAACTTGAGAAATCTCAAGTTTGGCTTTGGTTCGACGCCAAGCATTCCTAGAGGTAGGTGAGTGTGGCGCCAAACTTAAAGAATCCCAAGTTTGGCGCCATTGAGGCCGAACGAAATGGAGGAAAAGAGTATACTATTTTATATCATTGGAAACCTCTAGAAGTTAGATTTCCAATGTCACTAGAATCACGTCAATTGAACCTCTGTAGCTCAAGTTATGTCCGTTAGAGTGCAAGGAGGCCAGGGTTGATAGCATCATCCACTTTCTTTCTCTTCTTCTATAAAACTCCGTCAAATCCATCCGAATGCTACCTGAAATAAATAGAATTACACACAACTCAAAGTAGCATTCATAGTGGCTAAAAAGTTTTTAAATTTTGATTAAACTTAACAATTCAAATGCAAATTCACTAGGAAAAGATAGGATAGATGCTCACGCATCACCGATCCTATTAGCCATGAGCTTACGTGTCAGTTAAACTGCCAGAACCCAACACACCTAGTAACTAACCCAGATGTGATGTTTGAGCATCTTTCCTATCTTTTTCTAGTGAATTTGCATTTAATTTGTTAAGTTTTATGAAGAATTTATTATCTTTTAGCCACTATAGATGCTACTTTGAGTCTTGTGCAATTTTATTTATTTTAGGTAGCATTCGGATGGATTTGATGGAGTTTCTACAGAGAAAGAGAAGAAACCAAGGAGCTGATCAGCAAGGAGCGATGCGTACGCGTGCCTGACACGTATGCGTGCCTGACGTGTACGCGTGAATTAGAGCTTTCCAAGGCGACGCGTGTGCGTACCTGACGCATACGCGTGACACGCGAAAAAGACTATCGACGCGTATGCGTGACTGACGCGTATGCATGACGTGCGCGACATGCAGAATTCGCAGAAAATGCTGGGGGCGATTTCAGGCTGAGTTTTGACCCAGTTTTCGGCCCAGAAACACAGACTAGAGCCAGGGGATAGCAGAGACTCAAGGGAGATTCACATGAGAATAGTTATGCCGACTCCAAGTTAGGCGTGGACCCTACGAAGCAAGTGGTCCCCATCCATCAATTGAAGACATGCTGATTGCTTTAATTAATTCTGATTTAAACTTTAATTTTTATTAGAAAATAGGAAAAGATATTATTTTAGTTTTAGAAGATAGATTTTAAATTAATTAGGATTATATATAAAAGGGAATTCCAATAGGGGGATTCCAACACAACATTATTCCATTCAAAACTACCAAAATATATTTTATCAGAATCCTTATTTTTCTCTCTGAACCATGAGCAACTAAACCCCCACTGTGAAGGTTAGGAGCTCTGTCTATTGTACGGATTGATAATATTATTTTCTATTTTAATTCATGTTTTGATTTATATTTCAAGAATTGTTTTCGTTCTTTATTTTATGAATTTGGGTGGAACGGAAGTATGACCCTCTTTCTAATTGCGTTCTTGTATAACTTGGAAAAGCTCTTTACTTGAACAACAGCTTGAAAACATGTTCTCCTAAATTTTAATTATCTGGATTTAACGGGATACGTGACATATAATCCTCTTATATTTGGGTAATTAGGATTTCTGTGGCATATAACTAGAATTGAACTTCACCCCCTAATTGGAATTAATTGACCAAGGAATTGGCTATTGATGAAAGTTTGAGGAGACTAGAAAGGTCTAAGGAATTAGGGTCTAGTCAAATATAGTTGCCATGAATTAAATCTTACATGATTAAAATTAGTTAATAAGAAAAGTCAATCCAGAAAATAGATAACTCTGAAGCCTTAACTGTTTCTCCATACTTTATTCCCAACGTATTTATTTGCCTTTCTTTAATATTCTTTATATTGTCTAATGGCTTTGAACTCTCAACTCTATTTTCTGTTTGCCTAACTAAGTAAATTAATCAACCATTGTTGCTTAGTGCTTCAATCCTCGTGGGATCGATCCTCACTCACCTGAGGTATTACTTGGTTTGACCCGGTGCACTTGCCGGTTAGTTTGTGGTTGTAAACACCGCACCAAGTTTTTGGCGCCGTTGCCGGGGATTGACTGTGATTGACAACTATCAGTTGTTTGATTACTTAGATTAGGCATTTTAGTTTTAATTTTTCTTTAATTTTTGCTTAGTATTTTCGAAAAAATTTCTTTAAATAAATAGCACTAATATTTTTCCTTAATTTCTGAAATTAAGTTTGGTGTCACCTAGTTAATTTTATTTTAATTTTCTTGTTTATTTTTTCTGTTAATTTTCGAAAATTTCTGTCTAATTTCAATTATCATTTTCAAAAATTTATTTATTTATTTTAATTAGTATTTTTATTTTATTATTTTACATAGGATACCTCACTGGAACTTCTCTGCACTCTGACGTAGAGAATCCCATCTTTTCTTGTTTTCTGTTTGTTTATGCACAGGAACAGAGAGAAGGAACCTCTTTTAGACTTTGATCCTGAACCTGAAAGGACTTGTAGACGACGTTTACAACAAGCAAGACTTTGCAAGCCTGCAGAATCCACTATGGATCACAATAATGCTGTTAATGCCAATGTGGCAAATCTGAATGGGAATGAAGAACAAAGGAGAGTGCTTGGCTCATACTCTGCTCCTACTGCAGATCTTTATGGTAAAAGCATTGTGGTTCCTCCTATAACTGCGAACAACTTTGAGTTGAAGCCACAATTGGTCACCCTGGTGCAACAAAATTGCCAGTATCATGGTCTTCCCCATGAAGACCCAAATCAATTTATTTCTAACTTTCTGCAGATTTGTGATACTATGAAGATAAATGGAGTGAACCCAGAGGTGTACAAACTCATGCTCTTCCCGTTTGCTCTAAGGGATGGAGCAAAGCTATCGCTAGATTCCCAACCCAAGGAGAGTTTGAATACTTGGGACAAGGTTGTTATTGAGTTTCTTACTAAATTTTTCCCACCAAAAAAGCTGACTAAGCTAAGGGTGGACGTTCAGACCTTCAGACAGAGGGATGGTGAAACTCTTTATGAAGCTTGGGAGAGATACAAGCTATTGATTAGGCAATGCCCTCTAGACATGTTCTCTAAATGGACCCAACTAGACATCTTTTATGAAGACTTGGGTGAAATGTCCAAGATGTGCTTAGATAATTCTGCAGGTGGTTCATTGCACAAGAAGAAGACACGGGAGGAGACTATTGAGCTGATTGAATTGGTTGCTAGCAACCAATATTTATACTCATCTAACAGGAATCCTGTGAACTCTGAGGCTCCTCAGAAGAAGGGTGTTATGGAAGTAGAAGCTCTTAATGTTCTTCTTGCTCAGAATAAGCTGATGTCTCAGCAAATAAGTCTACTTACTCAACAGATGGGTGGCATACAAGTCTCAGCTATCAACACCCAAAACTCACCTCAAGAAGTCCCTTATGACATGACAGGTAATTTTGTGCAAAATGATAATTATGACTATGCTCAATGCTCTTCTGAATAGGTCAATTACATGGGGAGTGGTCCTAGAAATCCCAACAATGATCTATACTCTAAGACATACAATCATGGGTGGAGAAATCACCCAAATTTTGGGTGGAGGGACCAACCTTAGAGACCTCAGAATTTCAACAATAATTCTCAGGGCGACTTCCAACATAACAATCACAATAACCGCCAATTTCAGTCTCAGCAGCAATAACCACCTCAGCAGGCAAACTCTAAACCCCAAGAAGATTCTAACTGGGAGATGATGAGGAGTTTTATGCAGGAAACCAGAGCCTTCATTAGAAACTTTGAGGTGTAAATGGGCCAATTGAGCAAGTAAATACCTGAGAGGTCTGCAAGTACATTTTCAGGTGATACAGTGGTGAACCCAAGAGAAGATTGCAAGGTTATTCAATTGAGAATGGTAAAACAGCTGGCTCTGAGACAAGGGTCAATGAAGAGCTAGTTGAAAAGAAAGCTCCAGAGGAGAAGAAGGAAGAAGAGGAGCACGCCCCTCCAAAGCGTGCAGACAACCCGTTCCCTGACTCTCTTGACACGTATCCTATATTACCAAAGGCTCCTGAATACAAGCCAAAAATGCCATATCCTTACAGGCTTCAGAAGGCTTCCAAAGAAAAGCAGTTCTCTAAATTTTTAGATGTCTTCAAGAAGCTACAGATCAACATTCCTTTTGCAGAGGCTTTTGAGCAAATGCCTCTTTATGCTAAATTTATGAAAGAATTGTTGACTAACAAGAGGAATTGGAAGGAGCAAGAAACCGTGGTGTTAACCAAGGAATGTAGTGCTATTATTCAACATAAACTTCCTGAGAAAATGCAAGATCCAGGAAGTTTTGTGATTCATTGCAAGATGTCACCATTCGGAGAGCTTTGTGTGATTTTGGAGCTAGCATCAATCTCACGCCACTTTCAGTGATGAAAAAGCTTCAAATTGAGGAGGTAAAACCCACCTGTATTTCTCTTCAACTTGCTGATCTTTCTATTAAATTACCTGTGAGTGTTGTTGAGGATTTACTTGTGAAAGTAGGACCCTTTATTTTTCCTGTTGATTTTGTTATATTAGACATGGAAGAGGATGTAAAATCCTCTATTATTCTTGGTAGACCCTTTTTAGCTACAAGTAGAGCTCTGGTTGATGTGCAAAAGGGTGAATTAACCCTGAGGGTCAATGAAGAATAGGTGGTCCTTAATGTTTTTGAAGCTCTCAAGCACCCTAATGATTCTGAAGGGTGTATAAGAATTGATGTTGTTGAACCACTTGTTCAAGAAGTACTGGAAGCTGAGGTACTTGATGACATTCTGGATCTTATTTCTGAGTATGAGCTAGTTGAAGTTGATGATTCACCACCCCAGAAGGCACTAGTTCACACGCCTAAAGCAGAGGAGGAAGCCCCCAAGCTTGAGCTCAAAGATTTACCTTATTCTCTGAAATATGTGTTCTTGGGTGAAAATGGTTTCTATCCAGTGATTATTAGCTCTTCCCTGAAGCCTGAAGAGGAAGAGGCGCTTATTTCAGTGCTCAGGACCCATAAAACAGCTCTTGGGTGGACCATTAGTGACTTGAAGGGGATAAGTCCAACCAAGTGTATGCACAAGATCCTCCTTGAAGATGATGCTAAACCAGTTGTGCAACCACAAAGGAGACTCAATCCAACTATGAAAGAGGTGGTCCAAAAAGAGGTAATGAAACTATGGGAAGCAGATATTATTTACCCTATTTCTGACAGTTCTTGGGTAAGTCATGTGCAGGTAGTTCCCAAGAAAGGAGGGATGAAAGTGATCAAGAATGAAGAGAATGAGCTTATTCCTAGAAGAACACTCACAGGTTGGAGAATGTGTATAGACTACAGGAGGCTCAACACTGCTACCAAGAAGGATCACTTCCCCCTGCCTTTCATTGATCAGATGCTTGAGAGATTAGCTGGTCATGCTTTCTACTATTTTCTAGATGGATATTCTGGATATAATCAAATTGCAGTGGACCCTCAAGATCAAGAGAAGACAACATTCACATGCCCCTTTGGAGTATTTGCCTACAAAAGAATGCCTTTTGGACTTTGCAATGCTCCAGCAACCTTTCAAAGGTGTATGCTTTCAATTTTTTCTGATATGGTTGAAAAGTTCATTGAGGTATTTATGGATGACTTTTTTGTTTTTGGTAATTCTTTTGAATCTTGCCTTAAGCATTTATCTCTTGTCTTGAAACGGTGTCAAGAATTAAACCTTATTTTAAATTGGAAAAAATGTCATTTTATGGTTACAGAAGGTATTGTTCTTGGACACCGGATTTCAAGTAAGGGAATTGAGGTTGATAGTGCAAAGGTGGAGGTAATTGAAAAATTACCACCACCAGCTAATGTTAAGTCAGTCAGGAGTTTCTTAGGTCATGCAGGATTTTATAGAAGATTTATAAAGGATTTTTCTAAAATTGCTAAACCTTTAAGCAACCTGTTAGTTGCTGATGTTCCTTTTGTCTTTGATTCTGATTGTCTGCATGCTTTTGAAACTCTGAAAGCAAACCTTACCTCTGCTCCCATTATAGTTCCCCCTGACTGGAATTTACAATTTGAATTGATGTGTGATGCCAGTGACTTTGCTATAGGAGCTATTTTAGGACAGAGACATGGTAAGCTTGTACACGTCATTTACTATGTCAGTCGTGTGTTAAATGATGCCCAAAAGAATTACACAACTACAGAAAAGGAATTATTAGCTGTTGTGTATGCTGTTGATAAGTTTAGGTCCTATTTACTTGGTTCTAAGGTTATTGTTTATACTGATCATGCTACTTTGAAGTACCTTCTAACCAAGCAGGATTCTAAACCAAGATTAATCAGATGGGTGCTGCTCCTTCAGGAGTTTGATATTGAGATAAAAGACAGGAAAGGGTCAGAAAATCAAGTAGCTGACCATCTCTCCAGAATTGAGCCTGAAGCAGGAGTACAACTACCCACAACTGTGACTGAGACGTTTCCAGATGAGCAATTATTCCTCATTCAGCAGGCTCCATGGTTTGCAGACATTGCAAATTATAAGGCCATGAATTTTATTCCAAGGGAGTACATTAGGCAAAAAGTGAAGAAGTTATTGACTGATGCAAAGTACTACATTTGGGAGGAACCATTCCTTTTTCAAAGGTGTTCAGATGGTATCATCTGGAGATGTGTCTCAGATGAAGAAAAATAGCAGATTCTTTGGTACTGTCATGGTTCTGAGTATGGAGGCCACTTTGGTGGTGAAAGGACAGCTACAAAGGTCCTTCAGAGCAGGTTTTACTGGCCGACTCTCTTTAGAGACTCAAGAGCATTTGTAAAGCACTGTGACAGATGTGAAAAAGCCACAAATCTCCCTGCCAACCATGAAATGTCACAGCAGGGGATTCTTGAGGTTGAGTTGTTTGATGTGTGGGGTATTGATTTCATGGGACCTTTCCCACCCTCACATTCAAACAACTATGTTCTAGGGACAGTTGATTATGTGTCCAAGTGGGTGGAAGCTGTGGCTCTGCCTACCAATGATGCCAAGGTGGTAATGAGTTTTCTTCAGAGATATATCTTTAGCCGTTTTGGTGTTCCAAGGACACTCATTAGTGATGGAGGAAGTCACTTCTGTAACAGACAACTGGACTCTCTTCTGCAGAGATATAGAGTCCGTCATAAAGTGGCAACCCCTTATCACTCTCAGACAAGTGGACAGGTTGAAGTTTCTAACAGGAAACTTAAGAGGATTCTAGAGAAAACCGTCAGTGTCTCAAGAAAGGACTGGTCTAGGAAGCTTGATGATGCTCTCTGGGCATATCGGACAGCTTACAAGACTCCTATTGGAATGTCCCCTTATTAGTTTGTCTATGGCAAAGCCTGTCACTTGCTTGTTGAGCTGGAGCATGAAGCTTACTGGGCAATCCGATATCTGAATCTTGATTCAGAAGCTGCAGGAATCAAGCGAATGCTTTAGCTGAATAAGCTTGATGAATTCAGATATTCAGCCTATGAGAATGCTAAGCTCTATAAAGAGAGAACCAAGTTACTGCATGACAAGAAGATTGCCATCAGAGTCTTTGAGCCAGGACCGTTTGTAGTTACCAGAGCTTCACCATATGGTTATGTGGAAATACAGGAAGAGAATTCTGACAGGAAATTTACAGTAAATGGCTAGAGGTTGAAGCACTATCTTGGAGGCGACATCGATCGCCAGAGGTCCGCTCATTTGCTGACTTAGCAGAACTGACCGTCAAGCTAGTGACGTTAAAGAAGCACTTGTCGGGAGGCAACCCGATAATTTCGTATCCTTAGTTATTTTTCATAGTAGTAGTTTTCTTACTTTTTTTATTTTTATTGAGTTTTTACTGCTTTTCTGATCATGCCGCTATTTGATAACAGGAACTGAACACTTCAGGCGACACACGAAAAAAAAAAGAGAGCACACGACGCGCAAGCGTCGCTGACGCGTACGCGTCATGTGTGTGCGCGTGAAAAATAAAATTGGAACCATGCTGGGCGCATAAGCCGCATCACGCATACGCGTCTCTGACGCGCGCGCGTCGTTTGCGCAATTGGCCACCCACGCATACGCATCCCTTATGCGTACGCGTGACCCTGAAAAACGGCATCAATGAGTGTTTGGGCAGAGAGTTGTGATGGCTTGGGGGTGGAAGTGTGCTAGAGGCACAAATTTGATCACGCGTACGCATCCCTGACGCGTATGCGTCCCTTCCCCAAATGGCTATCCACGCGTGCACGTGCATGACGCGCACACGTCATCTGAAGGTTTTGATTCCCAGACCATGCAAGAAGAGAGTTGTACGTGCGCGCGGCCACCTTCGCGTGATTTGCACAAACCAAGTCCACGCATACGCGTCCCTAACGCGTACGTATCGCTTGAAATTAGCGCGATCCACGCGTATGCGTGCCTTATGCGTCCGCGTCGCATGCGATGCCCAAATTAAACCCCCCAATCCCAATTCTCTCTTGTTCTTTTATCCTTTTATCATTCTTTCATCTTACTATTTGTTTTTTTCAGTTCTTCTTTGCTTGAGAACAAGCAAAACTTTAAGTTTGGTGTGGTCGCTACGCTTATGGCTTCTCTGTTTATTTTTAAAGCACCAAAAGAAGATGAATGTTCTTCATGGAGGAATGAGATGGCCACCAGCATAACTGAGGTGGTTGAGTTTCTTTCATTCTATTTCTCTTCCGTTCTTATTTTATTGTTTTTCGTTTTCTGTTGTTTTGATTGCCTGCATGATCATTAGTACTTTCAGTTCTTAGAATTAGTTTCATTCTGTTATATGTCTTATGTACCGCTCACTAAACTTGAATCTAAAAAGAAAAAGAAAAAAGTGATATATTGCATGAGAAATTGAGGTTATATTGAAGAGTAGTATTATTCACTTACATGTGGTGGTATTTTCTGTAATTCTGAATGCATGACATGAACAATGCATATTTAAATTTGAATGAAAGAATGTTGATGTACAAGGAACAGAGATTTAGAGAATTATTATGACTTCTCTGAAATAAACAGAAATTTAATCCTTGAAGCAAAAGAGACAGCGAAAAAAAAAAGAAAAAAAGAGAAGAGAGAAGCAAGGTCCAACGCTCTGAGCATCAATGACTAGGGAGGTCAGACATGATTAAAAGCTCAAAGAGTTGTTTCTCTAGTTATATGCTTGTGGTGTTCTTGTGTCAAGTAATCCTTGAGACAAAATATTTAGAGTCGAGATCAATTGCAATTAGCAGAGTATGCCAAAGGTTTTGAGCACCATTGTCTGGGAGTAACTGAAAGAAAAATCAAAACTTAAAGAGAATTCCCCAGTTAAGTGCTTGTGGTGTTTCTGTGTCAAGTGAAGCTTGAGACAAAATATTTAAAGTCACGGCTAGGCTCAAGGTGCAAATCACCAAATAAAAGAAAAAAATTGCTGTGTTCAAGGGTTAAATTGAGTTACAAAAGATCAGAGAATTCATAATATTATCCGAATTCTAATTCCGAATGACACTGACATCCTTCTGATTCAAAGGAGAGTGAAATGCCAAAACTATTCAGAATTGCAGTTGTAAACCCCACTATAAGAAGAGACATGAGCTTAATCGAACTCTCATCTCATGCAAATTCACATTCTAAGCCTATACTATTTTGGTTGCTTGAGGACAAGCAACAATTCAAATTTGGTATTATGATGCGTGAGCATCTTTCCTATCTTTTTCTAGTGAATTTGCATTTAATTTGTTATGTTTTATCAAGAATTTATAATCTTTTAGCCACTATGGATGCTACTTTGAGTCTTGTGCAATTTTATTTATTTTAGGTAGCGTTCGGATGGATTTGATGGAGTTTCTACAGAGAAAGAGAAGAAACCAAGGAGCTGACTAGCGAGGAGCGACGCGTACGTATGCCTGACGCGTACGTGTGAATTGGAGCTTTCCAAGGCGATGCGTGCACGTACCTGATGCGTACGCGTGACACGCGAAAAAGACCATCAACGCGTACGCGTGACTGACGCGTACGCGTGACATGCGCGACATGCAGAATTCGCAGAAAATGCTGGGGCTATTTCAGGACGAGTTTCGACCCAGTTTTCGGCCCAGAAACACAGACTAGAGCCAGGGGATAGCAGATACTCAAGGGAGATTCACATAAGAATAGTTATGCCCACTCCAAGTTAGGCGTGGACCCTACGAAGCAAGTGGTTCCCATCCATCAATTGAAGACATGCTGATTGCTTTAATTAATTCTAATTTAAACTTTAATTTTTATTAGAAAATAGGAAAAGATATTATTTTAGTTTTAGAAGATAGAATTTAAATTAATTAGGATTAGATATAAAAGGAAATTCCAACAGGGGGATTCCAACACAACATTATTCCATTCAAAACTACCAAAATATATTTTATCAGAATCCTTATTTTTCTCTCTGAACCATGAGCAACTAAACCTCCACTGTTAAGGTTAGGAGCTCTGTCTATTGTACGGATTGATAATATTATTTTCTATTTTAATTCATGTTTTGATTTATATTTCAAGAATTGTTTTCGTTCTTTATTTTATGAATTTGGGTGGAACGGAAGTATGACCCTCTTTCTAATTGCGTTCTTGTATAACTTGGAAAAGCTCTTTACTTGAACAACAGCTTGAAAACATGTTCTCCTAAATTTTAATTATCTGGATTTAACGGGATACGTGACATATAATCCTCTTATATTTGGGTAATTAGGATTTCTGTGGCATATAACTAGAATTGAACTTCACCCCCTAATTGGAATTAATTGACCAAGGAATTGGCTATTGATGAAAGTTTGAGGAGACTAGAAAGGTCTACGGAATTAGGGTCTAGTCAAATATAGTTGCCATGAATTAAATCTTACATGATTAAAATTAGTTAATAAGAAAAGTCAATCCAGAAAATAGATAACTCTGAAGCCTTAACTGTTTCTCTATACTTTATTCCCAACGTATTTATTTGCCTTCCTTTAATATTCTTTATATTGTTTAATGTCTTTGAACTCTCAACATTATTTTCTGTTTGCCTAACTAAGTAAATTAATCAACCATTGTTGCTTAGTCCTTCAATCCTCGTGGGATCAACCCTCACTCACCTGAGGTATTACTTGGTTCGACCCGGAGCACTTGCCGGTTAGTTTGTGGTTTTAAACACCGGACCAATATCGTCTCTCTATTGCGCATCCATAGAAAGTAGATAATTGAGGGAGTGTGCTTGACGAGAGAACTTTTGTGTGGTCTAGAAATTCACAGATAAATCCTCGTTGCAGGTATAGCTTTTAAACCAACAAAAGTCCTTTTTTACAAATATTTTGGTTGTCACAAGTAACAAACCCCTAAATAAATTGATAACTGAAGTATTTAAACCTCGGGTCATGTTCTCAAGGAATTGCAGGGAGGTGTTCTTATTATTGGTTATGAGTCTTGTAAATTGGGGGTTTTGAAAGTAAGAAAGAAGTATGACAAGTAAAATAAACAAATAACTATAAAATAAAACTCTTGGCAAGGTATAAAAATTTGGAATTTCTATCCTAGTTATCCTTATCAGGTGTGATGAGAATTAGATTTTAATCCCACTTAGTTAAGTCAAGTGGACTAATTAGCTTGATCCTCAAGTCCTAGTCAATCCCTGTGGGAAGACTAGCTTTAGAGCAATCTAGATCAATTAGGAATCTGCCAATTTCAACCACTACTGAGTTTGATAACTCAAGTGTTACCAATTACTTAACCAAAGCCAAAAGGAAGAAAATATCTAAATTAAATTAAAAGCATTCATAAATAGAATAAAATAATCATAAACTGAAATACCTCAAAATATATTAAATAGAACATTCAAATCTTAACATGGGAAGGTTCATAAGCTAAATTGGAACATTAACAAGTAAGAGAATTGGAATAATTAAAAATAAAAGAGAGACATTAATTAAAGGAAAATATTGGACCTGGTATTGAAGCAATAAAATTAAAAGGAATCCTAATCCTAAATCCTAAGAGAGAGGAGAGAGCCTCTCTCTCTAAAAACTACATCTAAAATCCTAAAATTATGAATATGAAAGCATGATTGTGAATGGATACATTCTTCCACTTTATAGCCTCTAGTCTGTGTTTTCTGGGCCAAGAACTGGGTTAGAAACAACTCAGAATTCGTTGGTTTCAAATTCAAACACGCTGGTTTTTTCGCTACTGCAACGTGTCCGGGTAGATCACGCGTTCGCGTCACTTATATTCAGGGAAACTATGACAAATTATATATCAAATCGAAGCTCCAGATGTTAGCTTTCCAACACAACTGGAACCGTATCATTTGGACCTCTGTAGCTAAAGTTATAGCCCTTTGAGTGCGAAGAGGTCAGGCTGACAGCTTTGTAGTTCCTTCAACTTCTTGTATTCCTTCCATTTTTGCATGCTTCCTTTCCATCCTCTAAGCCATTCCTACCCTATAAACTCTGAAATCACTTAACACACATATCAAGGCATCTAATGGTAATAAGAGAGGATTAAACATAGGGAACTTAAGGCTAAAGAAGTATGTTTTCAATCAAAGCACATAATTAGGAAGGCAAATGTAAAACCATGCAAATAGTATGAATAAGTAGGTAAAGAGTTGATAAAAACCTCTCAATTGAGCACAAGATAAACCATGAAATAGTGATTTATCAACCTCCCCACACTTAAATATTAGCATGTCCTCATGCTAAGCTCAAGAGAAGCTATAAAGGAGTGAAGAGGAATGGTAAAATGTATGAAATGCAACCTATGTATATGAATGCAACTACATGCAAAATGTTTTTACCTACTTGGTTAAGAGTAAACAAATCCTTCAAGAACAAATACGAACTGGATTTCACTAATTCAAATCATGAAAATGAAGTACAATTAGACTTGCAAGAAGAAAATAGCTCGTGAAAGCCGGGAACAAAGAATCGAGCATCGAACCCTCACTGGAAGTGTATGCACTCTAATCGCTCAGGTGTTTAAGGTTCAATTCTCTCAATTCTCTACTAACCATGCTTTCTAAGGCTTGCTCTTCATCTAACAATCAACATAAATTTAATGCACAAAATACACATATCAAGAGGTCTTTTAAGGGTTGTAATGGGGTTAGGGTCAAGGTAGGATTGTATTTGGCCAAGTGGACTAAAATCTGAATCCTTAATTAATTTAAACTTTTCACCTAACTTAAGACAATCCATGTAATTACAATGCAAAATCTAACTATCCATTAACCATGTTTTCCACATATTCATGCATTCTAATTTCAAGTACAACTTATATGCATTGCTACCAACATTTATTTTGGGACATTTTGTCCCCTTTTACTTATTTGCTCTTTTTCTTTTCTTTCTCTCTCTCTCTCTCTCTCTCTCTCTCTCTCTTTTATATATATATATTTTTTTTCTTTTTCTTTTGTTTTTTTTCTCAATGCATATGATTAAATTATTGGATGCATGAATCATGTCCTAAACATTTCTTTCACATTCTAATATACTCAATTCTCAAACCAAATGTTTCCAAATTCGACTTCCCCACACTTAATTCATGAGCACTCTCACTAGTCTAAGCTAACCAAGGATTCAAATTAAGGACATTATTGTTTTCTGCTTAGAGTTAATGATGTGCTAAAGTAAAGAACAAATGGGTAAAATAGGCTCAAAATTGGTTCGCAATGGTAATGAAAAGGTTAAGGCCATATGGGTATGTAAGCTCAGTGAAACAAAGGCCTTAATCATATAAGTGCATGCATACATTAAACCATAGAAATATAGAATTAATCAAGACAAAGATCACAATTTTAGAGAGAACAACACACACCAAAAATAAAATTATTGGTTGATAAGATGCAACCAATCAAATAGGCTCAGAATCTCACTGGTTTTGTGTGTTCGAGCTCCAAAACCATGTTCCAATATAATATTTCTTCAAACAAGTGTAACATTAAATTTTATTCAAATTAGTGAAATGCTCTAAAAGTTTTTTTGAAAAAGAAAATATTTCTTCAACCAAGTGGTAAAATATGCACAAAATCAAATAAATATGCAATCAAACATGTAAATGCAACAACTAACAAGGAAAATAAACCATTGGTGTTGAGATAGAAGAGTAACTAACCCATGGAGATCGATATCGACCTCCCCACACTTAAAGATTGCACCGTCCTCGGTGCATGCTAAGATGTGCAAGTGGACGGGTTGCTTCAACTGACACTTTTCTCCAAAGATTGTGCAGGTGGACTTGTTTGTCTTCCCATTAAGAAGCTTTTCCTCTCCCTTGTGGTGGCCATCCTGAAAGAAGAGGGAAAAGAAGAAAAGTAACCCAAAATAAAGATAGAAAATAAATAAAATATGGGTGTTAATGCCAGATAATAAGGGTCTCAATTACATGGTAGCTACAACATGCAAGTGAGAGAATAGTAGAAGTACATGGCATACTAGTGGTGCAAGATTTGAAACATAGGGGATGAGTGTGGGTAATGGAAGTATCAATACAAGATAATTAATATTATCCCACAGTGTAAAACAAGTTACTAAGCACCAAAGTAAATTCAAGAAAAGATGCAACAGTTGAATAAGAAATTTTTTAACACCAATGAAAAAATAATAAATTTAGAAAAGAAAATAAAAATATGCACAAGATTAAAATGCAATGAATGAAAGTATGCAAATAAATTAAATTAAAGAGATGAAGAAGAAGTAAGTAAGAAAGAAAGAAGAAAGAAGAAAAGATAGAAGAAATTAGGATTAGAAAAGAAAAGATAAGATAATTGGCGCTGATCTGGATAAGTTGTGCGGCGCAGGCGACGCGGACGCATGAGTGACACGGTCGTGTGGTGCGCGATAAGGTCAGGTGACGCGGACGCGTGGGTCATGTGATCGCGTGATCTGATTTGTGCGATTGGTGCGAGTGCAATCTCGCGGTCACGCAACTCCCTCTGTTTGAAATTCATTTTGCCAAAATTTTGGGTGATGTGATCGCATGGGTGACGCGATCGCGTGAATGGCTACACTTCCAAAAGGACGCGGACGCGTGGGTGATGCGTTCGCGTGGTGGGGCTTGTGCTGCTAGCACCATTCCAGTCCCACTCCATCATAACTCTCTACCATACACCCTTTTTACGTCGATTTGTTAGGGCACGCGTTCACGTGGGTGACGCGGACGCGTGGGAGGCATTTTTCGCAAATAACGCGGGCGCGTTAGCGACGCGGTCGCGTGGATCAATTTGTGCCAAAGGCACGCCTCCAGCCACGCTTTCGCGTGACTTTCTGTTTACTTTCTTTTCTTCATAATGCACTGGTGACGCGGATGCGCGGCGACGCTGTCACATCGCGTGCCATTTTTTTATGCAAAATACAGAATGCAGTATGCAGATGCTGATGCAGATGTTATGAATAATTCCAGGTTCAATAAAATAAAATAAAAACTCAAAAACAAACAAAACAGACTAGAATTAAAACTGAAAAAGGGACGATGATACCATGGTGGGTTGTCTTCCACCTATCACTTTTAGTTAAAGTCCTTAAGTTGGACATTTGGTGAGCTTCTTGTCATGGCGGCTTGTGCTTGTATTCATCCAAAAATCTCCACCAATGTTTGGAATTCCAATGGCCTCCGGGATCCCAAACTAGGCGCAGAAAGCCTTCAAGTAAGTTAAAGCAAGTGACAATGCCCCAAGAGTGTTGATTGCCAGAATGAATTCTGGGGTCCCAAATCTTGCTTTTGCACCCGTCTTCCTGTTGATCATTATGATTCCATCCGGGTAGCAAGCAATCTGAATTCTCACTAAAGCGGCCAAACAACTTCCTAGACCCATTCAGTTGAGCTATACACTAACCTTTGCATTTAAACTTTAAGTTTTCCACCATATTGAATCTTGCATGACGACTCCTATCACTAACCATCTCTCTCTTACTCTTAAAGCCACAAAGAGCTCTAAGTTGACCATCCGTCTCCAGTAGCCCATATTCAAGTGGAATTAGAAAGCTAAGGGATATGAATTTTACCCACTTGAATGTTGTGAAGGATGATGGCAACTTAGGGGGAGGGATCTCCAACAACTTTGGCAAGGTAATTGCAGGCTTTACTCCCGTGAGTGCTTTCTTGACACTTTCCATCTTTTTGCAAGTTTCTTCAATATCAACCTCTTCTTCTTGGTAGCTTTCTTCCAAGTTAATCTCTTCTTCATTGCTTACCAAGGGCATGGAAGGCTGTGTTTCTGCTTCTTTAGTCTCCATCTCTTGATCAACCTCTTCCAAGTCTTCAACCATGATATGCCTTGGAGGTTGTACACCCTCCTCAACATCAAATGCAACCGTCTTGGAAGGAGGCTCCATGTCTTGACTTTCCCATGGAGGTTCAGCATCTCCCAGGTCTTCAACCACTTTTTCCTCTTCAATAATTACTGCTTTGTCCAGTAGTTTTAATATAAAATCGTACTCATCCTTGATGATTTTCTTTCCATGACAACTCCTTTCAACTATTCTTTCATCTTCAAGGGTCTTTACTTCCTTCACCTTTAGGGCCTCTTTTAGCTCCTTATGAAGTATGGATTCGCGAAGATGATCCCTTCTCTCTTGTTCCATGTCAATAGCATCATTGGGATCATGTTGCTGTTGGATTGATGGATGTGGGTGCTCTTCCATGGATGGTGGTGATGGGATAGAGAGATCATTCTGTGGTTGAAAAGAAAGTGCACTAGAGCTTGAGGGTTGATTGTTGAAGGTATTTGGTGGTCTGATTTGGGCGACGAGAGCTTGTATAGTAGAGTTTAGATCGGTAAGTACTTTCTCCATGGAGGTTTGGTGTAACGACCCAATTTTCAGTACGCCTAGGACATACCAGAAACTGAGTGCTACCAATTTTTCATCCTAATTATTATCTATTATTTATTATATGAGCTTGATTCGTTGTTAAAAGAGTAGTTAGTTAGCGAGGTACTTTTTTTTTGACAACATTTGAATTAATAAATAGAATCATTCATAATCAATTCACAGATAATAATAGGTAAAACAGTTATAAACAACCACACATAAATACATCACAAGTAGTTGACAGCATTCGGTGATTCAGCCTTTATTAGAGTAAAGATCTTTAGTTAGAACACCCCTAGATATAGCTAGATAATAACTATATACTTATATATACATACAACATCCCAGGTCCTGACCTGTTCAAGAAGTCCCTAAGCTGGCACCCAGGCTAGCCTAGACTCTATCCTCACCTAGTCCCTCTAAACTACTAAAGCGAGGGAAAGTACGTTCTAAGTCTTCAAAACTCAAGTCAGGTGGAACGTCACTAAAAGATGGAACATCATCTACTATTCCTCTGCACGATCAGACGTTGCCATATGACGTCTCTCTGGTACCTCATCAGCTAGCCACACAACAGGAGTCTCGTACATAGGATTTAGGCTAAAGTGCGCATATGAACGGGGTGCAGACATTGGCTGGTCTCACAGTATATACATATAAATAGAGAACGGGATTCACCCTAGACTCAGAAGACTACCAAGAGAGGAATCCTCTTTGCAGAATAGTCATCAGCAAACTACGGAAGGGTACTCATGCTTCCATCTGAAGGGGGAAGGGAGAGAGAAGGGGTAAGAACTGGGGAGTTCTTAGTAGGGCCAGGGTTATTAGTTAAGTTCATTAATTATATGTTATTTTGCAAACGAATGGCAAAATACAGAACGCAGTAAATAGAAGATGAAGATAAATAGAGGAAATAGAGAAATAGAAAACAGAACACAAACAGAAGGATACAAGAAAATACAAAGCAGACACAGAGAATAGAATACAAACAAGGAAAGCATACATTCATACCACAATCATAACAAAGGAAATGCACAACCAAGTATGATGCATGTCTAGCCCTAGCGCATGTAATGAGCTCATCTGTCGGTTACATACCCGCTCCCGACGTTACCCAGCAACCTCTGTCTGGATAAGGCTTTCCTGTTGGCAATATCCACTGCAAGTAACCTTTGTCTTGCAGGGCGGCACTTATTAGCCGATATACGCCCAACACACTCACTGTAAGCAACCTCTGTCTTACAGGAGCAACAACACACTCACTGTAAGCAACCTTTGTCTTACAGGAGCACACTAATCTCGATACCTCTGTAAGCAACCTCTGTCTTACAGCAAAGCATTATAGCAAGGTATCCTAGGAAAGCGTTCTCAGTGGTCGTACCACCATCTATCTGACTGCCTCTCTGCAGCATATTCCTACATATTCATTCTCATTATCATCATTCATTAACATTCTCATTATTCATCATCACTTTCACATTCTTATGCAATACTTCTTTCTTTCTCTGTTCAATCATGCTATACAAACTCTATAGCTTTTACTTTTACAACATCTTAATTCAAACCATTTCTCTTTATCACATTGCTCTTTTCTTTTTGTCTTTTTACTTTGCTCTGATTACTCTTTTCTCTGTATCCCTTTATTCTGCTCTGGTTACTCTGTTCTCTGTGTTTCTTTACTCTGCTCTGATTTCTCGATTTAACGTATGTATTTAAAAATTAACTTACTTTTACTTTTAACCTTTAAAATTCACTTTTTACCACCCGTAACTTTTAATATTTCTACTTTTACCATCCTAACTTTCAGAAATTACCAAATAACCTCCCAAACACTAAATTAATTACTTCCTTGCCCTTTTATGAATCAAAAAGGTGTTCTTCATTGTTCTTCACCACACTCAAAGTGTTCTTCGTGTTCTTCGTATATTCTTCAAATTCTTTCTCTGTTTTCACCCGTTTTTTAGTCTTTTCAGCAACCGATTTTTTTCATAATTCATAATAAATTAGCAGCCACTAAAACCCCATCTTTTCTACATAATTTCAACACAAATTGAACCTCAATTTAATCTTAGGGTTTCGTTTTTCTAGCTGCCCAAGAACATGAACTTTAAAGCTTGAATTTCATCAAATTTCATCAAAATTTCACCAAATTTTCACCAAGAATCAATCATATATGCAACAAATTTTTAGCACAGCCAATTTATACAACATTCACACAACTCAAACACAAATAATCAAGATTAATTTCGTGACATCCTACCTTGTTTTGCTGCTCCTAATTCAATTAAACTTTCAGGTGGTCCTTAAGCACTTTTTCCTCCTAAATCACATCAAGAAAACACATATTTAAGCATGTTTCCTTGAAATCGAATCAAAAGAGAGATGGTGCAGCCAAATCACCTTGATCCCAGCCTTGATAAGTCATATGATCATGTAGAGAAAGAAGAGATGATCATTTTGGTCGGATTGGAATTTTAATTTGAGTTTTAGTTCAGCAGAAATCAAGCTTTGAAGATTTGGAACTAAGAACTTTTTCTCTCTTTTTCTCTCTACCTATTTTCGGCCACAAAGTGAAAATGAGCCAGCCTTGAGGGTTTTGGGGGTGTAGGGTGAGTTGTGATTGGTTAGCTTGGAGGTGGATTAAAATAATATTAAAATATCTCAGGTGTATAACTACTAAAACTAGATGTATCGGAACACTTGCAAAAACATCTCTAAAAATTATTTTATGAGCTACTAGCATAAATGACACTAGTAACATATTTATTATGATAATAAAACATGAATAATGAGGCCTTAGCATTACTAAAGTCATCAGAGAGTGCTGGTGCTAAGCTGCACCAGTAAACCGTAAACCCGGTTAAACCGATTTTCCTGTTTTTAACTAAAACAGACCAGGTAACCTTATAATATCATTCAAGCATTTTATAATACTAATATAATGATAATATTATACTATTATCTCTCTTCTCTCATGAATCAAGTCCGGTTCGTCAAACAGAGACTATTTACAAAAATCAGAATCAAAACTGCCAACTGATACAGTTCAAAAACTAGGTTCTTCGTGACCGCGTTATCGAGCTTGCCTTAGAAAAGGTTCTAGCTTAAGGATGACATAATGACAATGAGTATCGAGATACTTGTTGATATAGAAGAGGTGTTCTCTTTACTGATCTTCCAGAGAAATTCGTGCCTTTAGAAAAGATCTCGTGTACTCAAAAATCAGGGTTGTTACATTTGGGGTGGATAGGAGGGTTCATTTGGCTCATAAGGTGGTTGGTATGGTGGATACGGGTTAGGGTCATTTGGTGGTGTTTGGTGGTAAGGGGCTTGTGAGCATGGTGGTCCAAAGTTGTGTTGAGGAGATAGTTCATAAGCATATGGCGGGGCTTGTTGGTAGTCCATTGGAGGTGGTTGTTTCCATGAGGGTTGATCAAATCCTTGTGGCTCCTCCCATCTTTGATTGTTTCAACCTTGATGCCTGTTCTCATTGTAATTTCCTCTTCCTGCAACATAATTGTAACTAGACTCATAGCCAAAGGGGTGAGAGTTCATAGTAGCAAATAAAAATTAAAAACGAAAAAAAAAACAAATTTAAATTAAAAGGTTATTGAAATTTAAATTTTGAATTTGAAAATTAAATTTTGAAGTTTGGATTTTAAATTTTGAAATTTGATTTTTGAAATAAGATAAGGCAAGATTTTGAAAAAGATATGATTTTTGAATAAGATTTGAATTTTGAAATTTAAATTTTGAAATTTTAAATTTTGAAATTTGAAATTTGAATTTTAAATTTTTTTTTTAATTTTGAATTTTGAAAATTGAAATTTGAAATTTGAAATTTGAGTTTTAAATTTTGAATTTTTGAATTTAATGAGGAAAGAGAAAAATAATAAAATGACACCAAACTTAAAATTTTTAGATCAAAACAAAGAAAACAATTAAGAACAACTTGAAGGTCAAGATGAACACGAAGAACAACTTGAAGATCAAGATGAACACCAAGAACAAATTTTTTGAAAAAATTTTTTAATAACTAAATAAAAACCAATAACCTCTTAATTTACGAAAGAGCAAAAATAAAAGTAAAAAACAAAAATAAAAACAAATAAACAAGCAAAAACCAAATATTTACAATAACCAATAATAAGGCACATGTTTGCAATTCCCTGGCAACGGCGCTATTTTGACGAGAGAACTTTTGCGTGGTCTAGAAATTCGCAGATAAATCCTCGTTGCAGGTATAGCTTCTAAACCAACAAAAGTCATTTCTTACAAACGTTTTGGTTGTCACAAGTAACAAACCCCTAAATAAATTGATAACTAAAGTATTTAAACCTCGGGTCGTCTTCTCAAGGAATTGCAGGGAGGTGTTCTTATTATTGGTTATGAGTATTGTAAATTGGGGGTTTTGAAAGTAAGAAAGAAGTATGACAAGTAAAATAAACAAATAACTATAAAATAAAACTCTTGGCAAGGTATAAGAATTTGGAATTTCCATCCTAGTTATCCTTATCAGGTGTGATGAGAATTGGATTTTAATCCCACTTAGTTAAGTCAAGTGGACTAATTAGCTTGATCCTCAAGTCCTAGTCAATCCCTGTGGGAAGACTAGCTTTAGAGCAATCTAGATCAATTAGGAATCTGCCAATTTCAACCACTGCTGAGTTTGACAACTCAAGTGTTACCAATTACTTAACCAAAGCCAAAAGGAAGAAAATATCTAAATTAAATTAAAAGCATTCATAAATAGAATAAAACAATCATAAACTGAAATACCTCAAAATATATTAAATAGAATATTCAAATCTTAACATGGGAAGGTTCATAAGCTAAATTGGAACATTAACAAGTAAGAAAATTGGAATAATTAAAAATAGAAGAGAGACATTAATTAAAGGAAAATATTGGACCTGGTATTGAAGCAATAAAATTAAAAGGAATCCTAATCCTAAATCCTAAGAGAGAAGAGAGAGCCTCTCTCTCTAAAAACTACATCTAAAAACCTAAAATTGTGAATATGAAAGCATGATTGTGAATGGATGCATTCTTCCACTTTATAGCCTTTAGTCTGTGTTTTCTGGGCCAAGAACTGGGTTAGAAACAACCCAGAATTCGCTGGTTTCGAATTCAAACACGCTGTTTTTTTCACCACTGCAACGCGTCCGCGTAGATCACGCGTTCGGGTCACTTATCGTCAGGAAAACTTTGGGAAATTATATATCAAATCGAAGCCCCGGATGTTAGCTTTCCAACGCAACTGGAACCGCATCATTTGGATCTCTGTAGCTAAAGTTATAGCCCTTTGAGTGCGAAGAGGTCAGGCTGACAACTTTGCAGTTCCTTCAACTTCTTGTATTCCTTCCATTTTTGCATGCTTCCTTTCCATTCTCTAAGCCATTCTTGCCCTATAAAATCTGAAATCACTTAACACACATATCAAGACATCTAATGGTAATAAGAGAGGATTAAACATAGGGAACTTAAGGCCAAAGAAGCATGTTTTCAATCAAAGCACATAATTAGGAAGGCAAATGTAAAACCATGCAAATAGTATGAATAAGTGGGTAAAGAGTTGATAAAAATCTCTCAATTGAGCACAAGATAAACCATGAAATAGTGGTTTATCAGTGCTCTACTACCTTCTCCTAGAGGCAGCCATAAGGGGGAATGAATCGAGGAAGAGTGCCCTACCACCTTCTCCTGTGAGGTCGTGCCATACAGAGCGAGGGATTAGTGCCCGATAATGAGTCTACATTTATGATAATTTTTGACTTGAATTGAGTGGATTTTATCACATAAACTTGTATTTATTCACTTGAATAGCATGCTTTTATGAATTCTCTCTAAATTGCACCTAATTATTGAAAACATGCTTTTTGTACTATAAATAGTCAATTTAATCCACTTTTATTCCATTTGATGCTGTGATATATTTTGCTGAGTGAATTCAGGACCAATAGGCAAGGACGGCTTTAGGAAAGTTCAAGAAAAGTATACAAGGTAGAAGAATTCATGAAGAAACAAAGGAGAAGAGCACTCTGGTACGTGCGTACATACACCTACTCGTGCGTACGCACAAGTGAAATTTCAGAAAGTGTGCGTACGCACACATGGCTGTGTGTGCGCAAAAGTACGAGCACGTGCCTCATTTGGAAAGTCACGTGGCTCACATTTTTGGGTCCTCTTTGGCTCAAATATGAAGTTCTGAAGCTCTATCAAAGGGGAACAACATTACAACACATACATACATCATATTAGCAAGTTTTAGTAGGTTTTTAGTTAGTTTTTCTTAGGGAACACTCTCAATTCTCATTAGGGTTTTATTAGGGTCTTCGGGTGGAAACAGACCAGGTTAGGCCAGGCTTTGCTCTTAACAGGTCTGGCCTGTCATATAGTTAATTGGCCTGAGCCTAGCCTGCAGCCTGTTATAGGCTCTTTATAAAGTACTAGGCCTGGCATGTTATTCAGCCTGGTGATAAACCACTATTTTATGGTTTATCTTGTCTTTAATTGAGTGGTTTCATCAAGTCTTCACCCACTTATTCATACTAATTGTATGGTTTTATATTTTCCTTCCTAGTTTCACTCTATGGTTGAAAACTTGCTTCCTAGAGATCTTTAATTTGTGTATTTTAATTCTCCTTTATACCATTCGATGCCGTGATCCGTGTGTTAAGTGTTTCAGGCTTCATAGGGTAGGAATGGCTTAGAAATGGGAGAGGAAGCTTGCAAAAATGGAAGGAACATAAGAAACTAAGGAGATGACCAGCGAGCATCGACGCGCATGCATGGCTCACGCGTGCGCGCGACATGGAGAAAATTGCAGCGACGTGTGCGCGTGCCTGACACGTACGCGTGGATTGGAGTCTGCATAAAAGACGCGCACGCGTGGATGATGCGTACGTGTGACAAGAAAATTCACCAAATGACGTGCACGCGTGACTGACGCGTATGCGTGACCTGCGCGATCTGCAAAATTAATAGAAAATGCTCGGGGCGATTTCGGACCGCGTTTTAATCCAGTTTTCGGCCTAAAAACACAGAATAAAGCCAGGGAACATGCAGAAACTCAACACAGATACATACACACATTCTCATTAGGATAGTTTTTAGGTTTTAGATTTGAATCTAGAGAGAATTACTTTTCCTCTAGGTTCTCTTTACATTTATAGTTTATTAGTTTATTGCTTTTGCTTTTGGATATTGAAGAGTCATCACCTCCGTTGAAGATACTATTCTAGTTTGTTTCCTAACTTGCTCTTTTATTTATTCCATATTCTTAATTCTTCTTTAGTGTGGTAATTGGATTATTTTCATGGATTGTTACTGCAAAGAATTACTTTTATTTTTAATTAATTTTCAATCCCTATTTAATTTAATTTATCATGTCGTCTTCTTATATTTTTATGAACGTTATATCCATGTCAATAGAGTAGATTCCCTACTTGACATGGGGGTTGATTAAGAGGAGACACTTGAGTTGGAATCTCAAGTGGTTAGTTAAATTGGAAGTTGTTGGCTAATTCTGTATTTACTAACGCTAGACCTTCCTAAGGGAGAGGACTAGGATTTGCGAATAAGAGTTAGCTCAATCACTTGACTTTCCTTTATTTAGTAAGGGTTAACTAAGTGAAAATAACAACCTCTTTATACTACACTTGAGAGAATTCCAACAAGGACAGAACTTCCAATTAATCATTCCACCAGTCAAGGCTTTTTAATTTGAATCATATAAATTCCTTTTTATTTTCATTGCACTAAATTATAATTGTTTATTTTCTGTTAATTAAGCTCTCAAAATTCTCAGAAAACTCTTGATTAATAACTTAGCACCCTTTCTAGCAACTCGTTGGGAGACGACCTAGGACTCATACTCCCAGTATTTTTATTTAAAACTTTTGTGACAACCTTTCTAAATTAATGCGGCGGATTTTTGCTGGTTAAGAGCTATACTCGCAATGCTGCTTTTATATTACAATCTCTTAATTGGTCTAACTTTTGGCACGTACCAATTTTTGGCGCCGTTGCCGTGGAGTTGTAATTGTATGCTAAATTATTAATTAGTATACATACTTTATTTTTATTTTTATTTTCATATTTTATTTTATTTCGTTACCATGAGCTATATGTTTCTCTCATTGAATGATGCGTTCACTGCCTGATCCGAGCTTAGCCGCATTTGATCCTGAAATTGAAAGAACTATTTCACGTATTAGGCGAGCTCGACGTCGGTTAGCCTCTGAGGGTGGTGAAGTGATTGTTATCGATTCACCAGTCTCATCTGAGGGAGAATCTGAACCGCCATCTGAGAGCGAAACAAGCTCCTTTACTACTGATTCAGTTGATTCACGTGCAGATAACATGGCAGCACGTAGGAGGATTACTCTCTAGGAAGCTGGAGCCCCAGATTTTACACTACAGCCGTATCAAGTGCATCATCCAACTCTGGCTGCATATTTTAAACTGAAGAGTGCACTAATCAACTTGATGCCCAAGTTTCATGGCTTACCTGCTCAAGAGCCTATCAAGCACCTCAGGGATTTTCAGACAGCCTGTTCTACTGTTAGGCATCATGGTGCAAATAAAACTTCTATTCTGTTAACCGCCTTCCCGTTTTCTCTTGAGGGAAAGGCAAGAGAGTGGTACTACTCCCAACCTGAAGCAACTGTTACCAACTGGGATACGCAAAGGAGAGAATTCTTGAAAAAATACTTTCCGGCTGAAGCCACAGATAGATTGAGGAAAGAGATCTCCTGCATTATTCAAGGTGAATCAGAAACTCTCTATGAATACTGGGAGCACTTTAAGAACCTTCTAGACGCATACCCCCATCACATGATTGACAGGCTAGTGTTAATCAGTTACTTCACTCAAGGCATGAAGCCTCGGGATAAAACTACACTGGATGGTGCTAGTAATGGTTCTCTAAATAAGTACAAGACCACATATGAAGCATGGCAACTGATCAGCGACTTAGCTGAGTCCACCAGGAATCACAGGCACAGAAGCAGCCACTCAAAAGCTATAAGCAGAAGTTTCCTCTAGCACTGAAACTTCTGCTCTTACACAGAGTATATGTGAAATGACCAACCTATTGAAGCAAATGCAGTTGAACCAACAACAACAAGCTCAGCTTTCCCCACCACAGCCAACAGTTAGTTCCCCAAAGAGTATGCAGAATATGTGCTGATTATAGTCATTATACTGATGAATGCCTGCAGCTCCAACAAGAAGACAACACTGTGGCAGCTACTCATAATTTCTATGACCGCCCGAATCAAGGATACAATCAACAAGGCGACAACTACAACCAAGGTGGGAACTATAACCAAGGATGGCAGGACAACTCCAACCAAGGTTGGAGAGATAATTCCAACCATGGCCAGAGGGACAACTACAACATAGGAGGCAGAGACAACAATGGAAATCAGAGGTGGAATAACAACAACAGACAGCAGAATCAGAGCCAACCTTACAGAGCTCCTCACCTAAGGCAATCACAAGGACCCCAGCATAACCAACAACAAGTCCTTTAGATCACTTATCCTACTTCCTCATCAAATGAAAAAATGCTTCATTCTCTTGCACAAGGACAACAAGACATGCAGACTACACTGAACTCTACTTTAAATGGTCTGAATATCACTTTACAAGCTCTCGCCGCCCGGATAGATTCATTACCTACTTCCACCAACCAACCTTTAAGATCCAGTGGAATTCCTTCTCAACCCTTACCTAACCCCAAGGGTGGCATCAATGCCATCATCTTGAGGTCTGGAACCACATTACAAGAGAGGAACCAAGAGGAGCCAAGCCCACAGGTACACGCCTAAGATGAAGACATAGTAGAAGTGGAAGATGCTGAAGAGGAAGAGGAAGTACAAGACAAGGTTGAAGAAGAAGTAGCTCAACAAGGGAATAGAGCACCAAAGGATGCAGAAGCTGTAAGTGGCGCCATTCCTATCCCATTTCCACACCTTGCAAGGAAGACCAGAAAGCAGATAGAACTTGATCCCAAAATGGTAGAAATTTTTAAAAAGGTTGAGGTAACTATTCCCCTTTTTGATGTTATTCAGCAAGTACCTAAATATGCAAAGTTTCTGAAGGATTTATGCATACATAAAGACAAAATTAATGAACTAGAAACTATTCCTTTAGGTAGTTCTATATCTGCTTTAATGGGGGGTATACCTGAAAAATGTAGTGATCCAGGTCCATGTATGGTAAACTGTACCATTGGAGGTGTAATATTTTTTGATTGCATGTGCGATTTAGGAGCGTGTGTTAGTATCATGCTATTGTCTATATATGATACCTTGAGGCTCCCTCCCTTAAAAAGGTCGGCAGCTCATTTTGTGTTAGCAGATAAAAGCATTATTACAGTAGTTGGAATTGCTGAAGATATATTAGTGAGAATTAAGGGGCTCACATTTCCCATTGACTTCTATATCCTGGAAATGCCCCCTAATGACTCAGGAAGACCATCATCAATCCTGCTTGGAAGACCATTCCTGAAGACTTCAAAATTCAAGATGGATGCATTCTCAGGAACTTACTCCTTTGAGATAGATGGTAGAACAGTGAGTTTTAGTTTAAATGAAGCTATGAAGCACCCTCCGGAAGATCATTCTATCTTCTAGTGCGACATCATTGATGAAACTGTAGCTGAAGTTCACCAAGAAGAAGTAGAAGAGAAGCACATGGAGCAAGGTCCAAGTGTGGGGACACCCTCTGAATATAATGAAGACCCTTTACCATTATCACTAGCCCCGGATGATCCAGAGCCTAGCCAAGAGCAGAAATTGGAATTGAAGCCCCTTCCTCCACACCTCAAGTATGCTTACCTTGAGGATAATCAGAAGTTCCCAGTTATCATTGCAAGGGAACTCACTTCTCAACAAGAGGAGCAACTGCTTAGCGTACTGAGAAAACATAAGAAAGCAATTGGGTGGAGCTTGGCGGATATAGTAGGCATCAGCCCTCAAGTTTGTGAGCACAGAATATATTTAGAAGAGGAATCAAAGCCCGTCTATCAACTCCAAAGAAGATTGAATCCCACCATCTTAGAAGTTGTCAAGAAAGAAGTGACCAGGCTACTTGAAGCAGATATCATTTACCCCATCTCAGACAGTGAGTGGGTCAGTCCAGTACAAGTGGTGCCCAAGAAGTCTGGAGTCACAACAGTCAAGAATAAGCATGGAGAGATCCTGACTACTAGAGTGCAGAATTCATGGAGGGTTTGCATTGACTATAGGCGTCTCAATCAAGCTACTCGTAAGAATCACTACCCCTTGCCATTTATTGATCAGATGCTTAATCGCCTGTCAAGTAAATCCCATTATTACTTTTTGGATGGTTATACAGGCTATTTTCAAATTCATATAGCTCCTAAAGATCAGGAGAAGACTACTTTTACATGTCCATTTGGAACGTATGCATACAAAAGGATGTCTTTTGGCTTATGTAATGCACCGGCTACTTTTCAAAGATGCATGATGAGTATCTTTTCAGATATTATTGAGAACTGTATGGAATTATTTATGGATGATTTTAGCGTTTATGGTGATTCGTTTAACCTTTGCTTAGATAGCTTAGCTAGAGTATTAGACAGGTGTGTTAGTTCAAACCTTGTATTGAATTTTGAAAAGTGTCATTTTATGGTAAAACAAGGGATTGTTCTAAGACATGTTGTCTCTAATACTGGTATTTCTGTAGATCCAGCAAAGGTAGATGTCATTTCTAGTTTACCTTACCCCTCCTCTGTGAGGGAAGTCCGTTCGTTCCTAGGCCATGCAGGTTTCTACAGGAGATTCATTAAGAACTTCAGTAAGGTAGCATTACCTTTATCCAGACTGCTGCAGAAGGATATGAGTTCGAGTTCAGTGAGGATTGCATGCAAGCATTTGATAAGCTGTAGATCACCCTGACTCAAGCTCCAATTGTGAGAGGACCAGACTAGAGCCAGCCATTTGAGATTATGTGCGATGCCTCCAACCATGCAGTAGGAGCGGCGCTGGCTCAGCGCGAAGGTAAGGACCCCTTTGTAATTGCTTATGCGTCTAAGACCTTAGACGCTGCTCAGTCTAATTACACTACTACTGAAAAAGAGCTTCTTGCTATTGTTTTTGCTCTGGATAAATTCCAAGCTTATTTACTTGGTACTAAGGTAGTAGTATACTCAGATCATGTAGCTTTAAAATATTTGTTAGCTAAAAAAGAGTCCAAACCAAGGTTGATACGTTGGATACTGCTGCTGCAAGAATTTGATTTAGAAATTAAAGATAGGAGTGGTAACTAGAATTTAGTGGCATACCACTTGAGTCGCCTTGAGCACATTAAGGATGACTCCACTCCTATAAATGATGCTTTTCCATTTGATAGCTTGTATGCAGTATCTGAAGTAGTTCCTTGGTATGCACCTGTAGCTAATTATCTAGTTAGCCATACTTTCCCTCCCAATTTTACTAAGCATCAAAGGGACAAGCTGAAAAGCGAGTCTAAATATTATATATTTGATGACCCATACTTATGGAGGTGTGGTGCTAACCAGGTAATTAGAAAGTGTGTGCCTCAATCAGAATTCCAGTCCATTTTAGAGGCTTGCCACTCTTCTGAGAGTGGAGGACATTTTGGCCCTCAAAGAATAGCTAGAAAAATTTTAGATTGTGGATTCTGGTGGCCTACTCTTTTTAAAGATGCTGCTGAATTTTGTAAATCTTGTTCCCCATGCCAAAGGTTTGGCAATATATCCAAGAGGGATGAGATGCCTCAACAAATTATGCTTTTCTGTGAAATTTTTTATGTTTGGGGCATTGACTTCATGGGTCCATTTCCAAACTCTAATGGTTACCTTTATATACTATTAGCTGTAGATTATGTTTCTAAATGGGTGGAAACAATTCCTACCCGTACTGATGATGCTAACACTGTTGTTTCCTTTATTAAAAACCATATTATTTGTCGCTTTGGATCACCACGAGCAATCGTGAGTGATCAAGGCACTCACTTTTGTAACAGGAGACTAACAGGATTGCTGAAGAAGCATGGGATTGTTCATAAGGTAGCAACAGCCTATCATCCCCAGACCAATGGACAAGTAGAAGTGTCTAACAGAGAGATTAAACGTATTCTGGAGAAGATAGTAAAGCCTCATAGGAAAGACTGGAGTGCCAGGCTACAAGATGCACTCTGGGCATATAGAACAGCGTACAAGACACCCATCCGGATGAGCCCCTTTTGCTTAGTATACGGAAAGGCTTGCCACCTTTCAGTAGAGGTGGAACACAAAGCTTTCTGGGCTGTAAGGGAATGCAATATGAATTTTGAAGAAGCTGGTGCTGAAAGAAAGCTGCAACTAGCAAAATTGGAGAATCTTCGCCTAGAAGCATATGACAACTCCAGGCGATACAAAGAGAAGATGAAGGCAATCCATGACAAGCACATAAAAAAGGAGAGAGTTCAGACCAGGGGAGTTTGTTCTTCTTTATAACTCCAGACTGAGGCTTATGCCAGGCAAACTAAGATCAAGATGGGAAGGTCCCTACAGAGTAGAGAAGGCAGAGCCATATGGAGTTTTTCACCTGCGTCATCCTTCTAGCTCCAAATTCATGAAGGTCAATGGACATCGCCTAAAGCTTTATAATGGTGAGAAGTTGAAGGATCACAAAGAACTCGAGATCTTCCTCTCGGAAGACCCACCAACAGAAGCAGAACAAGCTTGAAGACCGTCCAACTTAAGGACGTAAAAGCAAAGTGCTAGGTGGGAGACAACCCACCATGGTATGATCGTTCCGTTTTAGTCTTAGTTTTGTTTTATTTTATTCTACTTTATTTTTCTTAGTGACTCTTCTCATAATCTCTGCATATAGTCTGCATCTGCATTTGCATTTGCATTCTGCATGATTTAAAAAAAAGAAAAAATGCACGCGACACGCAACTGTCACTGACGCGTCCGCGTCATAAGTGCTTTCGAAACAAGAAGAAAAGAAGCAGAGAGTCACGCGGGAGCATGGCTGGAGGCGTGCCTTAGGCACAAGCATGCCCACGCGAACGCGTTAGAGATGCCTTCGCATCATTTGAAAAATAGCCTCCCATGCGTGCGCGTCACCCATGCGCACGCGTGACCCTGCAAAATCGACGTAAATGGGTATATGGCAGAGAGTTATGATGGAGTGAGGCTGAAATGGTGCTGGAAGCACAAACCCTATCACACAAATGCGTGCCCCACGCGTCCGCGACATTTTTCAAAAAGAGGCCATTCACGCGTGCGCGTCACCCACGTGCACGCGTCACCCAAAACTTTGGCAATATGCGTATAAAATAGAGAGTTGTGCGTGCGTGCGGCTGCACTCGCGCTAATAGCATAAATCAGGTCACGCTTCCGCGTCACCCATGTGAACGCATCACCTGAAAATATCACAACCCACGCGAACGCGTGCCCCACGCGCACGCGTCGCATGCGACGCACAGTTTAACTATACCTGTGCCAGGTATCTTATCTTTTCTTCCCCAATCCTAATCTTTTCTTTTCCTTCTTATTTCTTTCTTCTTCCTTCTTTCTTCTTTATTCCTTCTTACTTTTTATCTTTTTCTCCCCTATTTTTCACATTCATCATCAAGGTTATTTTCTTTTCTTCTCCTCTTTTTACTTTTCCATTATTATTTTTATTTATGTTTTCTTTTTCTTTTTCTTTTTACTTTCATTACCTATGTTTTCTTTTTCTTTCTTTTTCTTTTTACATTCTTTTAATTGGTGTTAGAAACTTAATTGGGTGATTATTTTCTTCTATAATTGCTTGTGGATTATTTAGAATTGTTTGACAATTAATATTACTTCTTAAAGGGTTGCTTGCATGTTTAATTTAATACTTTCAATAACATATTTGTCATGCATGCTAAGTATTTGTGAAAAAGCCAGTATGGCATTGTGTATTATTATTTTAAATTATTCTATTTCTACAACTCTAAATGTCTATTTTTTACAAAACTCCTTTTTATATTTTATTAATTGAAAATAATTGTCAATACAAACAGATTGTTCATTTGAACGACTTGATAATCAAATTGGGCATTTAATGCTTGATCTATGCTACTCATGCCTTTGTCGGCATGCCAATAAACATCTTGCATCTACTTGCCATAACTTGCACTTGCTATATTTCCAGTGATGAACTGATCACATGTAGTCATGACCATGTGATACAAGTCATCCTTCTTTACCTTGGCATTGATTATCACTTGTCCTGTTCTCTTCCTTGCTCTAACCTTTAGCTTCACATGTACTTACCTTTTCCCTTTTCAGGATGGCCACCAAGAAGGGTAAAGAGAAAGCTACTCCCAAACAACCGGCAAGGAAAGGAACAAAACAAACACTAGTGGCAGAGCCATCTTTAACAGCAGTAAAGCCCTCAACAAAGCGAATCAAGAGGATCATCAAGGTCGATGAAAAAGAGAAAGCCTTCCCAGCAAAGGACACTGCGCGGTTCACTAACCGCTACTGTGAGCAGATGTTCCCATCATGGCTGAGCGAAACTATAACAATGAGTACCTTCTCATCCTCCCAACCCATATTATTGAATTTGTTGAGCCCCGTATTGAGCGAAGACAATGGGATTCCTACGGAGACAGCCACAGCAGGTTAACCTTTCATGGGTAGTTGAATTCTACTCCAATTTTCACATGCCAATCATGCAGTCTGTCTATGTCCGTCAGAAGCAAGTCCCCATTGCTGAAGAGGTCATTCAACGAGCTTTAGATCTTCCCCCTACTCCAGAAGGATTGGACGCATTCCAAGAAGCCTCATTCAAACGCCAGATATACCAATTTGATTGGGACGCCGTTCTCAGAGTTATAGCACAACCTGGCAGTAGATGGATCTATGGATACCATCGATCTCGACCTAAGAGCATATTGGCTTCAGCACTCACCTTGGAGGCTCGAGTATGGGCACAGATTATGTCCCATTATGTCTTTCCAAGCACTCACGAGTCCTCCTTCACTGCAGACATGGCTATTCTACTCTGGTGTATCCTTACAGACCAGCACCTCAATTTATCAAGACACATTCGGCATGCTATGGGACACATACAGATTGCGGGCAACCTACCTTTTCCCGCCTTGGTTTCAGATCTAGTCTCAGCAGCCGGAGTCTCCTACAGAGCTGGGGACACCAAGGCCATGATTACACGGGATGATCAGATCGTCCCTAACGGGAGGTATATCAGACCTCTAGCAGCCACTACCAATCGAAGCACAGAACCAGCAGAAGATATCCCTTCTCCTTCTGCATCCCAAGCCACTTCAACAAACCAACTGCTTCATCAGATACTTGAGAGGTTGGACCGGCTTGACCGGAAAGGAAAGCAAAGGGAGCACCGTAACAAGTGCCGATTTACATACCTCAAGGAGATGCTTGTTGGTAACTACCCACCTGAAGAAGAACCAGACACCCCGGACTCCACTTCATTTACCAGCACAGGGAGCCATGACGGTCCCGATTGTGGAGATGCTGCTACCAGCCCCCTTTGTTCCTGACTGATGGCACCGAGGACGGTGCCAAGCTTTAAGTGTGGGGAGGTCGGTCAGTACCTGACTTCTGGAGGTAATTTCTCTTTCTTAAAACCAATATAATAGGATATTTATTTATTTTTCTTTTGTTTAGGATAGGATAGATTGCATAGTAATAGGTTATTTGCATGCATGTTCTAATTGGTTGAAAAATAATAAGTTTCTTTTTAAGACCCTATTTTTGAAAAAATTTCACTAATCTAAATCAAAATTTTTGTGTTAAACTTGTTTGAAGATTGTAATTTGGAACATAGTTTAAAGCTAAGAACACACAACCTGTGAGATTTGAGCTTAATTACATGGTTACATTATTTAACCATAATATTTTATTCTTGTGTGTTTGCTTCTTTATGCTTGTAATCTATATTTTGTTCCATCCTATATGTCCAATGTTTAATGTGTTATATGCATGCATATGATTGAGGCCATTATTTGATTATCAACTCACTTATCTCAAATAGCCTACCCTTCCATTCACCTTTATTAGCCACTTTGAGCCTTTTTATCCCATTTGTTCTATATTTTACCACATCACTAGCCTTAAGCGGAAAAATAAATTAATTATCCCACCTTGAGCAGAACGCAAACGACGCGTACGCGTGATCGACGCATACGCGTGACAAGGAAAACTCCCAGATGACGCGAACGCGTGACAGACGCCACGTACAAGAATCTGCAGAAAATGCCCCCAGCGATTTTTGGACCCTTTTTCGGCCCAAATCCAAGTCAGAAACACGGAATATAAGCCAGAGAATGGAGAAATCAAATAACAACTGAATGATAGATACAATATTCACAATTTTAGGTTTAGATGTAGTTTTAGAGAGAGAGATTCTCTCCTCTCTTTTAGGATTATGATTTAGAATTTCTATTATGTTTAAGCTATGATCCCTTCAATCACAGGTTCAATATTCTTTTAGTTTATTTTCTCTTCTACTATTATTTATTGTATTACTTGAATTGATATTTATCTTTTCGCTTCGATTTATGAATTTTTCCATGTTAGGATTTTCTTAACTAATATAAATTGAGGTATTTTTAGATTTAATTTTGCTTTATTTTATTTATGAATGCTTTTAATTTAATTTAAGTTATTTTCCCCTTTTGGCTTTGGTTAAGTAATTAGTAACACTTGAGTTATCAAACTCAGCTGTTGATTGAAATTGAAATTCTTTGCTGGTTAATTTGTACTCCAATAACTCTAGTCTTTCCATAGGAGTTGACCAGGACTTGAGGATCAAATTAATTAGTCCACTTGACTTTCCTTTGTTTAGCAAGGGTTAATTAAAGTGGGAGCACAATCCAATTCTCATCACACCTGATAAGGATAACTAGGATAGGACCTCAATTTCTCATACCTTGCCAAGAGATTTTATTATTATTAATTTATTTTTCTTATCATTTAAATTACTTGTTCTCTATTTCAAAAATCCAAAAATACACTTTTACTCATAACCAATAATAAATCATACTTCCCTGTAATTCCTTGAGAAGATGACCCGAGGTTTAAATACTTCGGTTATAAATTTACTTGGATTTTGTTACTTGTGACAACCAAACTTTTGTACGAAAGGATTCTCTGTTGGTTTAGAAACTATACTCACAACGTGATAACATTTTTTATTAAATTCTATACTAGCGAAAATCGGATCGTCAAAAAATGGCGCCGTTGCCGGGGATTTGCAAACGTGTGCCTTATTATTGGTTATTGTAAATATTTTATTTTGCTTGTTTATTTGTTTTTATTTTTGTTTTTAACTTTTAATTGTTACTATGAATTCTCACCACCGTCGCTTTGAGTTTGGTTCTAATGCTGTTGAAAGGAATAGAAGCTATAACAGGAACATGCATCAAGGTCAGAACAATCAGAGATGGATGGAGCCACGAGGATTTGATCAACCTTTTTGGAA
Organism: Arachis ipaensis; assembly: GCF_000816755.2. Taxonomy (NCBI): domain Eukaryota; kingdom Viridiplantae; phylum Streptophyta; class Magnoliopsida; order Fabales; family Fabaceae; genus Arachis; species Arachis ipaensis. Next base: position 48,750,166 of record NC_029791.2, on the reverse strand, counting down.
ACAACACCCTCCAAACTACCATGGGCAACGACCATTTAACAATGCATGTTGAGACAATAGTTATAGTGGACCCCCTTGTAATTACCGACAAGCCCCGCCATATGCCTATGAACTACCTTCTCAACACAGATTTGAACCACCATACTCACAAGTCCCCTACCACCATTCACCTCCATATAACCCTAACCATTATCCACACCAATTCCGATCCAATTACCCCCAAGAACCATGATGACAAGTCATTTTATGCTAGTTTTTCAAGCAATTTTCACTTGTTTTATAGATTTTATGCACTTTCTTGAGTTACAAGTAAGCCATTTGGGTAGAAATTCATGTGTACTTGGATTCAATCAACCATGAGTAAATTGATGCATTTTCATGAGGTTTTGTGCTATAATTGCTTATATGTCAAGGACAAGAAGAAGTCTCATGATTTTAGCGTAGCTTTGATGCATTTGTTGATTGATGATAGGTGACCAAAAGACTTGAAGGAAGGTTGAAGAAAGGGGATGGCAGGAATGAAAATGAAGGCAGCATTGAGAATATCATGTTTGAGTTCACGTTTGCCTCAAACGTGAACTCAAACGTGGATAACAGCACAACCTGAAGGGGTATACTTCCAACAAGAATAACTTGAGCTACAGAACTCCAAATGAGGTGATTCAAAAAGCAATGGAAAGTAGGGATTAAGAGCATTTCAAGAATATATGGCACTACATGGTGAACACTAACATTGAGGGAGAGAACTATCTTGAAAAGTGCATAAACGAACATGGCACCAACCTGTAGTAAGGCCAGCTGATCTCTGCATTTTTGACGGAGCATAACTCGAGCTGTGGAGCTCCAAATGATGCGCTTCCAACGGCATTGGAAAGTAGACATACAGAGCTTTCCAACAATATATAATAGTATGGGGGTGGACAGCACGTTTGAGCTTCTGAATCTAGCAATGTACTCAACGTTTGCGCCAACATTTGCCTCAAACGTGAGGTCAAACGTTGGCTTAAAAGAAGCACCTGGGAGGACTCAACGTTTGTGCCAACGTTTGCCTCAAACGTGAGGTCAAACGTTGGCTTAAAGGAATACCCTGGAGGACTCAATGTTTGCGCCAACGTTTGCCTCAAACGTGAGGTCAAACGTTGGCTTAAAGGAATACCCTGGAGGACTCAATGTTTGCGCCAACATTTGCCTCAAATGTGAGGTCAAACGTTGGCTTAATAATATAGCCTGGAGGACTCAAAGTTTGCACTAATGTTTGCCTCAAACGTGAGGTCAAACATTGGCTGAAAATTACCTTGGGGAGAATCACGTTTGAGCTCACGTTTGACCTCAAACGTGAACTCAAACGTGAGTTGCAGCAAACCCCCATTCTGCATGATGCCATTACAAGACGTTTGAGTCAACATTTTCCTCAAACGTTGACTCAAACATAAATGATCCTAAAGTCCATAGTACAAACGAATTTCTTCTCAAGACCAAAAACAATCAACAGAGGCTATCTTCAACCCAATTCCATCAAGGCCAAGGGCCCAAATTCAAGGCTTAATGATAATTAGAAGGAAGTGTATAAATAGAAGCTAGTTTGATTTAGGAAAGGACCTTTTTCTTCTTTTAGAATTTTCACTTGTAATTTTGAGAGTTTTTACTTTGATCTTAGAGAATTGGAAGGAGAATTGAGTTCTCTTCCTCTGGGTTTTCTTGTTTTATTTTCTGTAAAGCTTTGTTTGAGTCTTAAGTGTGAAGAATTGAGGAAATTTTGTCTCACTCTCCTCTTAAGATCTCTTTGTTCAATTTACTGCACAATTCAAGAATTTGTGTTCTTCTTTACTGATTTTCATCTTCAATTCTCTTTAAATTATCTTCTAGATTGGATCAAGGAAGGCAGTGAGATCTAGACTTAGTTTTCTGGTCTCTTGACCCTTGAAATCTTGCATTTCCATTTAATTTATCTGCTGAATGTTTATACAAGCAAATTTACCTTTCTGTTTGAGATCTACTTCAATTCAATTCATCTTCTACTCTTCTGCTTGTTGCAATTTACTTGTGATTGTTTAATTTCAGCACTCCCAATCCCCAAATCCTTTTATTGTTCAAGCCATTTACATTTCGTGCATTTTAAGTTTCAGTTATTTACATTTCTTGCAATTTAAGTTTCTGCAATTTACATTACTTGCACTTTAAGATTTAGCTCTTTTAATTTTTTTGCACTTTAAATTCTTGTCAATTATCCCTCTCCCTTTAAATTTTATGCAATTTAGCTTCTGTTGGATACAAATCACTCAAATCAACTCTTGTTTGCTTGACTAAATCAACCACCTAACTAAAATTGCTCAATCCTTCAATCCCTGTGGGATCGACCTCACTCACGTGAGTTATTATTACTTGATGCGACCCGGTACACTTGCCAGTGAGTTTTGTGTTGGATCGCTTTTCACACATCAAGTTTTTGGCGCCGTTGCCGGGGATTGATTAGATTGACAATGATTAAGTAAGGTGGTGGTCTTGATTAAGCATTTTTTTTCTTTTTCTTTTTACTAAGCATACTAACTGTTTGAATTTTTGCTTAAGCTAACACTAACTTCACTCTAGCAATAGAGTGTTTAATTCTGGTTTCTGGTTCTGTGTTTATGTCAGGAGGAAGAAACAATAAATCCACACCTTTTGATCTTGAAACACTTTGGAGGTTGAGAGGAGAACCAAGAAATGGAGGAAAATTCAACAAATCTACCAGTGGGAGTGAGCAACAATGCTTAACCTGCAAGGAGAGTCTTGGCTTCTTACACGTTTGCTAATCCTAGGCATTGTGGGAGTAGCATCCTTATCCCAAATGTCAATGCAAACAACTTCGAATTGAAACCTCAACTCACCTTGGTGCAGAATAACTGTTCTTATGGAGGAGGCCCCTTGGAAGATCCAAACCAGCACCTATCCACCTTTCTAACGATATGTGACACAGTAAAGATCAATGGTGTGCATCCCGACACTTACAAATTGCTGTTATTTCCATTTTTCCTGAGAGACAAAGCTACCCAATGATTGGAGGCATTTCCAAGAGAAAGCATCAATAATTGGGAGGATCTAGTGAACAAGTTCCTAGCTAAGTTCTATCCTCCCCAAAGGATCATCAAGCTAAAAACAGAAGTGCAAACATTCATTCAATTGGATGGAGAGTCACTGTATGATACTTGGGAGAGATACAAAGCTTTAATTAGGAAGTGCCCACCAGAAATGTTTAGTGAATGGGATAGACTCCAAAACTTCTATGAAGGATTGACACTGAGAGCTCAAGAAGCTTTAGATTATTCAGCAGAAAGTTTATTGTAACTTATGAAGACAGCTGAAGAAGCCCAAAACCTCATAGACACAGTGGCAAACAATCAATATTTCTATGCTCATCAAAGACAACGCCAACCATCTCAAAGGAAAGGAGTATTAGAATTTGAAGGTGTTGACACTATCTTGGCACAAAACAAACAGATGCACCAATAACTTCAGCAACAAATGGAGATTATGGCCAAGAAAATTGATGGACTGCAAAGTGTTGCAGTAAACACACAAAGCCAACCTCAAACCGCACATAGGTGGAAGCAATCTGAAGAAAGTTTTGGGGCATTCAATTATGAGCAACAAAGCCCTGAGAAGGTGCAATGCATGAATAACACTTCAAGTTCATTTCAACACAATTTTCATGGTGATGCACACAAGACACCCTGGAAGACTCATTCTAATTCAAGGTGGGGTGAGCATCAGAATCAAGGACAAATGGACTTCAACTCTGGCAGCCTTAGCAACACAAACAACCATAAACATTCATCCAATAATACTAACCAATTCAAAAATTCACAAAACACATGTCACCAACCCCATAACGACTCACAAAACCACCAGAATAACTTGTCTACATCCACATTCCACCCACAAAACACCCTCGCAAATGGTTCAAACAATTTCCAGCAACAACCATCTCATTTTACACAACCACAACCAAATCCAGACTCTCAAAGAATCTCTAGTCTGGAGATGATGATGGAGAAACTCATGAAAAATCAAGAGATGGCAAGCAAAAACCAAGAAGCGTCAATCAGAAACCTTGAGAGGCATATGGAGCAAATGGCTAAGCAAATTTCAGAAATGGGTGAGAAGAGAGCAATTACCTTCCCCAATGTCACTGATAGAGACAAAGAAAAAGCTACAAAGTGGGAGGAGTGCAAAGCAATCATAGTGAAAAGTGAGGAGACTAGGGAGAAGGAAGCCATTAATCAAGAAGAACACAACAGAGAAGTTCCACAAGAAGAGACAGAAGAGAAAAGTGAAGAGGATAGAAAGACCAAGAATGCAAAATGCTCAAAGAGAGACAAAAACATCCTTGAGCCACAGCTACAAGAGAAGAAGGAAGGGGTGAAGTCATATGTCCCTAAACTTCCATACCCTCAAAGGTTTCGGAGAGAAAACGAGGATAAACAATACTCAAAATTCCTGGATATATTCAAGACCCTCAGCATCAATATTCCTTTTTTAGAAGCACTTGAATAGATGCCATTATATGCCAAATTTATGAAAAAAGTACTCACAAAGAAAATATCCCTGAAGGAAGGACGGATTGTTGAGATGACAAAGGAATGTAGTGCTACCCTCCAAAGAGAGTTGCCAGAGAAGAAAGATGATCCTAGGAGTTTTTACATACCTTGCACCATAGGAAACATAACAATTGAGAAGTCATTCTGTGACCTCGGTGCAAGCATAAACTTGATGCCTTTGTCTCTAATGAGGAAACTTCAAATTTCTGAGCTGAAATCCACACGAATACTCCTGCAAATGGCTGACAAATCCATCCAGCAAGCACTTGGAGTTGTAGAGAATGTACTGGTAAAAGTAGGAAAATTCTTTCTCCCAGCTAATTTTGTCATCCTGGATATGGAGGAGGACCCTAACACTCCCATCATTCTGGGGAGGCCTTTCCTGGCTACGGGCAGAGCATTGATAGACGTTGAAAAAGGGAAATTGTTGCTGAGAGTACATGATGAGCACCTACCATTCCATGTTTTTAAAACCCTGCATGAGCCCACTCAAGAAGAAGATTGTATGAAGGATAAGGCCAGAGATCAAAGCTTGAAGGAGACAGTCAATGAGTTAACTCCAAGACTTCTAAATCCATGCTTGAAAAAAGTAGAAATGGTACAACAGACCAAAGAAATCAAGGAGGAACTAGATCCAAAACCCCCAGATGAGAAACTTAACACCTCAGATAAAGAGCCACCAAGGCATGAATTATCTTCTGAGAAAGTAAAGAAGAAGAGGCCAAAAGGGTGGAGAAACAAGAATATCCCCACTGAAGGCTTCTCACCAGGGGATAAAGTGATGTTAAACACCCAACCAATAAAGGTGTTTCCACAATTATCTGAGTGCTATACTGTGAACCGGATCCTTTCACTTGAATACCTAGAGATCATCAAAGAGCAGACTGGTAGGAAGTTCACAGTAAGAGGAGAAAAGCTGAGGCACTATGATTTTCAACCCCCATGATCAAAGGATGAGATGTCAAGCTAGTGACAATAAAGAAGCGCTTGTTGGGAGGCAACCCAACCTGAGGTAGTTCACTCTTCATAGCTATTTCAATAAAAGGGTTAATTAGACTTATCTATATTGCAAAGAGCTAAGTTTGGTGTTGCACACCAAAATAAATTAAGGGAGAATGAAGGATTCTAAGTTTGGTATTCCACCAAAATCTCATTTAAAAGCACATTCTCACTTTCTGCATACATGGCTGCTAGCTCCAAGCAATCAGATAAACCGATTAACCAATTGTTTACTTTTTAGTTTTTCTAGTTTTTATTGCCTTTAACAAAGATAAAAGGATTTCACATATGGTTAACCTGTTGCATTAGAGGCATTGGCAAGAAATTAAGTTTGGTGTTTCCATACCAAAATAAGTTTGAAAGCCGCCTTAAATTCATGCATATTAACCATCTACTTAAGGGCTTGAGAAGCAAGCCACTTTTGAGAATTATGCAGGAAAGAAGCCAACATTTGGAGACAGTCTGTATTATGACTCAAAAGGGATACAACAGGAGGAAGAATGAAAAGCTGCAACCCGAAAGGTTGTGTCTACACTTAATCCTTGTTGTTGAAGAAGTACTTTAAATTGGGAATTCTTGTATGTCTTACTAAAGTGTTCAATTGGTTGCAAGTGGAATTGTTTGTCAAGAATACTGATCTGCATAATGCTTGTTGCCCATTACTTAGCTTGAGTTTTGTTTTGTTCTCATACACTTGAATAAAAGAGAAATGTTTGAATTAGGAAGTAAATATCCAATGTTGCATAAGTTAGAATAAAAGTTAGTGGTGGTATTTGTTGATTTAATGCATGGCTCATAAAATAAATGCTACATAATGATATGTTCTTTGAAGAAGGAACTAGTTTACTGTTAGAAATGCTTGTATCATTAAAGATTCCTTGAGAATGAAATAAAACAAAAATAAAAAGAAAAAGAAAAAGGCAAGAATGGCAAAGAAATCAAATAATAAGGCTAGGCACCAATAGCTTGGACCCTAGGACACATGTCTGTGGTGTTTTTGTGGTAGGATATGCTTGGACAAGTAAGTTCTAAGGAGTATTTCAAAACTTTGCCACTTAGATCAACTTATTTGGGATTGCCAACTGAAAGTCCACAATAAAGACCAACCTAGCTACAAAACACTTAGTTATCCAAAGAGATGCTGGGCATCAATGATCCTAGGAAGAAAAGGGTGAGCCATGTGTCTGTGGTGAAGGAATGTTGAGCAAAATTAAGCCAAAGACTACTGCAACATTTGCCACCAAGCCTTCAAAGAACAATAAGCTCTCTGAGCAAAACAGAGAAGGAAAAGTTAGTAAGGGAACAAGCAAAAGTAAAGCCTTATAGCAGCAAACTTAGTGATCCTTTGAGGAAGCATCTCCTATGTAACAGCAAGCAATAAATGAGCCACCATTGTCTGCATAAAAACCCCATGAACCAAGTTCAACTATATGCTCAATAAGGATATGCATACTTCTCTGTTTCATTTCATTCCCTCTTATGTTTGATGCTTGCTTGGGGACAAGCAAGGTTTAAGTTTGGTGTTGTGATGACAAGTCATCTTATGCTAGTTTTTCAAGCAATTTTTCACTTGTTTTAAAGATTTTATACACTTTCTTGAGTTACAAGTAAGTCATTTAGGTAGAAATTCATGTGTACTTGGATTCAATCAATCATGAGTAAATTGATGCATTTTCATGAGGTTTTGTGCTATAATTGCTTATATGTCAAGGACAAGAAGAAGTCTCATGATTTTAGTGTAGCTTTGATGCATTTGTTGATTGATGATAGGTGACCAAAAAGCTTGGAGGAAGGTTGAAGAAAGGGGATGGTAGGAATGGAAATGAAGGCAGCATTGAGAAGATCACGTTTGAGTTCTCGTTTGCCTCAAACATGAACTCAAACGTGGATAACAGCACAACCTGAAGGGGTATACTTCCAACAAGAATAACTTGAGCTACAGAACTCCAAATGAGGTGATTCAAAAAGAAATGGAAAGTAGGGATTGAGATATTTCCAAGAATATATGGCACTACATGGTGGACACTAACATTGAGGGAGAAAACTGCCTCGAAAAGTGCATAAACGAACATGGCACCAACCTATAGTAAGGCCAGCTGACCTCTGCACCTTCGACGGAGCATAACTCGAGCTGTGGAGCTCCAAATGATGCGATTCCAATGGCATTGGAAAGTAGACATTCAGGGCTTTCCAAAAATATATAATAGTATGGGGTAGACAGCACGTTTGAGCTTCCGATTCTGGCAATGTACTCAACATTTGCGCCAACGTTTGCCTCAAACGTGAGGTCAAATGTTGGCTTAAAAGAAGCACCTGGGAGGACTCAACGTTTGTGCCAACGTTTGCCTCAAACGTGAGGTCAAACGTTGGCTTAAAGGAAAACCCTAGAGGACTCAACATTTGTGCCAACGTTTGCCTCAAACGTGAGGTCAAACGTTGGCTTAAAGGAATACCCTGGAGGACTCAACGTTTGCGCCAATGTTTGCCTCAAACGTGAGGTCAAATGTTGGCTGAAAATTACCTTGGGGAGAATCACGTTTGAGCTCACGTTTGACCTCAAACGTGAGTGACAACAAACCCCCATTCTGCATGATGCCATTACAAGACGTTTGAGTCAACGTTTTCCTCAAACGTTGACTCAAACGTAAATGATCCCAAAGTCCATAGTGCAAACGGATTTCTTCTCAAGACCAAGAACAATAAACAGAGGCTATCTTCAACCCAATTCCATCAAGGCCAAGGGCCCAAATTCAAGGCTTAATGATCATTAGAAGGAAGTGTATAAATAGAAGCTAGTTTGATTTAGGGAAGGACCTTTTTCTTCTTTTAGAATTTTCACTTGTAATTTTGAGAGTTTTTACTTTGATCTTAGAGAATTGGGAGGAGAATTGAGTTCTCTTCCTCTGGGTTTTCTTATTTTATTTTCTACAAAGCTTTGTTTGAGTCTTAAGTGTGAAGAATTGAGGAAATTCTGTCTCACTCTCCTCTTAAGATCTCTTTGTTCAATTTACTGCACAATTCAAGAATTTGTGTTCTTCTTTACTGATTTTCATCTTCAATTATCTTTAAATTGTCTTCTAGATTGGATCAAGGAAGGTAGTGAGATCTAGACTTGGTTTTCTAGTCTCTTGACCCCTGAGATCTTGCATTTCCATTTAGTTTATCTGCTGAATGTTTATACAAGCAAATTTACCTTTCTGTTTGAGATCTACTTCAATTCAATTCATCTTCTACTCTTCTGCTTGTTGCAATTTACTTGTGATTGTTTAATTTCTGCACTCACAGTCCCCAAATCCTTTTATTGTTCAAGCCATTTACATTTCGTGCATTTTAAGTTTCAGTTATTTATATTTCTTCCAATTTAAGTTTCTGCAATTTACATTACTTGCACTTTAAGATTTAGCTCTTTTAATTTTTCTGCACTTTAAATTCTTGTTAATTATCCCTCTCCATTTAAATTTCATGCAATTTAGCTTCTGTTGGATACAAATCACTCAAATCAACTCTTGTTCGCTTGACTAAATCAACCACCTAACTAAAATTGCTCAATCCTTTAATTCCTATGGGATCGACCTCACTCACGTGAGTTATTATTACTTGATGCGACCCGGTATACTTGCCGGTGAGTTTTGTGTTGGATCGCTTTCCACACATCAAACCACCACTTCCCTATGCACCATATCCATATTCATCAACCCAAGAGTCAATTGGGGAACATCTCAAGGAAACAGTGAATAAATTTCACGCAACCCTTCACCAATTGGATCAAGCGATAAATCGATTACCTCCCCGACGTTTGGACACTCAAGGAACCCCCATGGCTTTATGTGGACAATATAATGAAGAACGTAGCATAAAAGAGATACTAGAAACTCCAGTAGACAGTACAGAGCATGACTTTGTACTGGAACAAGTGGAGGAAGCTGTAATTATCGAAGAAGAAGAATTGGTTGAAGACTTAGGAGATGCTGAATCTCCATGAGAATCCAGAACTGAAGAGAACTCCATCAAGAATTTTGCAACTAATGCTAAGGAGGACAGTGCACAACCCCCAAGGCAGGTATCTTATGAAGAACTGGACGGAACAACTCAATAAACGAGCTTCCCTGGTGATGAAAATCACAGGTCAAGTTCTCCTAATAATGAGCTTGCATCCGCAAGTGAATTCTTTGAGATTGAAGAACCTTCCCCAAGTGAGTATGAAGATGATGCGGAGGTAGACTTTTCTCAACCTCCAAATTATGACTCGAGTGATGAGAAAGATATTGAAGACTTTGCTCAAGACATGGTTGCAGCTGAAGAAAATTACAAAGAAGTGGAAGAATTCACAGAAGAATACAAGGGATTAGAGCTTGCAAAACCACTGGAAACACCTATCCCAAGGCCATTACCGCCCAATACAAACTTCAAGTGGGTAAAATCCTAAGCTTTTATCTTTACTTTTCCACTTGAATATGGTTTGCTTGAAACAAATGGCCATCTTAGAGCTCTTTGCGGCTTTAAGAGTAAAAGGGAACTGGTTCGTACTCAGAGCTGGTATGCAAGATTCAATAAGGTTCCACACTTCAATTTGAAGTGCAAGGAATGGTATCAAGTTAGATTGAATGGGTCTCGGAGAATGTTTGGTTACACTGTGAGAATACAACTTCCAAACCGCACGGCTGAAAAAAATATAGATCAAGAAAAAGGCGGATGCAAAAGTAAGGTTTGGGATCTAGGAATATATTCTGACATTCAACACCCCAGAAGCCAGAGAACCTGTTTGAAACTGCTCAAAGGCTTCACAAGCCACGCGTGGGCGTCGATTGAAAATCGGCGTAAAGATCCAACACCCAGAAAGTTGGGCTGGAATTGTGCGGCTGGTGTGCTTTTAGCACAAATTGGCCCACGCGCTCGCGTCCCTAACGCGAACGCGTCACTTGTACCACACACACACCCCACGCGAAAGCGTGAGCGATGCGTACACGTCGCATGGATTTTAGGAAATCTATTGGAAACAGAGAGTTGCACCAAAATGATGCTGGAATCGTGCGTTTAGCACAATTCTGAGCGACGCATACGCGTGCCCCACGCGTACACATCACTTTCATTATCCCACAATCATGTGATCGCATCAATAATGCGTCTGCGTCAGAGCCCTTTTCGTCCCAGTCACGCGATCGCGTGCTCCACGCGTTCGCGTGAATTCAAAATCACTAACCCCAACCCACGCGAAACCTACCCTTTTTGCATCACCAAAACCCCCTCCCCCTCTGCACTCTCCCGTTCCCCATCCCCCAACCACCACCACTCCCATCCCCCTTCCCTTCTTTCCCCTTTCCTCCTCCCTCCACGCCCCTACCCCACTGCCGCCACCCCGTTCCAAGCTGCCCAGCGCCGCCGCCACCTCCCAGACCTCCAGCCAACCACCCACCAGCCACCACAACCCCCAACCCCCTCCTCACCTCTTCTCCTCAACCCTCATCCACCCAAACCCACCACACAGCCCCCTGCCCCACCACAGAGCACCGCCGCGGCGCCACCCATCACCGCTGTGTCACCAACACCACCACCACATTCCCACCATCTCTCTGATCCGTACATTTATTCCTCTCAGCACCAGGTTCCACCGAACACTGAACCCTGTTTCCCGTTAATTAGTTAGTTAGTTTTTCAATTTTTTTTCAAAATTAGGATAGTTAGAGATGCATGATCATAGTGGATTTTAGGTGGTTAGGTAGCTAGGATGTGGTTAGTGGATTTAGGCCTGATAATTGTGCCGTTCTTGTTACCTGTTTTTATCAGATTCGCAATTCTGAATTTGCTGTGATGATGTGCTGTTCATATGTTGTTCTTTCATGTTTGATGCTGCTGTACACTGTTCTCTCATGTTCTTGCTATTTATTAATCTTTTCAGCACTATTTACTGTCATATGAACTGATTTGCTTGCTGTTTTTACCCGGGAACATCTAATTTTAGCCGGAATGCTGCCCAAATTTTTTTTAAACTGTTTCACCCAACTCTCATTCATGAACTGGTTTTAGCGAATTCAAGTTTTGTGCTATTTAATTTCAAGATAACCAATTAATGACTGAATGGGCCTGCATTCTCACTCTTTCTGGTTCCTGAATTACTAAAGTGAATTATTGATGATTTCCTTCTCCTTATGTAATATTATAAATTATCATCAATACACTGCAAATCTTTGCTTGAATATGAGTTGATTGTTCTTCAGGTTTGTGAATTTACTGTTAACTAGGAAACCCATTATCATGCCACTTGCTTTAACTTTCTAACTTTCTTTTTACTTACTAACCGCTTTAGCTTGCTAACTTTTCTCTTTACTTAACTACTTTAACTTTCTAACTCAAAGGCATGATTACTATTTCTCCTAATTAACATGATTTCCACATATCATTTATTTTGGATTGTGATTTTTACTCTCAGACTTTTCACTTGCATACAGTCCAAAATTTACTTTTATTTATTCATTTCATGTTTTTATTGCTCTATTGCCTTTATGCTTATATTGATAAATCCTATTTGCTTACCTGTTTTCTTGCTTTAGTTCTTAACTGGTATCCTGTAATTTCTGCTTTTCAGGATGTCTGACCCCAAAAGTAAAGGAAAAGGCAAAGCAATCATTGGCAAAAGGAAAAAAGGAGAATCCTCTACCTCTATTTTGGATATCCTCCACGACGATTCCTGGTGGAAAAAGAATTTCACCCCGCAGGAAAAGGCTGATCAATTGGTGCCTGCCACTGACCCAGAAAAATTTACAAACAAATACTGTGAGCTGAAATACCCAGTTTTTGCCACTTCTAGGAACCTATACTTAGAAAGGACCTTCAAAATTTCAGAAGAACTCAAACAATACACTTCAGACCAAATTAAACAGAGAGGCTGGTTCTTCTTGGAAAGGAACTTGACTGAAGTTAACTCATCATGGGTCAGAGAATTCTACTGTAACTATTTCAAAACGACCTTGGATGCAGTCCAACTCAGAGGGAAGCAAATTCTGGTTACTGAGGAAGCCATTGAAGAAATCCTTCACCTCCTGCCTAAATCAGATCAACCGGATGGGTACCAAAAGGCTGAAGAGGATATGAGATTCATGCAATTTGATTGGGATGCAGTGAAGCAGAGAATCACCATTGATCCTACTGTCCCATGGGTCATGGGCAAGAACACTGTTACTCCAAAAGGAATCAAGCTCATCTATCTGAATGATGAGGCTCGGCTTTGGCATCAAATTTTGAGAAACTACGTGATGTCGAGCACTCATGAGACAGAGCTGCCAGCTGCTATGATTACCCTCATCTGGTGTGTGATGGAGGGAAAAGACTTATATCTACCCCGCTTTATCCAGTATTACATGGCCAGAGTCCATAGCAGAGGCACCCTTCCTTTTCCATACCTGATCACTCAGCTTGGCTGCCAAGCTGAGGTGGCCTGGGAGCTAGCAGATGAGAAGCCTACCGCCGCGGACTGCAAGAAGATTATTCCTCACAGCAGGAAGTTTCAGGTTTTGGACTACAGACCTCCATTCCTCACTGCCTCTGGCGACGCAGCCACATCTTCTGCCACCCCTTCTACATCCACTGCCCCACCAGCCACCGCTGCCCCCTCACCTGCTTTAGAGCCCATCTACCACCTCGTGCATTGACTATGTGACCGGTTGGACCAGATGGAGCGCCGCAACCAGCGGCGATATGAGAGATCTGAGCGTCGTAGCAAGCGATGCTATGAGCACCTAAAGTTGATGATCCGATCTGGCCACCATGACATCCCCTCCGAGCCTGACACCCCTTCAGAGACATCTAATGCGGAGGCGGACGATCACGAGGAGGAGGTCCGTGCAGCAGCTGAGCAGGCAGGACCTAAGCAGGTTGCGCCACACCATGAGGAGCCCCATCAGATACAGACCGCAGACCCAGAGATCCCTCTACAGGCAGAGCCCCCACTGCAGTAGTCAGACCCTCCGACACTCATCCAGACTACAGAGCCTCAGACCACCATAGAGACACCCACTGCCCATCCTTCCGGAGATGACACTTCTCACACCCAGCTTGAGTGAGCATTAAGGATGATGCTATTATTTAAGTGTGGGGAGGTCGCCATCTCTGGCGTACTTTATTTTGGTGAACCACTTTTCAGACTCTTTTTATCCTATTTTGCTTATTTTTCTATATTTTTATTTTTATTTTTATCTTTCAGTACTTACGCATTTCTCTTTTGCTGTATTTTTACTTTATTTCTGCATTTTACACTTGGGTTTATATATTTATCTTAGATATTTAGTTTAGTCTAGTTTGCACTTTTAGCTTATTAAGTTGTGATATAGAAAATATGGATTATTTAGTTTAGTTTACCCTTTTTAGCACATGATAATTTGGATTAATTGAAAATAAAAAGAGTAAACTAGAAACTTTAGTTTAACAGAATCACAACAATCCACACACTGTATATATATAGCAATAAATGTTGGTTAATTTAAACAACATTTCTTCAAGGAAGAACACTAAGATTTTAAGAGCCACCCTAAGATTCACATTGAGCATAATGGGAACTCTTGATTTCTACTTGCATGACATACATAACTTATATATGGTTTTTAAGCCAAAGAACACACAGCCTGTGAGTTTTTGAGCTTAATTGTATGGTTACATTATTTAACCATAATTATTTCATTCTTGTGTGTTCGCCCTTCTTTTTTATTCTGGTGATCTTTACTTTGTTTCAGTCTATATGTCCAATATAGAATGTAGATACATACCAATATATGATTGAGGCCATTATTTAAATTTTTGCTCACTTATCCAAAATAAGCCTACCTCCTACATCACCTTTGTTAGCCCCCTTGAGCTTTTAATCCCCTCTTGTTCTATAACCACATTACTAGCCTTAAGCAGAAAAACAAATTAAAAAAAATCCCAAGTTGAATCCTTGGTTAGCTTAAGATAGAAATTGTGATACACACTAAGTGTGGGGAAACATGGGAACATGGGTTGATAGGAAAGGATTAAATCAATAAAATAATAAGGATTTTTGGTAGCATGCTCATGTGAAACAAATTTAAACTAAAATGCCATGTGCATTGATATATGTTATGTTTATGTATCAAAAAAAATCTTTCCTTTTTAATTAAATAAATAAGGGGACAAAATTACCCCAATAATAAGTTTAGTGAAGAAATCAATGCACATAAGGAAAATATCAAAATGAAATTGGTACATGAGTATGTATTAAGAAAGTGGAAAATTGGGAACCCCAAGAAAGTTATAAATTATATAAGGTATGTATATGTTAGGTGAGATCTTAGACTAATTAAGGATTCAACTTATAGCTCACTTAGCCTTATATATATACCCTTACCTTTGCCTTGGCCCCATTACAACCTTGAAAAAGACCTCATGATGTTTGTATGTATACATTATATATTTGTTGATTGGTTAGATGAAGAACAAAGTTTTAGAAAGCATGAATAGAAAAGAATAGAGTGATTAACCCCAAACACTGAGTGACTAGAGAGTAAACACAAAATCCAGTGAGGGTTCAACCATGTTTCCTATGCTTTAAACATATTAATTTTAATTACCCTTTATTACCATTCGATGCCGTGATTTGTGTGTTAAGTATTTTCAGGTCTCATAAGGCAGGAATGGCTTAGAGGACAGAAAGAAAATATACAAAAATGGAAGGAAAGCACAAAAATGGAGTTTTGAAGAAAACGCAGCGACGCGAATGCATGAACGACGCGAACGCGTGCCTAGCGCGAAAATGCAGCGACGCGAACGCGTGGACGACGCGGACGCGTGCCTTGAGCAGAACGCAAATAATGCGTACGCGTGACCGACGCGTACGCGTGACAAGAAAAACTCCCAGATGACGTGAATGCGTGACCCACGCGAACGCGTGATAGACGCCACGTACAGGAATCTGCAGAAAATGCCCCCAGCGATTTCTGGATCCTTTTTCGGCCCAAATCCATGTCAGAAACACGGAATATAAGTCAGAGAATGGAGGAATCAAATAACAACTGAATGATAGATACAATATTCACAATTTTAGGTTTAGATGTAGTTTTAGAGAGAGAGGTTCTCTCCTCTCTCTTAGGATTAGGATTTAGGATTTCTATTATGTTTAAGCTATGATCCCTTCAATCATAGGTTCAATATTCTTTTAGTTTATTTTCTCTTCTACTATTATTTACTCTATTACTTTAATTGATATTTATCTTTTCGCTTCGATTTATGAATTTTTCCATGTTAGGATTTTCTTAACTATAAATTGAGGTATTTTCAGATTTAATTTTGCTTTATTTTATTTATGAATGCTTTTAATTTAATTTAAGAAATTTTTCCCTTTTGGCTTTGGTTAAGTAATTAGTAACACTTGAGTTATCAAACTCAGCTGTTGATTGAAATTGGAATTCTTTGCTGGTTAATTTGTACTCCAATAACTCTAGTCTTTCCATAGGAGTTGACCAAGACTTGAGGATCAAATTAATTAGTCCACTTGACTTTCCTTTGTTTAGCAAGGGTTAATTAAAGTGGGAGTAGAATCCAATTCTCATCACACCTGATAAGGATAACTAGGATAGGACCTCAATTTCTCATACCTTGCGAAGAGATTTTATTATTATTAATTTATTTTTCTTGTCATTTAAATTACTTGTTCCCTATTTCAAAAACCCAAAAATACACTTTTACTCAGAACCAATAATAAATCATACTTCCCTGCAATTCCTTGAGAAGACGACCCGAGGTTTAAATACTTCGGTTATAAATTTACTTGGGTTTTACTTGTGACAACCAAACTTTTGTACGAAAAGATTCTCTGTTGGTTTAGAAACTATACTCACAACGCGATAACATTTTTTATTAAATTCTATACTAGCGGAAATCCGATCGTCACTAGGCATGAATTTAAAAAGTATATAGAGTGTATGTATAGGTAAGAGCTTAGGTTAATTAAAGATTCAATTTATAGCTCACTCAGCCATATATATACCCTCACCTTTACCTTGGCCCCATTACAACCTTGAAAAGACCTCATGATGTTTGCATTGGTACATTAAATATTTGTTGATTGGTTAGATGAAGAACAAGGTTTAGAAAGCATGATTAGAGAAGAGTAGAGTGATTACCCTATACACTAGAGTGACTAGAGTGCATATACACCATCAGTGAGGGTTCAATGCTTAATTCTATGTTCCCTGCTTTCATGAGCTGTCTCCTTACAAGTTTACTTGTTTTTATTGTATAATTTGAATTAGTGGAATTTGAGTTATTTTTGTCTTGAAGAACTTATTTGTTTTTAACCAAGTAGGCAAAATCATCTTAGCATATAGTTGCATCCATATACATAGGTTGCATTGCATTGCATGAGTCTTACTTTTCCCTACTCATTTATTTTATCTCCTTGAGCTAAGCATGAGGACATGCTAATGTTTAAGTGTGGAGAGGTTGATAAACCACTATTTATGGTTGATCTTGTGTTTAATTGAGTGGTTTTATCAAGTCTTCACCCACTTATTCATACTAATTGCATGGTTTTATATTTCCCTTCCTAGTTTCACTCTATGGTTGAAAACTTGCTTCCTAGAGATATTTAATTTGTGTATTTTAATTCTTCTTTATATCATTCGATGCTGTGATCTGTGTGTTAAGTGTTTCAGGCTTCATAGGGTAGGAATGGCTTAGAAATGGGAGAGGAAGCTTACAGAAATAGAAGGAATACAAGAAACTAAGGAGATGACCAGCGAGCATCGACGCGCACGCATGGCTCACGCGTGTGCGCAACCTGGAGAAAATTGCAGCGACGCGTGCGCATGCCTGACGCGTATGCGTGGATTGGAGTTTGCACAAAAGACGCGCACGCGTGGATGACGCGTACGTGTGACAAGAAAATTCGCCAAATGACGCACACGCGTGACTGACGCGTACGCGTGACCTGCGCGATCTGCAAAATTAACAGAAAACGCTGGGGTCGATTTTGAGCCGCGTTTTGACCTAGTTTTCATCCCAGAAACACAGAATAAAGCCAGAAAACATGTAGAGACTCAACACAGACACATACACACATTCTCATTAGGATAGTTTTTAGGTTTTAGATCTGAATCTAGAGAGAATTACTTTTCCTCTAGGTTTTCTTTACATTCATAGTTTATTAGTTTATTGTTTTTGCTTTTGGATATTAAAGAGTCATCACCTCCGTTGAAGATACTATTCTAGTTCGTTTCCTTACTTGCTCTTTTATTTATTCCATATACTTAATTCGTGTTCAGAGTGGTAATTGGATTATTTTCAGGGATTGTTAATGCAAAGAGTTACTTTTATTTTTAATTAATTTTCAATCCCTATTTTATTTAATTTATCATGTCTTCTTCTTATATTTTTTTGAACGTTATATCCATGTCAATAGAGTAGATTCCCTACTTGACATGGGGGTTGATTAAGAGGAGACACTTGAGGTTGAATGCTCAAGTGGTTACTTAAATTAGAAGTTGTTGGCTAATTCTATATTTACTAATGCTAGACCTTCCTAAGGGAGAGGACTAGGATTTGCGAATAAGAGTTAGCTCAATCACTTGACTTTCCTTTATGTAGTAAGGGTTAACTAAGTGAAAATAACAACCTCTTTATACTACACTTGAGAGAATTCCAACAAGGATAGAACTTCCAATTAATCATTCCCCCAGTCAAGGCTTTTTAATTTGAATCATATAAATTTCTTTTTATTTTCATTGCACTAAATTACAATTGTTTATTTTCTGTTAATCAAGCTCTCAAAATTCTCGGAAAACTCCTGATTAATAACTTAGCACCCTTTCTAGCAACTCGTTGGGAGACGACCTGGGACTCATACTCCCAGTATTTTTATTTAAAACTTTTGTAACAACCTTTCTAAATTGATCCGGCGGATTTTTGCTGGTTAAGAGCTATACTCACAACGCTGTTCTTATATTACAATCTCTTAATTGGTCTAACTTCTGCCACGTACCACCTGGCCTGGCCTGAAGCCTGTTAAAAGGCCTGATAACTTTTTTTACAAAAATACAAATATTATTTAAAAAAATTATTTTTTAATAAAAATGTTTATAATAAAATATAATAGATTTAAAATATCTCATAATTTTGTTATAATAAATAAATATTTATATATTTAATTATATTTTAACATGCTCAGGCAGGCCTGACAGGCCAATAAGGCTAATTAGTGAGCCTGGGCCTGGCCTATTAACGTATCAAGGCTTTTAAAAGAGCCTGGGTCTGTGCCTATGTATAACTGGCCAGGCTGCAGGCCCCTGGCAGGCTGCCTGGCCTTTTTCCACCCCTATTTAGGGTTTGCTATTACATTTTAATCTTGGATTCTAGCTTGTATCCATTGTAAGTTGTCCTTAATTTTCTCTTCATTTACACTATATTTACTCATACCTTGTTATAATTAAAGCTACTTTGTTAGTTTAATTATTTGTGAATTCTTGAGTTTCTTGTTAATGAATTTGATGTTTTGAGGTTTATATATGTTTGATTGAGTTACTATTATTGATTGTTTACATTGGTTGGTTATAGTTTCAAGTATCTTTCGTAATTTACTATATTTTGTTATTGTGCCCACCAAGTGTTTGTTGAAATGCCCCTTATGAATATGGAGTAGATTTTCACTCCTTAGCTTGGAGTTTGAGTAACTAGGATCCTAGAGTCATTAATGTCCAACATTAAGTGATAATTTTGGGTTATTAGTTGATCTTGTTTCCACTAACGCTAGCTCTTTACTAAACTTAATTAGTAAGTTAGCTAGGATTTGTAGATTAAGGCCAATTATGTCTACTTGACTTTTTCCATTATTTAGGGGTTAACTAAGTGGGATTAACTCATTGTAATTGCCATGGTTATGGTTATGACAAGGATAGGATTCCTTAACTCTCAACTCCAAGTCAAGTTTCTTCCATGCATTGGATTACTTCCTCATTAGTTTATTGCTTCAATCTTCCTTAGTTGCATTAATTGTTTCTTAATCTAGTAATAGCTTAGTAATTGTCCCTATTCATGCTTGCTCAATTAATTGTCTTACTTGTTTGCTACTTTTAGCTCTTTGGTATTTCATTGCTTTAGTTCATTTAACTTTTAATTCCTTTAATTTTCGTTCTATGCGTGAAAACCCCCGAATTCACAACCAAAGTTGCACACTTGATTGCTAGTCCAAGGAAAAACGACCTAGGATTTAAAACTCCCGATTTTTTTTATTGATTTGAATTGTGACACTCTTCTTCTAAACTTTAATTCTTGCTATTTTATCGATTCGGAGCTATACTTGCAACGGATCCACTCCTTCAATTGGAAAAAAAATTCCTAACCGACAATCCAACGTGCATCAAGTTTTTGGTGTCATTACTGGAGACTATGTAATTGTGTGTCATATTTTTTGTTATTATAGATATGTGAATATTGTGAATATTTGCTTTTTTCTTGTTACTTGACTCTAATTGGTAGCTAGTACTTTTGTTTTGGTAGTTATTTCTAGTTGTTAGTTGTTAATTCATTTCTTTAATTACTCTTATTTTGGTCCTTAATAATTGCATGATTTATATGCTTCCCTAGTTGAATGACATGGTCGCTTTCAAACCTGAGCTTAGCCCCATTTGATCTTGAGATAGAAAAAACTTTAAATCATATTCGGCAAGCTCGGCGTCAATTAGTATTTGTGCATAGTGAATCAAATTTCTTGACGTGTAACCCAATTCACCGTCACCTTCTAGCCATGATTCTCATTCTTCATTTGACGAGGAAACCTTGTATTCTTCTATTGGAAGTTCTGAAGTTGCTGTGAGCGAATTAGGTGACAAAAATATAGCGGCACTGCGAAGGATCACTCTTAAGGAAGCGAGAGCTCTAGGCATCACTTTGCAACTGTTACAAGTTCGTTACCCTGATTTGGATGTAAATTTTGAACTTAAGACTGAGTTAATCAACTTGCTTTCTAAGTATCATAGGTTGCCGGGTAAAGATCCACTTAAACACTTGAAGGACTTTCAAGTAGTATGCTCAACCATAAGAAGACATTGATTGGATGAGATAGCTGTGATGGTTTTGACTTTTCCTTTCTCTTTAGAGGAAAAAGCAAAGGAGTGGTTTTATACTCAACTGGATGAGGTGATTACCAACTAGGACTTGTTGAGAAAGGAATTCCTAGAGAAGTTCTTTCCACCTCAAAAGATGGATCGTTTGAGGAAAGAAATTCCGTATATCATGGAAAGAGATAGAGATACACTTTATGAGTATTAGGAACATTTTAAGAAGTTTCTTGAGTCTTGCCCACACCACCGCATTAATGACTTGGTACTTATAAGTTATTTTTGTCAAGACTTAGTTCCACAAGACAAGCTTCTTATTGATGCCTCAAGTGGAGGATCCTTCACTAAGTATAAAACTACAGAAGAAGCATGGGAAGTAATTTCGGATAGCAGACTCAACGCGATATTTGCGGACAAAAAAATCCCCAACTAAAGTTTATTGGTGAGGTCTCTCCTTCCGGTGATGCTATCCTGACTAAGACACTCAGTGAAATAACTGTTTTTGTTGAGACAAATCCATCAAAGTCAACAAGTGCCACCAATGCTCTTAGTTCAACCACAACCACCTTGGACTGAAGGAGCTTCTCGACCACGTGGCATTTGCGCTTGTAGTAGTCATTATACCGATGAATGTCCAAAACTTCAAGTGGATAATACATTGACAGTAGCTAATCCTCATCCACAAAGGTCAACTTTCCATCAAAGCAATCAAGAATCATATCAATATGGAGGAAATTAAGGTCAAGGATGGAGAGATAACTCTAACTAAAGATGGCAACAACCCTCTCAAAATCACCCTTTCAATCCCAACAATCATATTACCATCAACTATCTCAAAATCCACAACCTCAATTCTACCAACAACCACAATCTTACCAACAACCATACCACAACTTCCATACCAATCCCCATCTTAATCTAAATACCAACCACCACACACTAGACCAACCTTCCACCAAAATAACTAAACCTCTTTCTCTAACCAACCCCAAGTGGATGACACACTTCGTAGCTTTATCCAAGAGCAATGAGAGTTCTAAAAGAAGCAAGATACTTACATGGCGACCATAGCCAAGGCCTTGTCCTGTTTGACATTACCACCACTCAACAATAACCAAAACACCTTCCAACCATCAACATCTAGTGGTCTACCTTCTCAACTCAACCAAACTCCAAGGGTAGCATCAATATAATCACCCTAAGAAGTGATACAAAACTTGAGAAGATTGACCCCAAACCTATAATTGTGATGGAGGATGTTCATCATGAAGAAGTTAATGAACCAGTGGAAATGGATAAAGATGAAAAGGAAGATGTTACAATGGAAAAGGAGGAACAATTAAAGCCCAAAGAGCCAAAAAGGAAGAACATCTTGGAAGGACCCACTCCTATACCTTTTCCAACTATGGCCAAGAAGGCTAAAAAGCATGAAGAGTTGAATCCTGATATGGTACAAATCTTTAAGAAGGTTGAGGTAACCATCCCACTTTTTGACTCAATTTATCAAGTTCCAAAATATGCTAAATTCCTTAAGGATGTGTGCACTCACAAGTAGAAAATTAGTGATCTAGGGATGAATCCGTTGGGTAATTCTATTTCTTTTGTGATAGGAGGTATTCTTGAAAAATATAGTGATCTCGGTCCTTGCTTGGTATATTGTGTGATTGGTGAGATGTAAATTATAGATTGTTTGTGTGATTTGGAAGCGTGTGTGAACATCATGCCACTCTCAATTTATGAGAAGTTGAATCTGGCACCATCGAAGCGGTCCAGGGCTAAATTTGTATTGGTCAATAAAAGCATAGTTTCAGTTGTGGGTATTGCTGAGAATGTTGGTGCACGAAACTGGCTCCCCAGAATTTGCACAGATAGACCCCGGCAAGTATACCGGGTCGTCCAAGTGATACCTGAGGTGAGTCAGGGTCGAGCCTACGGAGATTGTTGGTTTGAGCAAGCAGTGGATACCTTGCAGTGAATACCTTGCAGATCTTAATTATAAATTTCCTTTTGCTTCCGTTTGTTTACTTCATTGTTGATAGACTCTTGCCCCTTTGATTAGATTAATGCAATTTATATTTTTATGTTATTGTTCTTTCTTTAATTATTGGTTATTGTTGTCTTGTAATTGGGTATCTTAGATTTTATTATCTCTTATTAATTTTTTATGCTTTTATTCTGTGCCTTCCAAGTGTTTGGTAAAATGCTTGGGAGGATTTTAATTTAGATTTTTATGTTCTTAACTTGGATTGATTATTTAGAGACTCTTGAGTTATCAAAAGTCTTTTGTTGATTGGTAATTGAGACTTGCTAGTTAGCTTAGACTTTTCTAAATCTAGTCTTAGATTAGGACTTGTGAACCTAAGTTGATTTTACTCACTTGACTTACCTTCATTGTTAGAGGTTAACTAAGTGAAAGCAAAAGGCAATTACTATCACAATTGATGATGATAATAAGGATAGGAATTCCAATTCTCAATCCTTGATAGGACTTTTCTTAATTTTTATTTTACTTCCTTGTTCTTTACATTTCTTGTCTCCTATTTGAAAACCCAAAAAGATATAATCTCATAATTTATAATAAACTACACTTCCCTGCAATTTTTTGAGAGACGACCCGAGGTTTAATACTTTGGTTAATTTTATTGGGTTTGCTTAAGTGACAAACATATTAAATTTGATTTGAGGATTCATTGTTGGTTTAGAACTATGCTTGTAATGTGATTATTTTTGTGAAATTCTATACCGACAAAAATCCTCCATCACTACCCCATTGTTCACAAGGTTTCTCTCAGAAGTATACATGAATTGGTTGTTTGCAACCATTTCAATGAGTTCCTGCGCCTCTTCTGGCATTTTCTTCAAGTGGAGTGATCCACCAACAGGGTGATCCAAAGACATTTTGGATATCTCAGATAGACCATCATAGAAGATTCCTAGGATAGACTATTCTGAGAGTATGTCAGGAGGACACCTCCTGATCAGTTGCTTGTATCTTTCCCAAGCTTCATAGAGGGATTCACCCTTTCTTTGTCTGAAGGTTTGAACTTCCACCCTGAGCTTGCTCATCTTTTGAGGTGGAAAGAACTTGGCCAAGAAAGCATTGACCAGCTTTCTCCAAGAGTCTAGGCTTTCCTTCGGTTGAGAATCCAACCATATCCTAGCTCTGTCTCTAATAGCAAAAGGGAAAAGCATAAGTCTGTAGACCTCAGGATCTACTCCATTGGTCTTAACAGTATCACAGATTTGCAAGAATTCAGATAAGAACTGATGTGGATCTTCTAGTGAAAGTCCATGAAACTTGCAATTCTATTGCATTAGAGAGACTAACTGAGGCTTAAGCTCAAATTTATTAGCTATAATGGCAGGTATAGAGAAACTTCTGCCATAGAGGTCAGAAGTTAGTGCTATGAAGTCACCAAGAACCTTCCTTGCATCTCCTCTATTGTTCTATTCGGCTGCCATGCTTGTATTTTCTGTTTCTTGTTCGAAAAGGTCTGTGAGATCTCTTCCGGAGTGTTGTGCTTTAACTTGTTGTAAACACTTCCTTAGGGTCCTCTCAGGTTCAGGATTAGGATCAAAGAGAGGCTCTTTATCTCTGTTCCTGCTCATAAACAAGAAAAAGAAAACAAGAAAGAAGAAGAATGAGAGCTCTATGTTCAAGGATAGAGAACTCCCTATGAGATGTGAAGAAGAAAGAAGAATGAAGATAGAGAGAAAGGAAGAAGAATTTGAAAAAAAGGGGTTAGAGAATTCGAAAATTAAGAAGTGAAAAGAGAAACTAGAATTAAAATATTTTTGTTTTTATTTTAATTATTAATTGAATTTGAAAATAAAAGCTAATTAACTAAAAGATTTGAAAATTGAATGATGAATTTCGAAAAAAAAAGAGAGAGAAAGAAACAAGAAGTTTTCGAAAATAGAAGAGAGAAGAATTAGTTAGGAAGTTTTAAAAAAGAAGAAAGAAAAAAAAGTAACTAATTAAGAAAGATTTGAAAACAAGATAAGATAGAAACTTGAAAAATATTTGATTTTGAAATTTGAAATTTAAATTTTTGAATTTTGAATTTTAAAATTTGAATTTTGAAAATTGAATTTGAATTACGATAAGATTTGAAAAGATTTGAAAAAGATTTGATTTTGAATTTTGAAATTGAAAAAGATAAGATAAAAATTTGAAAAATATTTGATTTTGAAATTCAAATTTAAGATAAGATAAGATAATGATTTGAAATTTAAAAAAAGATAACAAAAGATAACATAAAGATTTGAAAAAGTTTTGAATTTTAAATTTTTAAAAGAAAGATAAGATAAGATAGAATCACAATTAAAAGAAAAGATTTGAAAAGATTTTAAAAAGATAAGATTTGAAATTTGAAATTTGAAATTATGATAAGATAAGATAGTAATTTTGAAATTAAAATTTGAATTTTTTTTTGAAATTTTTGAAAATATTTTGAATAAAGATAAAAAAGATATTTTTTTAATTTTTTGAATTAATGAAGAAAGAGAAGAACAACCAAAAGACACCAAACTTAAAATTTTTAGATCTAAGACTCTAAATTTTTGAAAACTTAAAAAGAAAAATACCAAAAGATACCAAACTTAAAAATTTTAAGATCAAAACAAGAAAAGAAACAAAAACAACTTGAATACCAAGAAAGAACACTATGATAATTTTCGAAAATTTTAAAGAAACAAAGAACACACAAAGGATACCAAAATTAAGAATTGACACTAGACTCAAACAAAAGACACTATTTTTGAAATTTTTTTTGAAAAGAAAGCAAAAAAGTTCGAAACTTTAACAAGAACAAGAACAAAGACTCAAACAAAAAGATAAAGATAAAAAAGGAAAGCAAATATTTTTGAAAAATTTTTTATTTTTTCAAAAAAGAAAATAAAAGACTCAAACAAAATTAAAAAAAGTATCTAATCTAAGAAACAAGATAATTAGTTTGTTTGTCAAATCCGAACAATCCCCGACAACAGCGCCAAAAACTTGGTGCACGAAACTCGCTCCGCAGAATTTGCAGAGATACCGGCAAGTATACCGGGTCGTCCAAGTAATACCTGAGGTGAGTTAGGGTCGATCCCATGGAGATTGTTGGTTTGAGCAAGCAGTGGATACCATGCAGATCTTAGTTTGGCGGATAGAAATTATAGTTTGTCACGAAAAGCATATAAAACAGATAAATAGAACGTTATTAGGTAGATAGGGAATCAATGGTGATAGAATGGTTGAGGCTTCGGAGATGCTTTGTCTTTCCGGATTAACTTTTCTTACTGTCTTCTTCAATAACCTTCTGATTCCTTCAATGGCAGCCATAAATGATTAACTCATGTCCTCTCATCAAGTTAACCTCCTCCACTGCAGCAATCCACCATGTTGAGATGACTTATGTCCTCTCATCAAGCTAGCTCTAGGTTTTTCACTGTAGCAGAAGATAAAGGTCTAAGTAATCCACTCCCTTCACAATCCTACTCAAGGTGCTACAGACAAGGCAAATCTTCTGGATCAGAAATTGCTGCTTCTGTGACTCTAGCCTTAATGCCACAGAGACCTCACACACCCATAGTCAACGGGATTATATGTCACATATCCAAAGTTGCTCAGATGCTCTATTGGAATACGCAATGTAATCTCTAGCTTTAGTTCAACTTTATCTGGGTCAGGAATCGCACGGAACCCATGTAGAACAGCGGTGATTGTCACGGGTCACCCTCAATTCATAAGATGAAGAACGAGGCTGCATAAGAGAATAAAATCATACATATTGAATGAAAACAGTAATATAATTGATCTATGAAACTCAGTAGAGCTCCTAACCTTAACCTTAGGAGGTTAGTAACTCATGCTTTCGAAAATACAATGGAAAACATGAAAGTTGGCAAGAGTCCTTTAACAAGGGTGAACTCTTGTCTATATATACTAATCTGCTAACTAGGAATTACATAAATAAGATAAACTAGTCTTGTAGTGCAAAAATCCACTTTTGGGGCCCACTTGGTGAGTGTTTGGGATGAGCTTGAGTGTTTTCCACGAGCTAGTACCCTTTAGGGGCGTTGAATGCTGGCTTGGAACTCCTTTTTGGGCATTGGATGCCAGCTGCTCCTCTGTGGGCGTTGGACGCTAGGAATAGGGCTGGTAGCTGGCGTCGAATGCCAGTTTTGGACCTTTCATTTCCAAAGCAAAGTATGAACGATTATATATTTCTGGAAAGCCCTGGATGTTAGCGTTCCATATCCGTTGAGAGCGCACCAATTGAACTTTTGTAGCTCTAGAAAAGCACCTTTGAGTGCACGGAGGTCAGATCGTGACAACATCTGCAGTCTTTTCTCTGCTTCTGAATCAGACTTCTGCTCAAGCTCCTCAATTTTAGCCAGAAAATACCTAAAATTACCATAAAACACACAAAATCAAAGTAGAATCCAAAAATGTGAATTTTGCATTAAAACCTATGAAAACATAATAAAACTTAAACAAAACATAATAAAAACTATATGAAAACAATGCCAAAAAGCGTATAAAGTATCCGCTCATCAATTGTGTTGGTGGACATTCAAGATTTAACCTTTCCAGTGGACTTTTATATATTAGAGACACCTCCAATTGACTCTGATAGCCCGTCTTCTGTCTTACTTGGAAGACCCTTCTTGAAGACTTCCTGGTTCAAACTGGATGCATTTTCTAGAGCCTATTCTTTTGAAGCTGAAGGAAAAGTAGTGAGGTTCAAATTGGAAGAGACCATGAGACATCCACTCGAGCTGTATTCCATCTTTGAATGTAATATAATTGAGGAAGATATAGTAAAAGTCCATTCCGGAAGTGATGAGAGGATTAGTATCAACAAAAGCTTGAGTATGGAAGAAGTTAACAAAGAAGATGAAGGAGCTCCATCATTTCCAAACTATCAAAAAGACAAGGCGTCCACTTGATAAACCAAAATTTTTGGTTTATTTTGTATTAAATTTGGTGGATCTTATAAACTTTTCCCACATTTATTCACTAAAATGGCATGGTTTTATAATTCTCCCAAATTTGTGCTTAAGAGTAAAAACACGCTTTTTAGACCTTAAAATTGTTATTTTAATTCACTTTAATTCTATTCGATGCTTTGATATGTTTGTTGAGTGATCTCAGGGTTTATAAGGCAAGGATTGGATGGAAGAAGTGAAGAAAAGGCATGCAAAGTGGAGAATTCATGAAGAAATGAGCATTTGGAGGATTCATGGCGACGCGTACGCGTGACCGACGTGTATGCGTGATAAGCGGCACATGACTCACTTAAAGAGAAAACGATGGGGGCGATTTCTGATCCCATCTAGGCCTAGATCCAATTCATTTATGATGCTATTGAACCCAAGAATGGGAAGGGAAAGAACACAAGTAGTCATAATTTAGTTTTTACCATGTTTTAGGTTAGAATTCTAGAGAGAGAAGCTCTTTCTTATCTCTAGAATTTAGGGTAGAATTAGGTTAATCTCTCTTAGATTTCGGTTTTATTTCTTATCTTGATTTAGTTTTCATTGCAATTTCTTGTTACTACATCCTTGCTTTCTTAGTTCTTCTTGTTAATTTCTTCTATTTTATTACTTTCATGTTTATGAGAACATTGTTGATTTTAATTTCAATTAATGGAATTTATATTTTTATGTCTCTTATTATTTAATTGAGTTGTTATTGTTACTTTCTTGCTTTGGGTAGTCATAGATTTTATATTTTTTGTTAATTTCCTATGCTTTTATTTTATGCCTTCCAAGTGTTTGATAAAATGCTTGGTTGGATTTTAGTGTAGAATTTTGTATTCTTGACTTGGGATGATAACTTGGCTGATATTGAGTTACTAATTTCCAAGTGATTGATAATATGTTTTCATTAACACTAGTCTTCACTAATTCAATTAGTGAGATGGCTAGGACTTATGGATTGTGATTAATGAAGCTCATTTGACTTTTCTCCAAATTTAAGGATGACAAAATGGGATTTATCCTTGCAATTATCATATTGTGGTTGGTAACAAGGATAGAAATCCTTAACCATCAACCCTTGCCAAGACCTTTTTATCATTTGAGTTTCCTTTCCTTTGTTAGTTAATTGCCATTTACTTTCTTATTATTTTCATTTCTTGTCTCTTATTACAAAAACCCCAAAATACAAATCATAACCAATAATATGCCTACTTCCCTGCAATTCCTTGAGAGATGACCCGATGTTTGAATATTTCGGTTTATTTTTATTGGGGTTTGTACTTGTAACAAATAAACTAAACTTTGATTGAGGATTAATTGTTGGTTTGGACTATGCTTGCAATGAAATTCCTTTGAGAAATTCTAGACCGACATTTATCCCACATCAAGTTTTTGGTGCCGTTGCCGGGGACTTGCATATGTGCACTTGTTATTGATTTTTGTATATATGTGAATATTGTGGATATGTTTGCCTTTTGCTTCTTTGTTAGTTTTTGCTAGTTGTAGGAATTTGTTTTTTTTATTTGTTATTAGTATACTTTTTATTCTCTCTTGCTACTATGAATTCTCACCACCTTGGTTATGAGTTTGGTTCTAATTATGTTGTAGGAAATAGGAATTACAATGGGATCATGCATCAAGGATGGGACAATGAAATGTGAGAGGAGCCCCAAGCTTATGGACAACCCTCTTGGCAACAATCTCCACCAATGTACTATGGGTAAGAACCATTCCATGATGCATACCAATTTAATGGATACGGTGGATCTCCTTGTGACTATCAACAACCACCACCATATGCCTATGAATCCCCTCCTCAATATAGTTCTCAACCACCATACTCACAAGCCTCATACCATCAAACACCTCCATATGATCCTAACCCATATCCACCATACCAACAACCACATGAACCATACTTAGAGCCACAATAATTCCAACATAATTACTCCCAAGAACCACTTCTATATACATCATCTCTGTATCCTTATCAAGATGAACCACCTTCCTATTATGAACCCTTTCTCCCAAACAATGAGCCCTCCTCTCCACCTCAAACATTAATGAATGACATTCCCATTTCGTATCTCCAAGAGCAAAGGGGGATTTATACTACTCCCCAAGGGAACCCAATACTTAAGGTAGTAACCCCTTTAGCTTCCTAAGACACTTAAAGCCCTCCCATGGTCACATGTGGAGAATCAAATGAAGAACAGAGTATGAAAGAGAGGTTAAGAACTCCGGTGGAGAATGAGGAGTGGTACTTTGTATTGGAACAATTGGAGAAAGGCGTAATTGTTGAGGAGGAAGAAATGGTTGAAGATTTAGGAGATGCTGAACCTCCATGAGAATCTAGGATTAAAGAACATTCTTCTATGAAGCTTGAGTTTGATGTTGAGGAGGATACTACACAAATTTCAAGGCATGTTTTGAATGAATAATTGGAAGGAATAGAGCAAGAATTGAGTTCCCTTGGTGACGATAACCTAGCAACAAGTCCTCCTATTTATGCTGCTTTCGCATCAACATACGATCCTTTTGAGCTTGATGAATCCTTCCCCATTGAATTTGAATTTGAGGTTGAGGTAGATTTCACTCAACCACCAAGCCATGATTTGAGTGGTGGGAAAGAGCTAGAAGAAGTTGGTGAGGAAGAATGTGAACTTGAGAAAGCTTGGCAAGGAGTAGAACTTGAAGCATCTTGTGAAGTGGTTGAAGTCCCTCAAAAAGGATGGACGGGAGTGGAAATTGTCCTATCAAGACCGTTGAAAGCATCTCCTCCTAAGTTACCATCATCCTTTACATCATTCAAGTGGGTAAAAATCACATCTCTTAGCTTACTTATCCCGTTTGAATATGGTTTGCTAGAAATGGATGGTCAACTTAGGATGCTTTGTGGGTTAAAGAGTAGAAGAGAGATGATTAGTGGTTGGTATCATAATTCTCGGTTCATTATGGTTGGAAGATCAAACTTTAGGAGCAACGATTGGTGTACCACTCAATTGATAGGGTCTAGGAAGGTGTTTGGGTCCCTGGATGAGAATTCACAAGTCTTGTCACCTGAATTAAACTATGGTGATCAACAAAAAGACGGGTGCAAAAACAAGGTTTGGGACCCTGGAATATGCATCAACCATCATCAATCTTGGGGTCTTGTCACTTGTTTCAATTCGCTTGAAGGCTTTATGCGCCTAGTTTGGGATCCCAGAGGCTATTGGAAATGCAAACATTGGTGGAGATTCCAGGAAGAATTCAAGGATAAGCCACCATAGCAAGGACCCTATCAATTGTCTAACTTAAGGACAATAAATAAAAGTGCTAGGTGGGAGACACTCCACCATGGTAAATTCTTTCTATTTTCCCTTTTGTTTATATTGGTAATAAGTTGAATTTTCATTTTTAGTTAGGTTTATTTAGTTTAGGTTGTGGTTTAGCTTGTTTAATAATATTTGGCATTGCTTTGGTAGCTTGTTAGTTTCTCAATAAGCTTTTGAAAAAAAAAACTGCCTGTTACGCGTACGCCTGGTTGACGCGTACGCATTACACCCCTTATTTTGATCGCGCCAAGCGTGGACTGTGCCATCGCACGGTCCAAAGAGAAAGTTATGCGCGAAGGGTGCCGACACTGTGCGTCTAGCACAATTTCGTCCCACGCATACACGCACCCTCTATTTTCCCCATTCCGCGCCTACGCGTGCGCGCCGCACTGCATTCTCCCATTTCACGCTTACGCGTGACACCCTGCCCTATTTCACCCACTCTTCTTTTCTTCTCTTCTTTCCATTTTTTTTCTTTTCTCTTTTCCCCTTTTCTTTTCCCTCGTCTGATGAACGAAAATTGTATGTCGGTAAAGAATTTCACAAATGGAAATCTCGTTGTAAAGTATAGTTTTACCAACAAACAATTTCTTCAATCAAACATTTGATTGTCACAAGTAACAAACCCCAATAAAGATAACCGAAGTATTCAAACTTCGGATTGTTCTCCCTAGGAATTGCAATAAAGTATTCTTGTTATTGGCTATGAAGTATGTTTTGGGATTTTTGAGATAAGAAACAAGAAATGTAAATGGAAAAAGAAATAAACTAACAACTAAGAAAGCTCTTGGCAAGGTATGAGAGATGGAAGTTCTATCCTCATTATCCTCCTCAGTTGTGATGAGAATTGCTCATTGCTTCCACTTAGTTAACCTCTAACTATGAAGGAAAGTCAAGTGGAGATGATCAACTTGATTCCACAAGTCCTAGTCAAATCATAATGAAAGACTAGCTTTAGTGGTATTCAAGTCAATTAGAAACTTCCAATTATCAATCAACAAATGAGTTTGATAACTCAAGAGTCTCTAATTACTCAACTCAAGCCAAGAGAAGAAAAACCTAACTCAAAACTAAAAGAGGCATTTCATCAAATACATAGAGGGCAATAAAAGTAAGCATCATGAATTGCAAGAATTAAAGAAAGCTACAACTAGTCAAGCAAGAGATCAACAATAGAAAACCAAAGCAAATATGAAAAGACATAGAAATCATGAATTGCATTGAAAGGAAAATGGAGATCTACATTAGAATTCATAAACTACAACTAACAATATAAAGGAACTACAAGAGAAGTAGAATGCTACAACTACAAGAGAATAATCAAAGATGACAAAAGGGAAATTAAAGCAAAAGAGAAGAAGTAGATCTAAATATAAACTAAGAACCCTAATCTAGAGAGAAGAGAGAGCTTCTTTCTCTAGAAACTAACTAAAGCCTAATATAAACTAAACTATCTTCTAATGCAATGTGTTGCAATGTGTTGACCCCCCTTTGAATTCTGCCTCTAATAGCCTCAGAAATGAGTTGGATCTGGGCCTGGGAAGCCCAGAAATCGCCCCCAGCGTCTTCACTTTAATGAGGTCACGTGCGAGCAGCAACGCGTACGCGTCGTTTGGCGTTTTACTATCCACGCGTACGCGTCGCCATGTCACTTCATCATCCACGTGAGCGCGTATGTCACGCGTGCGCGTCAGTGTCAGTACTCCAAATCCTTGATTTTCCATGACTTCTCCCCTTTGCATGCTTTTCTCTTCACTCCTGTGATCCATTCCTAGCCTTTTTAACCTAAATTCACTAACAAACACATCAAGGCATCTAGTGGAATCAAATGTGGATTAAAACAAGCAAATTAAGGCCTAAAAAGTATGTTTTCACTCTTAAGCACAAATTAGGAGACAATCACAAAACCATGCTATTTCATTGAATAAATGTAGGAAAAAGGTGATAAAATCTCCTAAAATCAACACAAGATAAACCCTAAAA
This sequence comes from Arachis ipaensis, assembly GCF_000816755.2. NCBI lineage: Eukaryota > Viridiplantae > Streptophyta > Magnoliopsida > Fabales > Fabaceae > Arachis > Arachis ipaensis. The sequence goes on along the minus strand of NC_029791.2, from coordinate 48,717,262 downwards.
AATGGAGTTTATCAACCTCTCCACACTTAAACCAAGCATGTCCTCATGCTAGAATCAAGAAAGAATCACAGGGTATCAACATTTATTCAATGCAACAAACTATCTAAATGCAATCTACCTAAATGAATGCAACTACTTGGTCAAAACAAATTAATTCCCAAGGAAATATATATAAGTACAAGGGCTAAAGCAATAGCAATCACCTCAAATCCACAATTGAATTGAGTTATTAAAGATTTTTACAAACTTGCAAGAAGAGATGATCATAGGTTTACATGTAATTAAGCAATTGAACCCTCACCGAATGTGTATCCGCTCTAGTCACTCAAGTGTTTAGTGTTGATTCACTCAATTCTCCCCTAATCATGCTTTCTAAGATTTGTTTTTCATCTAACAATCAACAATTATTTCATGCATGCATACAAATATCATGAGGTCTTATTCTTAGGTTGTAATGGGGCTAGGGTCAAGGTAGGATTGTATACGGTTAAGTGGACTAGAATTTGAATCTTTGATTAACTTAAGCTTTCCACCTAACCTATGACAACCTATACAATTTAAATGCTAACCTAACTACCCATTCTTCACTTTTTCACATACTCATGCATTTTCTTTTTTATCACAACCCATATGCATTGATTATTATTGAAATTTACTTTGGGGCATTTTTGTCCCCTTTTACTTTCTTTCTTTTTTTTTCTTTTTTTTTCTTTTTTATTTATTTTTTTCTTTGTATATCTTTATTTTTTTCTTTTTTTCTATATTTTTTTCCTTTTTACAACATGGTATATAGAAAAGTATCAATGCATATGGTTTTACATTTAATTAGCACATGAGTTTGTACCCAATTGCCAATATTTTCAAGAAAATACAAAAACACACTTTTACCTCAACCAATGTCCCAAGTTTTTCCACACTTGGATGATACACACACTCATTAGCCTAAGCTAATCAAATATCCAAATTAAGGATATTTATTGTTTTTTACTTTAAGGCTTGTAAGGTGCTAAAATTAAGAACAAAGTGGGTTAATCGTAGGCTCAAAGTTGGCTAACAAAGGTTGATAAAGGTAAAGCTATTTGGGTAAGTGAGCTAACAAAAGAATGGCCTCAATCATATAAATGCATGAATACACAAAATAATGGATATAAAGAATCAAACAAATCAAAGATTACAATCATAGGAAGAGAATAATCACACACAAGAAGGAAAGTAAGTGGTTATAAGATGTAACCACACAATTAGGCTCAAGACTCACAAGCTTGTGTTCTTTGCTAAAAAAAATGATCCACAATATATATAATTCAAGCAAGTTCAAAGAAAAGTTTTCACTCAATCAATTGGGACGTCAATGTCCTATTAAGAATATTTTTCTTGGAGAATTTCATTATTTTAACTAAGCTTATTATCTATGTGTATGCAATTAAAAATCCTAAAAGAACTAAAAATGAAGTGCAAAAGTGTTGGGATTCGAAACTTGTCACCCAAAAAAACGTCGGCTGGTCGGACGACCTCCCACACTTAAAAGTTTGCACCGTCCTCGGTGCACTCAAAGATGAGCAAGGGGGTACAGCGACTCTTCGAGTTGCTACCTTCAGCTGGTAGGTCAACCGGTTGCTGCGTGTTCTTTTCTTCTGCTTCCGTTTTTGCTTATAACAAAACATCCTGAAAATAGAGAACAGGATAAGAAGACAAGTGAATGCAAAAGCAATGAAGCATATAATGTTGGAATGAGGTAAATTACTAGAATTGAGTGAGTAAATTAATGTGACATTAATGAAAAATAGGTGTATGGGTCCTAAATTGCACGCGGTTTGGAACATATGCACACTAGCAGGAAAAGTGTTGTCACAATTATACAAAAGAAGTATGCATTTCACTCATTCTATTGTGCTTGAAATACTTTAATCTTGTAGGTTGGGGCAACCAAACAAGCGATAAAGAAGCATGAAAGCATTCAAGCAAATATATAACATATGGATGCATATGATCAAGAAACACAATGCATAAAGATAAATGCACAACATCCATCAAGAAATTGCCTAAACAAAGAAGAGGATTCAAATCACATGGTAGCTAGCTACAATCATGAAATTTAAAAATATTTAAGAAGCTTGAGGCAATTTTCATTCACTTGGTATTCACAAAGGTTAAACAAAAAAATTCAAAACCAAGTAGAAAAATGTAACCTCAATAATGAAATTCAAAAATGAATATTAACAACAATGATGCTAGGATAGCATCTCATGGGTAATCAGCAGCACTTAATAGTAATTAAGATTTATAAGCCAACACTTATAATGAAAAATAGAAAATAAAATAAAATTTGACTAATTAAACAACTAATTAACTAACTAACTAAAAGAAATGGTTATAGATGGTGTTTGGTAGTGTTGGGTGATGATTGAGGGATGGAAAGAGAAGAGAAGAAGAGAGAAAAAGGAAAGAAATAGAAAGAGGAGAAGAAAAGAAGAGCAGTGGAACATGGCAATCCACACGCCCATGTCACGCGACGCGTACGCGTGGATAAGTGGAATGGGATCGACGCGTACGCATGGGTCACGCGTACGCATAAGTAGGCTTGTGCGAAACGCACAATTCTAGCCTACTGTTCGCGCAACTCTCGGGTTTTTGTAGGGAGGGGTGAAACTTCTGAATCTACGCGTACGCATGGGTGACGCGTGTGCATGGATGGTCGAAAATGCTTGAGGCACGCGTACGCGTGGGTTACGTGTACGCGTGGGTTGGTGCTCTGTTTTTCAAAATTTTTAAGTTCTTGCACCAAACCAATCATTCCAAACCTCCACACAGCTACCAAAATACCATAAAACCTTATTCAACATACTAAACTACCAATCAAACTCAACAAACCAAACAAAACATGAAATCAAACTAATTTTACCAATATTCACAAAAGAGAAAAATAAAAGGAGTTTACCATGGTGGGGTGTCTCCCATCTAGCACTTTTATTTATTGTCCTGAAGTTGGACTTATGGGGAGCTCTCGTTAAGGTGGCTTGTGCTTGTACTCATCCTTGAACATCCACCAACGCTTGGACTTCCAATAAGCTCCATCGTTCAATGTTAATATCTCCAAGCTTTGATGGAGTTCTTCACAAGCTAAGGGCTCCCAAAATTGATCCTCGTGTATGCCGGGATCCCATATCTTGTTTCTACACCCATCTTCAAATTGATCATCGTTATCCCATTTGGGTGGTAAGCAAGATGAATTCTCAATGAAGTGCCAAATGCTCCTCCTAGACCCATCTAATTGAGAACTAGTCCAACCTTTGTATCTTGGTGCACGAAATTGTGATCTCCAGGCTCGAACAAATCCTGGTAATGGCTCCAAAGCTTGGTGCTCTGATCTTAATTCATAATTGTCACAACTTCGATACAACTAACCAGCAAGTGCACTGGGTCGTCCAAGTAATACCTTACGTGAGTAAGGGTCGAATCCCACAGAGATTGTTGGTATGAAGCAAGCTATGGTCACCTTGTAAATCTCAGTCAGGCAGATATAAAGTGATAATGGTGTTTTCGAATTTAATATAATAAGACAGGGATAGAAATACTTATGTAAATCATTGGTAGGAATTTCAGATAAGCGAATGGAGATGCTTTTCGTTCCTCTGAACCTCTGCTTTCCTGCTATCTTCATCCAATCAGTCTTACTTCTTTCCATGGATGGCTTTATGTGATACATCACCACTGTGAATGGCTACTTTCGGTCATCTCTCGGGAAAATGATCCAATGCCCT
>NC_029791.2:48712914-48713412 GCF_000816755.2 Arachis ipaensis | reverse complement strand
TCCTTGCTCCTGCTCATATGACAAAGAAGAAGGCACAGAAAAATAATAATAATAAAGATCCTTTATACCACAGTATAGGGATCCCTTTGTGAGTGGAAGAAAAGAGGGGGAGACAAAGAATGTGATGTAAAGGAAGAAACACAACTGTACGAATGGAAGAGATGTGAGATGAGGTGTTAGGATATGAATGAATAAATAGAATAAGATGGGGGAGGGATAATTTTCGAAAATTATTTTGAAAAAGAGTTAGTGATTTTCGAAAATGGTTTTTGAAAAATGTTAGTAATTTTCAAAAATTAAGTTTTAAAAATTAAAATAATTAATAAATTAAAAAGAAATTTTGAAAAAGAGGGGAGATATTTTCGAAAAATGAGAGAAAGAGAGTTAGTTAGGTGGTTTTGAAAAAGTTAAGAAACAAACAAAAAGTTAGTTAGTTAGTTGAAACAAATTTTGAAAAGATAGGAAGTTAGGAGGTTAGGAAAGATATTTTGAAAAGAT
>NC_029791.2:48681259-48712780 GCF_000816755.2 Arachis ipaensis | reverse complement strand
AGAGCTCCACACCTTAATCTATGGAGTGTAGAAACTCTACCGTTAAAAATACATAAGTGAAAGGTCCAGGCATGACCGAGAGGCCAGCCCCTCTGATCTAAGTACCAGGCGTCCAAAGATGTCAAATACAATAGTAAGAGGTCCTATTTATAATAAACTAGCTACTAGGGTTTACATGAGTAAGTATTTGATGTATAAATCCACTTCCGGGGCCCACTTGGTGTGTGTTTGGGCTGAGCTTAAGTGTTGCACGTGCAGAGGCCATTTGTGGAGTTGAACGCCAGTTTTTGTGCCAGTTTGGGCGTTCAACTCTGGTTTTGGATCCTTTTCTGGCGCTGGACGCCAGATTTGGGTAGAAAGCTGGCGTTGAACGCCAGTTTACGTCGTCAATTCTTGGCCAAAGTATGGACTATTATATATTGCTGGAAAGCCCTGGATGTCTACTTTCTAACGCAATTGGAAGCGCGCCATTTTGAGTTCTGTAGCTCCAGAAAATCCACTTTGAGTGCAGGGAGGTCAGAATCCAACAGCATCAGCAGTCCTTTTTCAACCTCTGAATCTGATTTTTGCTCAAGTCCCTCAATTTCAGCCAGAAAATACCTGAAATCACAGAAAAACACACAAACTCATGGTAAAGTCCAGAAATGTGAATTTAACACAAAATCTATTAAAAATATCCCTAAAAGTAACTAGATCCTACTAAAAACATACTAAAAACAATGTCAAAAAGCGTATAAATTATCCGCTCATCATATCTCATCTTTGATGTGTCAACCATAATGAGCCTTGATTTGCAACGCCAACCACGAAACATCTTTCTCTTACGCTTCATCCCGCAAAGTTTCCTAAGTTGACCATCTGTTTCAAGCAAGCCATACTCAAGTGGGATAATAAAGCTAATAGAAATAAATTTTACCCACTCAAATAAAGGAGTAGATGGCAACCTAGGCAAAGAAGCTTTCAAGGATTTTAACAAAGCGTGTTTGAGTCCCGTCCTTATTTTTCTAAGGACTTCCACCTCTTTACAAGATTTTTCAATTTCAATCATTTTCTCATCAAGTTTATCTAACTCTTTTCCCTTACTCAAACTATAATTAGGAGGGTAAGAAAAGTCTACCTCCACAACACTTTCCAATCCATCGGGAGAAGGTTCTTCATGCTCAAAGGATTCTTCATCACTAAGATTTGATGCTTGATCTTCATTGCCAAGGGAACTCAATTCTTGCTCTATCCCATCCAATTCTTCATATGGGATATGCCTTGGAGGTTGTGCATATTCCTCCTTAGCATCAAATTCAATCTTCTTGGAGGGGTTTTTCTTCAACTCTATGTTCCCATGGGGGTTCCGCATCTCCTAAGTCTTCAACCACTTCTTCCTTTTCCTCAACAATCGTAGCTTTCTCCAATTGTTTTAACACAAAGCAACTTCCCTCATTTTCCACCGGAGTTTCCAATCTCTCCTTCATGCTATGTTCTTCATTGGATTCTCCACATGGTGCCATTGGAGCTCCTTGAGTGTCCAAGCATTGGGATGCTAGCCGATTTACCACCTCGTCCAAGGCAGCCATGAATTGTTGCACATCCCTTTTCATCTCCTCTTACCCTTGAAGAAGCAAAGTGAGAGAATCATCTATTGGGGCTTGGGGTGGATAGGAGGGTTCACTATTTGGAGGAAGGGTTCACAATAAGAGGGTGGTTCATCTTGATAAATATATGGAGGTGGTGTATATTGAGCTGGTTCCATATATGGTTCATATGGCTCATAACGTTGTTGGTTTGATGGATATGGATTAGGGTCATATGAAGGTATTTGGTGAAAAGAGACTTGTGAGTATGGTTGAGTGCTATGTTGAGGATATGGCTCATAGGCATATGGTGGTGGTTGTTGATAGTCACAAAGAGGTTCACCATAGCCATTTGATTGGTATGCATCATAGAATGGCTCTTGTTCATAGTGCATTGGTGGAGGTTGTTGCCAAGAGGATTGATCACATGCATATGGCTCCTCCCACCTTTGGTTGTTCTATCCTTAATGCACATCTTCATTATAGCTCCCATTTCCTACAACATAATTGTAACCACACTCATAGCCAAAGTGAGAATTCATAATGAAGAGAGAAAATAAAACAAAAGCTAACAAGAAATAATGGAAAAAAGTCCTAAAACTAGCAAAAACTAACAAGCAATCGAAAAAACAAGCTATTCACAATATTAACATATATACAATAGCCAATAACATAACACCATTGCGACTCCCCATTAACGGCGCCATTTTGATGAACGGAAATTGTATGTTGGTAAAGAATTTCACAAATGAAAATCTCGTTGTAAAGTATAGTTGTAAACCAACAAGCAATTCCTTCAATCAAACATTTGGCTATCACAAGTAACAAACCCCAATAAAGATAACCGAAGTATTCAAACCTTGGGTCGTTCTCCCTAGGAATTGCAATAAAGTGTTCTTGTTATTGGCTATGAAGTATGTTTTGGGATTTTTGAGATGAGAAACAAGAAATGTAAATGGAAAAAGAAATAAACTAACAACTAAGAAAGCTCTTGGCAAGGTACGAGAGTTGGAAGTCCTATCCTCATTATCCTCCTCAGTTATGATGAGAATTGCTCATTGCTTCCACTTAATTAACCTCTAACTATGAAGGAAATTCAAGTGGAGATGATCAACTTGATTCCACAAGTCCTAGTCAAATCATAATGAAAGACTAGCTTTAGTGGTATTCAAGTCAATTAACAACTTCTAATTATCAATCAACAAGTGAGTTTGATAACTCAAGAGTCTCTAATTACTCAACTCAAGCCAAGAGAAGAAAAACCTAACTCAAAACTAAAAGAGGCATTTCATCAAACACATAGAGGGCAATAAAAGTAAGCATCATGAATTGCAAGAATTAAAGGAAGCTACAACTAATTAAGTAAGAGATTAACAATAAAAAACCAAAGCAAATATGAAAAGACCTAGAAATCATGAATTGTATTGAAAGGGAAATGGAGATCTACATAAGAATTCATAAACTACAACTAACAATACAAAGGAACTACAAGAGAAGTAGAAGGCTACAACTACAAGAGAACAATCAAAGATGACAAAAGGGAAATTAAAGCAAAAGAGAAGAAGTAGATCTAAATCTAAACTAAAAACCCTAATCTAGAGAGAAGAGAGAGCTTCTCTCTCTAGAAACTAACTAAAGCCTAATCTAAACTAAACTATATTCTAATGCAATGTGTTGTAATCTGTTGACCCCCCTTTGAATTATGCCTCTAATAGCCTCAAAAATGAGTTGGATCTGGGCCTGGGAAGCCCAGAAATCGCCCCTAGCGTCTTTACTTTAATGAGCTCACGTGCGAGCAGCGACGCGTACGCGTGAGTCACGCGTACGCGTTGTTTGGCGTTTTACTATCCACGTGTACGTGTAGTGCATGCTTACGCGTCGCCATGCGACTTCATCATCCACGCATGCGCGTATGTCACGTGTGCGCATATGTCACGCATGCGCGTCGGTGTCAGCACTCCAAATCCTTGATTTTCTATGACTTCTCCCCTTTGCATGCTTTTCTCTTCACTCCTTTGATCCATTCCTAGCCTTTTCAACTTGAATTTACTAACAAACACATCAAGACATCTAGTGGAATCAAAGATGGATTAAAACTAGCAAATTGAGGCCTAAAAAGCATGTTTTCACTCTTAAGCACAAATTAGGAGACAATCACAAAACCATGCTATTTCATTGAATAAATGTGGAAAAAAGGTGATAAAATCCCTTAAAATCAACACAAGATAAACCCTAAAATGGGGTCTATCATCGTCCTACCACCACCCACCACCATTTACTATCCACGACCATCTTCTTTATTTGTTAGTTAGTTAGTTTAGTTTTTGTTTTAGTAGGTTTGATTGTTAATATAGGTTAGTTTTTTGTGACGAGTGTTGGAATATTAATATGATTTGTTGTACATTGCTATTGATTACTGATAGAATACTATTTTAGCATAATTGTGTGAATATGGATTGTTGGAATTCTTTATTGAGGTTATACTTTGTTACTCGGTATTGAATTGTTCATACTTCATCTTTTGTACATACCAAGTACTTATTGCCTTCAAAGCATTGTAAATCTTTTGAATTGCATGGTTTGGCCACCATGTGATTTAAATTCCTTAACCATGACTAGGTAATTTCTTAATGTTGGATGATGTGCATTTATCTCAATGCATTGTGTTGCTTGATCATATGCATCCATATGTTATGCTTATACCTTAATGATATGTTAGCCCTTAATTGTCTAACTATGTGCTCTACAGATACTTGAAACTAGTCATTTTGGCATAATACTTCATTTATGAAATTGGATTGTAAGCTCACCTAGGGACATCTTTTTAAAATTCTCAAGCTATATGGACCATGCTTGCTATGTGATTGGTTTTAACTTATATCTCTCTTTTTCTAATTTGCATAGCAACCACGTGTCCCACTTTATGTCAACTAGGTGATGCAAACCAAAATTTAAAATGTGTCATTGATTGGTGTGTGAGTTCTATATTTCATTTGATTCATTGAATTCTCTTGCACATCAACCGATGTCCATTCATTCAATATCCATTTCATAATTACTTGATTCTTGCTTGAATGCTTTTATGCTCCTTTATTACTTGTTTGTTTGTCTTAACCTACAAGTTTTCTTGGAAGTATTTCAAGCACACTAAAATAAGTGAAATGCATACTTCTTTTGTGTAGTTGTGACATAGTTTTCAATGCTAGTGTGTGTGTTCTAAACCGCATGCAACTTAGAACTCACACATTATTTTTCCTTAATGTCACACATTGATTCACTCACTTCAATTTAGTGATTATTGCCTCATTCCAACAATCTATGCTTCTTTGCTTTTGTATTTACTCGTCTTACTATCCTGTTTTCTATCTTACAGGATGATTTTCCATAAGCAAAAACGGAAGTAGAAGAAAGAACATGCAGCAACTGGTTGATCCACCCGCTGAAGGTGGCGATCCGTGAAGTCACCGTACCCCCTTGCTCATCATAGAATGCACCAAGGACGGTACAGACTTTTAAGTGTAAGGAGGTCGTCTGACCGATCGGCCATTTTTGGGTGACGAATTTCTAATCCCAACACTTTCTCAATTTATTTTCTTTTATTATTAGGTCATTTAGAATTTTTAGTTGTATTTTCTTAGTTTGCATATATATATATAATAAGCTTAGTCAAAATAATAAAATTTTTCAAGAAATTTATCTATAGGGCACCCTAATTAATTTGAGTAAAAATTTTTCATTGAACTTGCTTGAATTATATATTGTGGAACATGGTTTTTGAGCTAAGAACACATAAGCATGTGAGTTTTGAGCCTAATTGTGTGGTTATATCATATAACCACTATTTTCATTCTTGTGTGTATTATTCTCTTTCTATCATTGTAATCTTTGATTTGTTTGATTCTTTATATCCATTATTTTGTGTATGAATGCATTTATATGATTGAGGCCATCATTTCATTTGAGCTCACTTACCCAAATAGCCTTACCCTTTTATCCACCTTTGTTAGCTAATTTTGAGCCTATGTTAATCCCTTTTGTTCTTAATTTTATCACATCACTACCCCTAAGTGAAAAACAATAAATATCCCTTATTTGGATCTTTGATTAGCTTAGACTAGTGAGAGTGTGAATCATTCAAGTGTGGGAAAATTTGGGAACATTGGTTGGGATAAAAGTGTGTTTTTATATTTTTGTTGAGATCTTGGGAATTGAGTACATACTCATGCATTAAATATTTAAACTATATGCATTGGTACCTTTGTATATAATTCATCAAAAGAAAAAGGAAAAAATAAAAGGAAAAAATGTAGAAAAAGAAAAAAAAAGCAATAAAAAGGGGACAAAATGCCCCAAAGTAGAGTAATAATAACAATGCATATGTGTTATGATAAAAAAAGGAAATGCATGGGTGTGTGAAAAATTGAAGTATGGGGAGTTAGGTTTTGCATTTGAATTGTATAGGTTGTTATGTGTGTTAGGTGAGAGCTTAGGTTAATCAAAGATTCAAATTTCAAACTCACTTGACCATATGCACCCTTACCATTACCTTAGCCCCATTACAACCTTGTGGGAAGTCCTTATGATAATTATATGCATGCATTGAATAATTGTTGATTGTTAGATGAAAAATAAATCTTATAAAGCATGATTAGAAGAGAATTGAGTGAATCAATCCTATACACTTGAGTGACTAGAGCGGATACACATCTGGTGAGGGTTCGATTGCTCAATTACATGTTTTCACCCATGATCAATTCTTATCTTGCCTGTTCGTAATTCTTTTTAATAACTCAATTCAATTGTGGATTTAATTTGATCACTATTGTATTAGCCCTTATGTTTATATATGTATTCTTAGAAATTTATTTATTTTGACCAAGTAGTTGCATGCATTGCATTTAGATAGATTGCATTTAGGTAGTTTGCATATAGATAGTTTGCATTAACTAAATGTTCTTGTCTTCTTGCGTTTAGCATAAGGACATGCTAATGTTTAAGTGTAGAGAAGTTGATAAACCACAATTTTTGGTTTATTTTGTATTGAATTTGGTGGATCTTATCAATTTTCCCACATTTATTCACTAAAATAGTGTGGTTTTATAATTTTCCCTAATTTGTGCTTAAGAGTAAAAACATGCTTTTTAAGCCTTAAAATTGTTAATTTTAATTCTCTTTAATTCCATTCAATGCCTTGATATGTTTCTTGAGTGATCTCAGGGTTTATAAGGCAAGGATTGGATAGAAGAAGTGAAGAAAAAGCATGCAAAGTGGAGAACTCATGAAGGAATGAGCATTTGGAGGATTCATGGCGACGCGTATGCGTGAGAAGGTCATTTGCCAGGCGATGCGTACGCGTGGCCGACACGTACGTGTGATAAGCAGCACGTGATTCACTTAAAGGCAAAATGCTGGAGGCGATTTCTGATGCCATCCAGGCCCAGATCTAACTCATTTCTTATGCTATTGAACCCAAGGATGGGAAGGGAAAGAACATAAGTAGTCATAATTTAGTTTTTACAATGTTTTAGGTTAGAATTCTAGAGAGAGAAGTTCTCTATTCTCTCTAGAATTTAGGGTAGAATTAGGTTAATCTCTCATAGATTTAGGTTTTATTTCTCATTTTGATTTAGTTTTCATTGCAATTTCTTGTTACTACATCCTTGCTTTCTTAGTTCTTGGTGCACGAAAATTACTTCACACTATGTAATTCCGCATAACTAACCAGCAAGTGCACTGGGTCGTCCAAGTAATACCTTACGTGAGTAAGGGTCGATCCCACGGAGATTGTTGGTTTGAAGCAAGCTATGGTTATCTTGCAACTCTTAGTCAGGATATTAATTTGTGGTTATCAATTGACTTGCAAATGAACAAGAGAGCATGAATTAAAGGTTACTTGTTATGCAGTAAATGAGAATATGTTGGAGTTTTGGAGATGCTTTGTCTTTTGAATCTCTGCTTTCTCCCTATCTTCTTCTTCACGCACGCACGTCCCTCCTATGGTAAGCTGTGTATTGGTGGATCACCGTTTTCAATGGCTACCATCCTTCTTCTCAGTGAAAATGGTCCAGGTACGCTGTCACCACATGGCTAATCATCTGTAGGTTCTCGATCATACCGGAATAGGATTTGCTATCCTTTTGCGTCTGTCACTACGCCCAGCACTCGCGAGTTTGAAGCTCGTCACAGTCATCCAATCCTAGAATCCTACTCGGAATACCACAGACAAGGTTTAGACTTTCCGGATTCTCAAGGATGCTGCCAATGAATTCTAGCTTATACCACGGAGATTCTGATTATGGAATCTAAGAGATACTCATTCAATCTAATGTAGAACGGAAGTGGTTGTCAGGCACACGTTCATAGGTTGAGAATGGTGATGAGAGTCACAGATCATCACATTCATCACAATGAGGCGCGAATGAACATCTTAGATAGGAACAAGCGTGATTGAATAGAAAACAGAAATACTTGCATTAATTCATCGAGACACAGCAGAGCTCCTCACCCCCAACAATGGAGTTTAGAGACTCATGCCGTCAGAGATTACAAAGTTCAGATCTAAAATGTCATGAGATCTAAAATAAATCTCTAAAAGTTGTTTAAATACTAAACTAGTAACCTAGGTTTACAGAAAATGAGTAAACTATGATAGATAGTGCAGAAATCCACTTCTGGGGCCCACTTGGTGTGTGCTGGGGCTGAGACTAAAGCTTCTCACGTGCCTGGGCTATTTTGGGCATTCAACGCCAGGCTGTAACTTGTTTCTGGCGTTGAACTCCAACTTGTAACTTGTTTCTGGCGCTGGACGCCAGACTGCAACATGGAACTGGCGTTGAACGCCAGTTTACGTCGTCTATCCTTGAGCAAAGTATGTACTATTATATATTGCTGGAAAGCCCTGGATGTCTACTTCCAACGCAATTGGAAGCGCGTCAATTGGACTCCTATAGCTCCAGAAATTCCATTCCGAGTGCAGAGAGGTCAGGATCCAACAGCATCAGCAGTCCTTTTTCAGCCTGAATCAGATTTTTGCTCAGCTCCCTCAATTTTAGCCAGAAAATACCTGAAATTACAAAAAAACACACAAACTCATAGTAAAGTCCAGAAATATGAATTTTGCCTAGAAACTAATGAAAATAAACTAAAAACTAACTAAAACATACTAAAAACTATATGAAATTAACCCCAAAAAGCGTATAAAATATCCGCTCATCACAATACCAAACTTAAACTGTTGCTTGCCCCCAATCAACTAGACAAATAAAATAGAATACAAATAAGTCAAGAAGCAATAATATCTCAGAGTTTTTGAGTGAAGCTCAGATTCTAATTAAATGAGCGGGACTAGTAGCTTTTTGCTTCCGAACAGTTTTGACATCTCACTTTATCCATTGAGGTTCAGAATGATTGGCATCTATAGGAACTCAGAGTTCAGATAGTGTTATTGATTCTCCTAGTTCAGTATGTTGATTCTTGAACACAGCTACTTTTATGAGTCTTGGCCGTGGCCCTAAGCACTTTGTTTTCCAGTATTACCACCGGATATATAAATGCCACAGACACATAATTGGGTGAACCTTTTCAGATTATGACTCAACTTTGTTAAAGTCCCCAATTAGAGGTGTCCAGGGTTCTTAAGCACACTCTTCTTTTTGCTTTGGACCTTGACTTTAACTGCTCAGTCTCAAGTTTTCACTTGACACCTTCACGCCACAAGCACATGGTTAGGGACAGCTTGGTTTAGCCGCTTAGACCAGAATTTGATTCCCTTAGGCCCTCCTATCCACTGATGCTCAAAGCCTTGGATCCTTTTTATTACCCTTGCCTTTTGGTTTTAAGGGCTATTGGCTTTTTCTGCTTGCCTTTTTTTTTGCAAGCTTTGTATTCACTACTTTTTCTTGCTTCAAGAATCATTTTTATAATTTTTCAGATTATCAATAACATGTCTCATGTTCATTATTCTTTCAAGAGCCAACATATTTAACATTCAAGAACATCAAATTCTAAAGACATATGCTCTGTTCAGGCATTCATTCAGAAGGCAGAAAGCATTGCCACCACATGTAATTAATTAGAATTTCTTGTATTAAAAACTCGAAAAATATTGCTTCCTTATCCTAAAGAAAATCTTCTATTTTATTCATGTTTAATGATGATGAGAAAAATAAATTATAGCTTAATTGGAGATAAATAACTACTCATTACTACTATAACTACTAAGATAAAACTCAAATAAGAACAATTATCACAGAGTTAAGGCTAAGATTAGGGCTCAACAACCTTGAGTTTGGAATGTGGATGTTCCTCTAGTCTGTGGAGTGCTTGGTCCTTCAAGAGATAACTTCTGACGCTTCAGTTCCTTTAAGTCACGCCCTTGCTCTTCTTGTTCCGGCTCCAAGGATGCATATATCCTCTAAAATCTTATTCAGGCCCTTGTTTGTTCTCATCATTCTCCTATTGAAGGAGTCTGTGTCATCTTTCAGCTGAGGTAGCTTAAAGATCTCCCTGAGTTTGTCAGGGTGGATGTGAACAATCTTTCCTCTGACCAAAGTTCGATAGTCATAGAGGGTAGTTCCAGATATTCTCTGCCTGTCTATTTACCACAAATTAGCGTAGAATTCCTGAACCATATTCATTCCCACTTTCGTTTCAGGATTAGCTAGGACTTCCCAGTTCCTGTTTCGAATCTGCTCTTGGATCTCCGGATATTCATCTTCTTTCAGATCGAACTTGACTTCCGGGATCACTGATCTTAGACCCATTATTTTGTAGTAATGGTCTGAATGTTCTTTGGTTAAGAACCTCCCTTGATTCCAAAGTGGTTTTAGAATGCTCTCTTTCTTGCCTCTTGGAGTGGGTTGTTTTCCTTTAGGAGCCATGATCTTAGTGGGTATGGTTTAGTAATCACGGATAAACACACCAAACTTAAAGGTTTGCTTGTCCTCAAGCAAAAGAAAAGAAAGAAGATGGGTAGAAGGAGAGCTTGTGTCGAATGGTGGATGAGAGGGGGGGCAAATGTGGTTTTAAAAAGGGAGGGGGTGGGATTTTCGAAAATATTAAAAAGATAAGATAGAAGATATGATTTAAAAAAATATGATATGAAAAGATGTGATTTAAAATTGAAAAGATATTAAAGATATTTGAAAAAGATAAATTTGGATTTTGAAAAGGATAATGTGGAGATTTGAAAAAGATATTGATGAGTTGAAAAGATTTTAGAAGGAAAAGAGATAGATTTGTTTTGGAAAATTTGAAAAAGAGTCGGATTGGATTGAAAAAGAATTTGTGTTTATGGATTAAGATACATTTGATATTTTTAAAGTAGGTTTTTTAGAAATTAGGGTTCTTAGAAATCAGGGTTTGTAACATGTTTATGCAAGAAATCATGAATTGAAACATGAAAATTAAAATTAAAATGAAAAATATGAAGTAAAAACGAATTTACCTCCTCCCCACCATCCTGGCGTTAAACGCCCAAACGCTGCATGTTTTGGGCGTTTAACGCCCAATTGCTGCTTCTCCTGGGCGTTCAACGCCCAGCTGCTGCTTCTTTCTGGCGTTGAACGCCAGGAACTCCTTTGTCACTGGGCGTTTTTCTGAACGCCCAGGACGCTGTAAATCTGGCGTTAAACGCCCAGAAGGAGCTTCTTTCTGGCGTTCAACGCCCAAAAGATGCTTCTTTCTGGCGTTTAACGCCCAGATAGCTATCCTTACTGGCGTTCAACGCCCAGTGGATGCTTCTTTTGGGCGTTGAACGCCCAATTGTGCCTCTTACTGGCATTTTCTTGCCAGTGAGCTCTTTTTCTCTGTTTTGTGTGCTGAATCCTTCTGTAACCCTGTAAACTTATGCAATTGACTCTTTACTTTAGTATCAATAAACTTTATATAAACAAATAAAATCAAGAATAGGGCAAAATGCTAGAGGAAGTGATGCCAATGGCTGGGTTGCCTCCCAGCAAGTGCTTCTTTATTGTCTTTAGCTGGACCTTGCTGAGCTTTTTAATCTAGCCTCAGCCTTGAGCATTCTTGCTCAATATTACCTTCAAGATAATGCTTGATTCTCCGTCCATTAACAATGAACTTCCTATCAGAGTCAATGTCTTGAAGCTCCACATAACCATATGGTGATACACTTGTAATCACATATGGTCCCCTCCACCGGGACTTCAGTTTCCCGGGGAATAGCCTGAGCCTAGAGTTAAACAACAGAACCTTTTGTCCTGGTTCAAAGATTCTAGAAGATAGCTTTCTGTCATGCCATCTTTTTTATTTCTCTTTATAAAGCTTGGTATTTTCGAAAGTAGTGAATTTGAATTCCTCTAGCTCATTCAGCTGGAGCAATCTTTTTTCTCCAGCTAGTTTGGCATCAAAGTTTAGGAATCTGGTTGCCCAGTAGGCCTTATGTTCCAGTTCCACGGGCAGGTGACAAGCCTTACCATACACAAGTTGGTATGGAGAGGTCCCTATAGGAGTCTTGAATGCTGTTCTGTAAGCCCACAGAGCATCATCCAAGCTTCGTGCCCAATCCTTTCTACGGGTACTTACAGTTCGTTTCAGGATTCTTTTTAGTTCTTTGTTAGAAACTTCAGCTTACCCATTTGTCTGTGGATGATATGGAGTCGCCACCTTGTGGCGGATCCCATACCGGACCATGGCGGAGTAAAGCTGTTTGTTGCAGAAGTGAGTGCCCCCCATCACTGATTAGTACCCTAGGGATACCAAATCTGCTGAATATATGTTTCTGGAGGAACTTCAGTACTGTTTTAGTATCATTGGTGGGTGTGGCAATGGCCTCTACCCATTTTGATACATAGTCAACTGCCACCAGAATATAAGTGTTTGAGTATGATGGTAGGAAAGGCCCCATGAAATCAATTCCCCATACATCAAACAACTCAATCTCCAAGATTCCTTGTTGAGGCATGGCGTAACTATGAGGCAAATTACCAGCTCTCTGGAAACTGTCACAGTTACGTAAAAACTCTCGGGAATCTCTGTAGAGTGTAGGCCAGTAGAAACCACATTGGAAGACCTTGGTGGCTGTTCGCTCACCTCCGAAATGGCCTCCATATTGTGATCCATGGCAATGCCATAGGATCCTCTGTACTTCTTCTCTAGGCACACACCTACGGATTATTCCGTCTGCACATCTCTTAAAGAGATAGGGTTCATCCCACAAGTAGTACTTTGCATCAGAAATTAATTTTTTCTTTTGTTGCCTGCTGTACACCTTGGGTATGAACCTTGCAGCTTTATAGTTTGCAATGTCTGCAAACCATGGTATTTCCTGAATGGCGAACAAATGCTCATCCGGAAAGGTTTCAGAGATTTCAATAGAGGGAGAGGGCGCCCCTTCTACTGGCTCTATTTGGGACAGATGATCAGCCACTTGGTTTTCTGTCCCTTTTCTGTCTCTTATTTCTATATCAAACTCTTGCAGAAGCAATACCCATCTTATAAGCCTGGGTTTTGAATCCTGCTTTGTAAGTAGATATTTAAGAGCAGCATGGTTAGTGTACACAATCACTTTTGATCCTACTAAGTATGATCTAAACTTGTCAATGGCATAGACCACTGCAAGCAATTCCTTTTCTGTGGTTGTGTAATTTTTCTGGGCATCATTTAAAACACGGCTAGCATAATAAATGACATGCAGAAGTTTGTCATGCCTCTGCCCCAGTACTGCACCAATGGCGTGATCACTAGCATCACACATTAATTCGAATGGCAATGTCCAGTCTGGTACAGAGATAACTGGTGCTGTGACCAGCTTAGCTTTCAGAGTTTCAAACGCCTACAGGCACTCTGTGTCAAACACAAATGGCGTGTTAGCAGCTAGCAGATTGCTTAGAGGTTTTGCAATTTTTGAAAAATCCTTTATAAACCTCCTGTAGAATCCTGCATGCCCTAGAAAGCTTCTGATTGCCTTAACATTGGCAGGTGGTGGTAATTTTTCAATTACTTCTATTTTAGCTTGATCCACCTCTATTCCCTTGTTTGAAATTTTATGCCCAAGGAGAATCCCTTCAGTCACCATAAAGTGACAATTTTCCCAGTTTAAAATCAGGTTGGTCTCTTGGCATCATTTCAAAACCAGTGTCAGGTGATCAAGACAGGAGCTGAATGAGTCTCCATATACTGAGAAGTCATCCATGAAGACTTCCAGAAATTTTTTCACCATATCAGAGAAAATAGAGAGCATGCATCTCTGAAAGGTTGCAGGTGCATTACACAGCCCAAATGGCATCCTTCTGTAAGCAAATACTCCAGATGGACATGTGAATGCTGTTTTCTCTTGATCTTGGGGATCTACTGCAATTTGGTTGTAGCCTGAATAGCCGTCTCTGTGGTTGAACCACTGGCTTAGCATTATCCTCCAATAAGATCTTGTGCATGCATCTAGCTGGGCTTATGCCCTTAAGGTCACTTATAGACCACCCAAGAGCTGTCTTGTGTGTCCTTAGCACTTGAATTAGTGCTTCCTCTTCCTGTGGATTTAAAGCAGAGCTTATGATCACTGGAAAAGTATCACCTTCTCCCAGAAATGCATATTTCAGGGATGGTGGTAATGGTTTGAGCTCGGGTTTAGGAGGTTTTTCCTCTTTCTGAGGAAATTTCAGAGACTCTTTCAATTCCTCTGAATCCTCTAGATCAGGTGGAACATCTTTAAAGATGTTTTCCAGCTCTGATTCGAGACTCTCAGCCATGTTGATCTCTTCCACCAAAGAGTCAATAAGATCAACTTTCATGCAGTCTTTTGGTGTGTCTAGATGCTGCATGGCATTGACAACATTCAACTTAAACTCATCCTCATTGACTCTCAGGGTTATTTCCCCCTGTTGGACATCAATGAGAGTAGCACTCTTGTGCTCCTCCATCTCCAGCACTACAAAGTCAGTGGGAAAGGCGAATGGCCCAACCCTGACAATCATGTCCTCAATCACGCCTGATGGGTATTTAATGGAGCCATCAGCAAGTTGGAGACATATCCGGGTTGGTTTAACTTCTTCAGTTAAACCAAGCTTTCTGATAGTGGATGCAGGTATTAGGTTAATGCTTGCCCCAAGAAAGGCTGTCTTGGTGCAGTTACCCTCTAATATGCATGGTATCAGAAAGCTTCCGGGATCTTTAAGCTTTTTAGGAAAGCTTTTCAGAATGACTGCACTGCATTCTTCAGTGAGGAGAACTCTTTCAGTTTCTCTCCAATCCTTCTTATGACTTAAGATCTCTTTCATGAACTTGGCATAAGAAGGTATTTGCTCAAGTGCCTCTGCAAACGGAATCTTTATTTCAAGAGTCTTGAGATAATCTGCAAAGCGAGCAAATTGCTTATCCTATTCCTCTTGGCGGAGTTTTTGAGGATAAGGTATCTTGGCTTTATATTCCTCAACCTTGGTTGCTGCAGGTTTATTTCCTACAGAAGTGGTTGAAGAAGCCTTTTTGGAGGGGTTGTCATCAGCACTTGTGTGTGTCTGATCCCTCACTGGCATTTGAGTGCCAGGGTTGGAAGCTGGAGTGACGTTAGACGCGAACTCCTCATCTGCTCCTAGCGTCTGAACGCCAGAACTGTGCTTCCTTTGGGCATTCAACGCCAGTTCCTTGCTTGTTTCTGGCATTGAACGCCAGTCCTGAGCATGGTTTGGGCGTTCAGCGCCAGTCTTCCACCCAATCTCTGGCGTTTTAGCGCCAGAATTATTTCTCTCCGGGCTCTTACTGTCCTCAGATGGATTTTGGGTAGTTTGCTCATTTCTTGGCTTCCTGCTACCTTGAGGTGGGGTATTTAATTTCTTCCCACTTCTTAATTGAACTGCTTGGCATTCTTCTGTTATTTGTTTTGACAGCTGCTGCTTTGTTTGCTTTAATTGTACTTCCATATTTATATTAGCCATCCTTGTCTCTTGTAGTCTATCCTTGAATTCGGCTAACTGCTTTGTCAGAAAATCCAATTGCTGATTGAATTCAGCAGCTTGTTCTACAGGGCTGAGTTCAGCAGTTACTGTTTTAGCCTTTTCTTTCATGGAAGGGTCACTGCTTAGGTACAGATACTGATTTCTGGCAACTGTATCAATGAGCTCTTGAGCTTTTTCAATTGTTTTTCTCATGTGGATAGATCCACCAGCTGAGTAATCTAGAGAAAGCTGAGCCCTTTCTGTAAGCCCATAATAGAAGATGTCTAGCTGAACCCACTCTGAAAACATTTCAGAGGGGTATTTTCTTAGCATCTCTCTGTATCTCTCCCAGGCATCATAAAGAGATTCATTATCTCCTTGTTTAAAGCCTTGGATTTCCAGCCTTAGCTGTGTCATCCGTTTTGGAGGAAAGTATTGATTCAGAAATTTTTCTGTCAACTGTTTCCATGTCTTTATGCTAGCCTTAGGTTGGTTATTTAACCACCTCTTAGCTTGGTCTTTTACAGCAAATGGGAACAGTAATAATCTGTAGACATCCTGATCTACTTCCTTATCATGTACTGTGTCAGCAATTTGTAAAAACAGTGCCAGAAACTCTGTAGGTTCTTCTTGTGGAAGACCGGAATACTGGCAACTTTGCTGCACCATAATAATGAGCTGAGGATTCAACTCAAAGCTACTGACTCCAATGGAGGGTAAACTGATACTACTCCCATATGAAGCAGTAGTGGGGTTAGCATATGACTCAGAGTCCCTCTAGACTGTTCATTTCCACTTAGATCCATGATGGAGAAAGGGAGATGATAAAAAAAATATTTTTATTTATTTATTTATTTATTTTGAAAATAAAATAAATTAAAATAAAATAAATAAAAATGGTTGAAGATTTTCGAAAACTGAAAAGAGTGGTTTAGGAAGTTTTGAAAAAGATATGATTTTTGAAAAAGGTTTTAAATTTTGAAATAAAAATCTGGATTTTAAGAGCAATTTTCAAAAATTTGCTTTAAAATGGAGAGAAAAGATATTTTTTTTTGAATTTGATAAGGAGAGAGAAAAATAATAAAATAGCACAAGATTTAAAATTTTTAGATCTAATGCTCCTTGTTTTTGAAAATTTTGGAGGAAAAACACCAAGGAACACCAAACTTAAAAATTTTAAGATCAAGACACAAGGAAAAGTCAAGAACACCTTGAAGACTCACAAGAACAACAAGAACATGAAGATAGAACACCAAACTTAAAATTTTTAGAAAATCAAGCTAAAATTTTCGAAAACCAAAGAAAAATCAACAAGAAAACACCAAACTTAAAGTTTGGCACAAGATTTAATAGAAAAATTATTTTTGAAAAAGAAGATTTTGAAAAGAATATACCCAATTACCAAGAACATAGACCAACGCTCTAGCCAATTGGGCAGTAAATGTAACACTTGTTTTGAAGAAGTATTTTTAATAACTAAGAAAAAAAATTTTTTTGAAAAATTAAAAAAAAAAGAAAATAAGGATTTTAAAAAGAAAATTTCAACCAAAAACAATAATAGAAGACTCTAAACCAAAAAGAAAAAATTTTTCCTAATCTAAGAAACAAAATAAATCGTCAGTTGTCCAAACTCGAACAATCCCCGGCAACGGCGCCAAAAACTTGGTGCACGAAAATTACTTCACACTATGTAATTCCGCATAACTAACCAGCAAATGCACTGGGTCGTCCAAGTAATACCTTACGTGAGTAAGGGTCGATCCCACAGAGATTGTTGGTTTGAAGCTAGCTATGGTTATCTTGCAACTCTTAGTCAGGATATTAATTTGTGGTTATCAATTGACTTGCAAATGAACAAGAGAGCATGAATTAAAGGTTACTTGTTATGCAGTAAATGAGAATATGTTGGAGTTTTGGAGATGCTTTGTCTTTTGAATCTCTGCTTTCTCCCTATCTTCTTCTTCACGCACGCACGTCCGTCCTATGGCAAGCTGTGTGTTGGTGGATTACCGTTGTCAATGGCTACCATCCTTCCTCTCAGTGAAAATGGTCCAGGTATGCTGTCACCGCATGGCTAATCATCTGTAGGTTCTCGATCATACCGGAATAGGATTTGCTATCCTTTTGCGTCTGTCACTACGCCCAACACTCGCGAGTTTGAAGCTCGACACAGTCATCCAATCCCAAAATCCTACTCGGAATACCACAGACAAGGTTTAGACTTTCCGGATTCTCAAGGATGCTGCGAATGAATTCTAGCTTATACCACGGAGATTCCAATTACGGAATCTAAGAGATACTCATTCAATCTAATGTAGAACGGAAGTGGTTGTCAGGCACACGTTCATAGGTTGAGAATGGTGATGAGAGTCACGGATCATCACATTCATCACAATGAGGCGCGAATGAACATCTTAGATAGGAACAAGCGTGATTGAATAGAAAACAGAAATACTTGCATTAATTCATCGAGACACAGCAGAGCTCCTCACCCCCAACAATGGAGTTTAGAGACTCATGCCGTCAGAGATTATAAAGTTTAGATCTAAAATGTCATGAGATACAAAATAAATCTCTAAAAGTTGTTTAAATACTAAACTAGTAACCTAGATTTACAGAAAATGAGTAAACTATGATAGATAGTGCAGAAATCCACTTCTGGGGCCCAATTGGTGTGTGCTAGGGCTGAGACTAAAGCTTCTCACGTGCCTGGGCTGTTTTGGGCGTTCAACGCCAGGCTGTAACCTGTTTCTGGCGTTGAACTCCAACTTGTAACGTGTTTCTGGCGCTGGACGCCAGACTGCAACATGGAACTGGCGTTGAACGCCAGTTTACGTCGTCTATCCTTGAGCAAAGTATGGACTATTATATATTGCTGGAAATCCCTGGATGTCTACTTTCCAACGCAATTGAAAGCGCGTCAATTGGACTCCTATAGCTCCAGAAATTCCATTCCGAGTGCAGAGAGGTCAGGATCCAATAGCATCAGCAGTCCTTTTTCAGCCTGAATCAGATTTTTGCTCAGCTCCCTCAATTTCAGTCAGAAAATACCTGAAATTACAGAAAAACATACAAACTCATAGTAAAGTCCAGAAATATGAATTTTGCCTAGAAACTAATGAAAATAAACTAAAAACTAACTAAAACATACTAAAAACTATATGAAATTAACCCCAAAAAGCGTATAAAATATTCGCTCATCAGTTCTTCTTGTTAATTTCTTCTATTTTATTACTTTCATGTTTATCATCACATTGTTGATTTTAATTTCAATTAATGTAATTTTTGTTTTTATGTCTCTAATTGTTTAATTAAGTTGTTATTGTTACTTTCTTGCTTTGAGTAGTCATAGATTTTATATTTCTTGTTAATTTTTTATGCTTTTATTTTATGCCTTCCAAGTGTTTGATAAAATGCTTGGTTGGATTTTAGTGTAAAATTTTGTATTCTTGGCTTGGGATGATAACTTTGGTGATCTTGAGTTACAAATGTCCAAGTGATTGATAATTTGTTTCGATTAACATTAGTCTTCACTAATTCAATTGGTGAGATGGCTAGGACTTATGGATTGGGATTAATGAAGCTCATTTGACTTTCTTCCAATTTTGAGGATGACAAACAACAACCATACCACAATCTCACAAACAACCAAACCACCAAAAAGTCTACCCCACCTACAATCTGATGCGTGGGAATTTGCACAACACAAATCCCTTCAGCAAGTATACCGAATCGTCAAGTAATAACTCACTTCTGAGTGAGGTCGATCCCACAGGGATTGATGGATTAATCAACTTTAGTGAGATGATTTATCTAGTCAAGATAATAGTGATGATTTTGGTGAAATTGAATCAACAGAATGTAAATTTCTGGAAATCAAAGTGCTGAAAGTAAATTGCAAAATGTAAATGGCGAAAACTTAAATGACAAGAAACTAAAAGAGCTGAAACTTAAATGACAAGAAAGTAAAAGCAAGAATGTAAATGACAATAAAAGGTAAATTGCATGAAATGTAAATGGGTTTTGGGAGCTGGGAATCAAAGAAAGCAGGAAGCTCAAAGCAATCAAAGTGAAGAATAACAATGGGAGAGATTCATTAAGGATTGGAGATATCATAATCCGTCATGAATCAATGGGTCTCAACTTCATTCTCAATTATATGAAGTAGATCTATGGCGGATTGTTATTAATTGAGTCCCAATTCCTTGGCAACCCAATTTCTCTTAACACAATCAATTTTCCAATTCCTTGATCTAATTGTCATGAGAAGAGGTTAAGTTCAATTCTCTTATCCATAAGCCACACAAGTTCTCAAGATCTCAATTCAAACCCGGAATTTATTGATCAAGAGAGTTTTGAGAGAAAGAGCTTTAACCTAATTTCTATGATTCCCCTTTCGAGGCTCACATAGAAATTCAATAGATCTAAACCCCCTTCCGGTAGTGAATAGATCAATTAAGCACGGAAGTTATCTCTTAGCTACAATAAGCGGATTGAGAAGAAGAAGAATTTCATTCATTCATTTGAATTACAATAGAGCTCCTCCCCCTAATGATTAGGGTTTAGTTAATCATCCCTCTAAGAACAATTGCAGGAAATTGAAATTGCATCAAAGTAAACTAAAATTCAATACAAGCTGATGTAAAATTTATAGAATGTAAAAGTGCATAAAACTAAAATCCTAAGGTAAGCTCCCTGGAGCATCCCCATAGTGTAAGCGTACTTATTAAGTTCAAAAGCTCTCCTATATATACTCTTCTTGTCATCTTCAAATAGGTCTTCAAGTACTTGAATGTGGGCTTTTGGCCTTGGTTGAAGCAATTTTGGAGTGGCTCTTTCTGAAGTTAACCTTGCCGTTAGCTCACTAACGTTCTCATGAGTGCCCCTGTCACTGTCGTTGATGCTGCCGTTAGTGCATTAACGGTCCCACTAACTTTGCCTTCAAATCAATTATAGCATTGCCACTGGTGTTAGCACACTAACAGGGCCATCAACATTCTTCTTGCTATGCGTATGCACACTGCCTAGTGCTTGTGCACACTAGCAAATTTTCCTATTGTGCGTATGCACACTGCTCCATGCGTACGCACACTAGCCGAAATTTCCAGCTCCAACTCATGAAATGGTCGAAGATGTTAGTGTGCTAACTTGAGGTAACGTTAGCACACTAACGTTGGCACCTCTTTTTGTGTTGTAACGTTAGTGAGCCAACTTAGGCCACTAACGTTGCTTCCTTCTTCCTTGAGTCACGTTGGTGAGATAACTTTGGCCACTAACATTGCCCCTTCTCCTTGGCAACATTGGTGAGCTAACTTTGGCCACTAATATTGCCCCTACTCTTTGGCAACGTTAGTACTGGCGTTAGTGGGCTAACTTGGCCACTAACGCCAACTTTTTCTTGTAGATAGCCAACGTTAACCATGGTGTTAGTGGACCAACTTGGCCACTAACGCTATGGTCTCTGCTTCTTCTCTGCTTCTCCTTTGCTTCTCCTTGCCTATCATCAACCAAACAAATACATCAAAATTTTGCAATAATCACAAGATAATGTACCATTCATTGCATCAAGTAATTCTTGCATCAATCTCATGAAAATATTTATAATTCACAATGTTTGATTAAATCAAAACATGCATATATTACTCATCCAAATGCTTACTTATTGACTAAGAAAATGCATGAAACCAAGCAAAAACTAATGAAAATGGCTTGTGAAACTAGCCAAAGATGCCTAGGCATCACAACACCAAACTTAAATCTTGCTTGTCCCCAAGCAAGCAGTAAAGCATAAGAGTAATAAATGAAAACACAGAGAGATATAAGTTCTTATTGAAAGATATTCAATCCTGGTTCATGGGATTTCATGCATGATATCTTTGAAGTTCATAAACTTGTTGGTTTCCAGGTTATCACATCCCTTTAATTACTAACTCTGCTGCTTCTATGAAACCCTTTTATTCCTTGATCCTTGATTTATACTTTGTGCTTTCCTTTTTCTTGCAAGAAACTTATTCTTTTTATTGAAGCTTAGTGTTCTGTGTCAAGGCAGCTCTTTATGATAAGCTTTCAGTCAACACTCCCGACCCAATTGGTTCAAGGTGTTGGGTGTTGAAGCACCCCTTAGAACTTACTAACTCAAGCCTCTCCTCAACACATACACACCACAGGCACTTGACTTGCAATCAAATCCTTGAGACATTGATGCCCAACACCTCTTTGGGTTACTAAATACTTTGTAGTAAGGTTGCTCTTGACAATGGACTTTTGGTTGATAATCCTAGATTAGTTAACACAAGTTACCAAGTGATGAAGCACTCTTTAGAACCTAATCATCAAAGCATATCCTAGTACAAAAGCATCACAGGCATATATCATTAGGGTCAAGCTATTGGTGCCTGGCCTATTCATTTTTCTTCTTTCTTTATTGCCAACATTAGTGCTGGTATTAGTGGGCTAACTTGGCCACTAACGCCAGCTTCTTTCTCTCTTTTTGATCTTTTGTTCACAAAGGTTGGTACAATGCACACTAAGCTTATACTTAAGGGAACACTCTACCCTTCAACTTTATTTGTGAACTTACCAAGTATTCAAGCATGCACCACCACACAACCTTAGGACTTTTATTCTATCTTCTAACAAATTGGACTTTTACTCTTTCTCTATTTCATAAAATTCTCTTTTATTGAAGCATAGGGAATAAAGCATACAATTCAAGTAAGATGAAATGATATAGGCACTTGAACTAGCAAGCCAAAATGACATAGAGACAAACATAATGTAGATAAATCATGACTAAAAGGACACTAATCAACAGGGGTACAATTGCACTTTCAATTAACACACTTAAGCTAGAAACACTCAAGTAACAATACAACCTCTTGGTGTCCACTTACTTCATCTTTGTCATCACCATCTTTAGCTTTTATGTTCTTCTTTTGTCCTTCCACATGATGATGCATCTTACCCCCAAGAGATGAAAGGACTGCCTGCAAGAGTTTTGGAAGTTGCTCTTTCCCCAAGCACTTGAGAGATGGTTAGCATGCATGTATGCTTATGATTTTCTAAACTTAAGTTGGTGTGTGAATACCAAACTTAGTTCCTTGCCTACTTCTATGTGCAGTAATTGAATACATGCAGGAAACATCATGTGCTTTTATTAAAAAAATAAACTATGAACTAGAAATTAAACAACTGTTAAGTAGTTTCTATGATTGTTTGGAATCAATGAATAGTCATGCTATTTGGAGGGTTGCAATGTGTTTCAATGAGATCTGTGGTGGAACACCAAACTTAGCATCACACATTCACCCTTGAATTGTTTACTTATGACCTTACTTTGGTGTGCAACACCAAACTTAACTCCTTGCAATATAGGAAAATCTACTTAACTCTCTTATTGAAAAGGAAAAAGAAAAGACTTAAGAAAAGAAAGTTACCTCTGGTTGGATTGCCTCCCAACAAGCGCTCTTTTATCGTCACTAGTTTGATGGTTGTCCTCTGTTATGGAGGTTGATGATCATAGTGCCTCAATTTGTCTCCTCTCACTGTGAGCTTCCTTCCAATGTCTTGTTTGATGATTTCTATGTGTTCCAGTGAAAGGATCTTGCTAACAGTGTAGTATCCAGAAGGGTGTGGAGAAGTTTCCACTGGTTGATAGATTAGCCTCACTTTGTCTCCTAGTGAAAATCCTTCAGTTGGAATCTTCTTGTTTTTCCACCCCTTAGGCACCCTTTTCTTGCTATTCTTTCCCCTTTTTGATGGCTCTTCCTTCTTGGCATGCTCAATGTCAGGAGCTTTCTTCTTAGTTGTCACCACTAAGGTCTTTACTTATTGATCTTCTTCAGCTTTTCTGTCCTCTTGAACCTTTTGCCTCTCTTCAGTTTCATCCTTCTCCCCTAAGAATGAGTTTATGAGTCTTAGAGATGACTTATTGGGCTTATCCTTCTAGCTTTGGTCTTCACCCTCAATCCTCATGCAATTTTTTTAGCAGGGTACTGTATTGCTTTAAAAACATTGAGGGTTATATGTTCATCATGTGCCTTTAGAATCATTTCTCCTTTTTTCACATCAATAATCATCCTTGCCGTGCCAGAAACGGCCTTCCAAGAATGATTGAGTCACTTTTTTCCTCACCTAAGTCCAGAATTACAAAGTCTGCAGGGAAAATAAATTTGCCAACCTTAACTAGAAGGTTTTGCACCACTCCATTGGGTTATAAGGGATCTATCAGCCAGTTGCAATGACATTTTGGTGGGTTTGACCTCCTCTATTGATAGCTTCTTCATCATAGAAAATGGCATCATATTGATGCTGGATCCTAAGTCACATAATGCTTTGTCAATTGGTATATTCTCAATAGTGCGTGGTATGAAAAAGCTTCCTGGATCCTTGAGTTTGGGTGGCAAACCCTTTTGGATCACAGCACTACATTCCTGGGTAAGGATCACAATTTCCTTCTCCTTCCAGCTTCTTTTCTTGGTGATGAGTTCCTTGAGAAACTTTGCATAGAGTGACATTTGTTCTAAGGCTTTAGCTAGTGGGATGTTGATCTCCAATTTCTTGAAAATCTCAAAGAACTTAGGGAATTGTTGATCCTTATTCTCCTTGTGCAATCTCTGAGGGTAAGTTAATGGAGGAACATATGGTTTCACCTCCTCTTTCTTCTCTTGTGTTTGTCTCTGAGGCTTGCTTGCCTTTCCTTGGGGCTTGTAGTTCATCATCCTTCTTGGGATCCTCCTTGTCATTTTTCTCAGCCTCTGTCTCTTCCTTGCTATCAACCTTGCTATCTTTTCCAAATGTTTTACCACTCCGAAGTTGTATTACCTTGCACTCCTCCTTTGGATTTGGAATGGTGTCACTTGGTAAGGCGTTGATTGGCCTCTTAGCAGGCTGTTTGGATAGTTGCCCTATTTGTCTTTCAAGGTTTCTTATTGATGCTTCATAGTTCTTGCTTGCATCTCTTGGTTCTTCATGAGTTTTTCCATTATCATCTCTAGATTAGAGATTCTTTCAGACTCTTGATGTGGTTGTGGTTATGGATGGGAGGTTGGTTGTTGATGGAAGTTGGTTGGGGTGTTTGAAGGGTTATTTTGTGGGTAGAATGTGGATGTGGAACCATTATTTTGTGGTTTTTGTATGGATTCTTGTTAGTGGGGTGATGGTTTTGGTTGCTTGTGTTGCGAAAGTTATTGGGGTTAGAGTTCCTTTGTCATTGGTTTTGGTTTTCTCCCAATCACAATTTGGGATGGTTCCTCCATGAGGAGTTGTATGTGTCTGCATGAAAGTCATTTTGGAAAGAACTTGTGTTGTGCATATACTAGACTTGCTCAGGCTGCTGCTCATTGGTGTATGCCTCAAAGCTTTCTTCATTTTGCCCCCATGTATTTGGAGCTTGCCTTGTTGTACATATTATTGCCAATTAAAGTCCATCCATCCTCTTTGCCATCATGTCCATCTGCTGTTGAAGTTGCTGATGCATTAGTTTGTTCTGGGCTAGGATAGCATCCACACCCTCAAGGTCATAGACACCTCTCTTTGGAGTTGCTTGTCTCTCCGAGGAGTAAAAGTACTTATTGTTAGCCACCATATCTATGAGATCATGTGCCTCCTGTGAAGTTTTCATCATTTGAAGTGACCCTCCTGAAGAGTAATCCAATGCCTTTCTTGCTTTCATAGAGAGGCCCTCATAGAAGTTCTGGAGCTTCACCTATTCACTAAACATATCTAGAGGATATCTTCTGATTAGTGCCTTATACCTCTCCCAAGCTTCATACAGTGATTCTCCCTCCAATTGTTTGAAAGTTTGCATATCAGTCTTGAGTTTGATAATTCTTTAAGGAGGGTAGAACTTGGCCGAGAAATTTGCTAACCAAGTCATACCAATTTGTGATGCTCTCCTTTGGGAAGGTCTCCAACCATTGAGTAGCTTTGTCCCTTAGAGAGAAGGGAAACAACAGTAGCTTGTAGATGTCTGGGTGTACTCTACTAGTTTTGACAGTGTCACATATCCTTAGGAAGACGGATAAGTGTTGATTTGGGTCCTCCGAAGCACCTCCTCCATACTGGCAATTGTTCTGAACCAGAGTAATGAGCTAAGATTTGAGCTCAAAGTTGTTGGCATGTACATTAGGACTAAGGATGCTACTCCCACAATTCCTAGGATCAGGAATGGTGTAGGAGGCTAGCACACTCCTGGCAGGTTGGGCATGATTGTTAGCCACCCATTTCTCATCCTCCATGACTTGGTCCAAGTCCTCCTCTGAGTCTTCTTCACCAACAACTCTCTTCCCCCTAGTTTCTCTTCTAAGTCTCAGGAAAGTTCTCTCTGGCTCAGAATCAAAGAAGTTGATGTTGATATTACTAGAGTGATGTCAAGGTTAGCTGACATAAATTGTCAAATGGTTAGTGTACTTTAAAGAAAACAAAAAAAATGCTTAATCTAGACTATCACCAACTTAGTCATTGTCAATATGAATCAATCCCCGGCAACGGCACCAAAAACTTAATGCGTGGGAATTTGCACAACAAAAATCCCTTAGGCAAGTATACCGAATCGTCAAGTAATAACTCACTTTTGAGTGAGGTCGATCCCATAGGGATTGATGGATTAATCAACTTTAGTGAGGTGATTTATCTAGTCAAGATAATAGTGATGATTTTGGTGAAATTGAATCAACAGAATGTAAATTTCTGGAAATTAAAGTGTTGAAAGTAAATTGCGAAATGTAAATGGCGGAAACTTAAATGGCAAGAAACTAAAAGAGCTGAAACTTAAATGACAAGAAAGTAAAAGCAAGAATGTAAATGACAATAAAAGGTAAATTGCATGAAATGTAAATGGGTTTTGGGAGCTGGGAATCAAAGAAAGCAGGAAGCTCAAAGCAATTAAAGTGAAGATAACAATGGGAGAGATTCATTAGAGTTTGGAGATATCATAATCCATCATGAATCAATGGGTCTCAACTTCATTCTCAATCTTGTGAAGTAGATCTATGGCGGTTTGTAATTAATTGAGTCCCAATTCCTGGGCAACCCAATTTCTCTTAACATAATCAATTTGCCAATTCCTTGATCTAATTCTTATGAGAAGAGGTTAAGTTCAATTCTCTTATCCATAAGTCACACAAGTTCTCAGGATCTCAATTCAAACCCGGAATTTATTTATCAAAAGAGTTGTGAGAGAAAGAGCTTCAAACTAATTTATATGATTCCCCTTCCGAGACTCACATAGAAATTCAATGGATCTAAACCCCCTTCCGGTAGTGAATAGATTGATTAAGCACAGAAGTTATCTCTTAACTACAACAAGCGGATTGAGAAGAAGAATAATTTCATTCATTCACTTGAATTACAATAGAGCTCCTCCCCCTAATGATTGGGGTTTAGTTAATCATTGCTCTAAGAACAATTGCAGGAAAATGAAATTGCATCAAAGAAAACTAAAATTCAATACAAGCTGATGTAAAATTTGCAGAATGTAAAAGTGCATAAAACTAAAATCCTAAGCTAAGCTCCCTGGAGCATCCCCCCAGTGTAAGCGTACTTATTAAGTTCAAAAGCTCTATATACTCTTCTTCTCATCTTCAAATGGGTCTTCAAGTACTTGGATGTGAGCTTTTGGCCTTAGTTGAAGTAAGTTTGGAGTGGCTTTTTGAAGTTAACCTTGGTGTTAGCTCACTAACGTTCTTATGAGTGCCCTTGGAACTGGCGTTGATGCTGCCGTTAGTGCATTAACAGTCCCACTAACTTTGCCTTCAAATCAATTATAGCATTGCCACTGGCGTTAGCACACTAACTGGGCCATCAACATTCTTCTTGCTGTGCGTACGAACACTGCCTCGTGTGTACCCACACTATCCAAAATTTCCAGCTCCAACTCATGAAATGGTCGAAGACGTTAGTGTGCTAACTTGGGGTAATATTAGCACACTAACGTTGGCACCTCTTTTTGTGTTGTAACGTTAGTGAGCCAACTTAGGCCAATAACATTGCCCCTTCTCCTTGGCAACGTTAGTATTGGCTTTAATGGGCTAACTTGGCCACTAATGCCATCTTCTTGTAGAGCCAACGTTAACCATGGTGTTAGTGGACCAACTTGGCCACTAACACTATGGTCTCTGCTTCTTCTCTGCTTCTCTTTTGCTTCTCATTTTCTTTCATCAACCAAACAAATGCATCAAAGCTTTGCCATAATTACAATATAATGCACCATTCATTGCATTAGGTAATTCTTGCATCAATCTCATGAAAATATTTATAATTCACAATGTTTGTTTAAATCAAGACATGCATACATTACTCATTCAAATGCTTACTTATTGACTAAGAAAATGCATGAAACCAAGTAAAAACTAATAAAAATGGCTTGTGAAACTAGCCAAAGATGCCTAGGCATCACAATCAAACCAACAATCACATCTCCAACTACCATACCAATCCCCATCTCAATCTAAATACCAACCACTACACACTAGACAACCTTCCACCAAAATAACTAAACCTCTTTCTCTAACCAACCCCAAGTGGATGACACACTTCGTACCTTCATCCAAGAGCAACGAGAGTTCTAAAAGAATCAAGATACTTACATGGCAATCATAACCAAGGCCTTGTCCCGTTTGACATTACCACCACTCAACAATAACCAAAACACCTTCCTACCATCAACATCTAGTGGTCTACTTTCTCAACTCAACTAAACCCCAAGGGTAGTATCAATATAATCACCCTAAGAAGTGATACAAAACTTGAGAAGATTGACCCCAAACTTATAATTGTGATAGAGGATGTTCATGATGAAGAAGTTAATGAAGCGGTGGAAATGGATAAAGATGAAAAGGAAGATGTTACAAAGGAAGAGGAGGAACAATTGAAGCCCAAAGAGCCAAAAAGGAAGAACGTCTTGGAAGGACCCACTCCTATACCTTTTCCAACTATGGCCAAGAAGGCTAAAAAGCATGAAGAGTTGGATGCAAATATGGTACAAATCTTTAAGAAGGTTGAGGTAACCATCCCACTTTGTGATGTAATCCATCAAGTTCTAAAATATGCTAAATTCCTTAAAGATGTGTGCACTCACAAGGAGAAAATTAGTGATCTAAGGATGAATCCGTTGGGTAATTCTATTTCTTTTGTGATACGAGGTATTCTTGAAAAACATAGTGATCTCGGTCCTTGCTTGGTATCTTGTGTGATTGGTGAGATGTAAATTATAGATTGTTTGTGTGATTTGGGAGCGTGTGTGAGCATCATACCACTCTCAATTTATAAGAAGTTGAATCTGGCACCGTCGAAGTGGTCCAGGGCTAAATTTGTATTGGTCGATAAAAGCATAGTTTTAGTTGTGGGTATTGCTGAGAATGTGTTGGTGGAGATTCAAGATTTAACCTTTCCAGTGGACTTTCATATATTGGAAACACCTCTAATTGACTCTGATAGCCCGTCTTCTGTCTTACTTGGAAGACCCTTCATGAAGACTTCCTGGTTTAAACTGGATGCATTTTCTAGAGCCTATTCTTTTAAAGTTGAAGGAAAAGTAGTGAGGTTCAAATTGGAAGAGACTATGAGACATCCACTCGAGGTGTATTCCATCTTTGGATGTAATATAATTGAGGAAGATATATTAAAAGTCCATTCCAGAAGTGATGAGAGGATAAGTATCAACAAAAGCTTGAGTATAGGAGAAGTTAACAAAGAAGATGAAGGAGCTCCATCATTTCCAAACTATCAATAAGATAAGGCGTCCACTTGATAAACCACAATTTTTGGTTTATTTTATATGGAATTTGGTGGATCTTATCAAATTTTTCCACATTTATTCACTAAAATAGCATGGTTTTATAATTCTCCCTAATTTGTGCTTAAGAGTGAAAACATACTTTTTAGGCCTTAAAATTGTTAATTTTAATTCACTTTAATTCCATTCGATGCCTTGATATGTTTGTTGAGTGATCTCAGGGTTTATAAGGCAAGGATTGGATGGAAGAAGTAAAGAAAAAGCATGCAAAGTGGAGAACTCATGAAGAAATGAGCATTCAGAGGATTCAAGGTGACGCATACGCGTGACCAACGCATATGCATGAGAAGGTCATTTGCCAAGCGACGAGTACGCGTGATTAGCGGCACATGACTCACTTAAAGGCAAAATGTTGGGGGTGATATCTGAGCCCATCCAGGCCCAGATCCAACTCGTTTCTGATGCTATTGAACCTAAGGATAGGAAGGGAAAGAATACAAGTAGTCATAATTTAGTTTTACCATGTTTTAGGTTAGAATTCTAGAGAGAGAAGCTATCTCTTCTCTCTAGAATTTAGGGTAGAATTAGGTTAATCTCTCTTACTTTTAGATTTTATTTCTTATCTTGATTTAGTTTTCATTGCAATTTCTTGTTACTATATCCTTGCTTTCTTAGTTCTTCTTGTTAATTTATTCTATTTTGTTACTTTCATGTTTATGAGTACTTTGTTTATTTTAATTTCAATTAATGCAATTTATATTTTTATGTCTCTTATTGTTTAATTGAGTTGTTATTGTTACTTTCTTGCTTTGGGTAGTCATAGATTTTATATTTCTTGTTAATTTTCTATGCTTTTATTTTATGCTTTCCAAGTATTTGATAAAATGCTTGGTTGGATTTTAGTGTAGAATTTTGTATTCTAGGCTTGGGATGATAACTTGGATGACGTTGAGTTACTAATATTCAAGTGATTGATAATTTGTTTTCATTAACACTAGTCTTCACTAATTCAATTGGTGAGATGGCTAGGACTTATGGATTAGGATTAATGAAGCTCATTTGACTTTTCTCCAATTTTGAGAATGACAAAATGGGATTGATCCTTGTAATTATCATATTGTGGTTAGTAACAAGGATAGAGATCCTTAACCATCACCCCTTGCCAAGACCTTTTTTATCATTTGAGTTTCCTTTTCTTTGTTAGTTAATTTCCATTTGCTTTCTTGTTATTTACATTTCTTGTCTCTTATTACAAAAATCCCAAACTACAAATCATATCCAATAATATGCACATTTCCCTGCAATTACTTGAGAGACGACCCAAGGTTTGAATACTTTGGTTTATTTTTATTAGGGTTTGTACTTGTGACAAATAAATTAAACTTTGATTGAGGATTAATTATTGGTTTAGACTATGTTTGCAATGAAATTTCTTTGAGAAATTCTAGACCGATATTTATCCCACATCACCACTCTCCCATTGAAGGACACTCATGCTAAGCACAACAAGGAGTTGGAAGTGTTTCTCCTTGGGGATGCCCCAAAAGATAATCATTGAATTCATGCCCGTCCAACTTAAGGACGTTAAAGAAAAGTGCTAGGTGTGAGATACCCCACCATTGGTAACATCCTTCTAACTCTTCTTCTCTGGGAGACACCCCACCATTGGTAACATCCTTATAAATCTTCTTCTCTTTTAGCATTTTTTTATTGAGTTTTTACTCTTCTTGGTTAGCTTAATTTGGTAGAATTTTGGTGTGGATCTTGTGTTTTTAGAGTAGAATAGGTTTTAGAGTTGAAAAACCATGTTGGATATCATGTTTGGTGACTTTGGAGTTCTAATATTTTCCGAAAACAGAATTCTGTGCGTGGGCACACTGCTGTATGTACACACAAACAATTTGGAGTCCTCTATCACGTGCGTACGCATGCTAGTATGCGTACACACACCTTTTCTGTTTTCCTTGGCTTATGAATACGCATGCTAAGGTGCATACGCGACGCCCTTTTTATCTCCCTATCGCGTGCGTACAAACCAATGATGACTTTTGATGCATTGAGAAAAAACCTTCGTGTGAATACGCACCTAGCTGTGCGTATGCAATACCAATTCTAATCCCTCTATCGTGTGCCCACGTATGCTTTTGTGCGTGCGCATAGTCTCTTTTTTCCGCCTTGTGTGCGTACGCATGGGCATATGTGTGTAGGCACAAGTGCCGTTTTGGACGTGAATTTAAGAGCCCTAATGCACAGCCATTCCTTCCCTTCTCCTCTTTCTTCTTTGTTCCCCCACTTCTCCTCAAACCACTACCCATTACCTTCCCTCTTTCCC
>NC_029791.2:48676849-48679941 GCF_000816755.2 Arachis ipaensis | reverse complement strand
ACCTCCATCATCGCTACCACTCTCTTTCTCTCTCTCTTCTTCTTCTTCTTCTTCTCTCTTTTTCCTTCCTTTCCACCGTTAGCTTCAAGCTCCCTCTTCTCTGCGCTAGCCATCAGAGCTCTTAGGTCTTCCTTGCCGATGACCACATTGCCACTGTGACTCTAGCAGTGGCAACATCATAGTGCCACTACAACCCCTCCCTCCATTCTTCGTCTCTTTACTTAGGTTCCTTGCCTTTATCCTATTTCTATTTCTTTTAACTACTAGTTTTAATTATATTTTGTCTTTAATTTCAGTAATTATATTAGGATGAGATTAGCTATTTGTTGGTTAAATAGTTTGCAAGTGTTTATTGCTAAAAATGGTTTGAATTTGATGAACTTGTGCAATGCGCACCAACTGTTTGATCAAATTCCTGAGTGAACTCTGAGTTTAACTCATATGTTGTAGCTACCATATGTATTAAACTACATTTTGGTTTGACTATTTGTTCATGAACTATGCACTTTTAGATGATGTTGATGCTAGTTAAAGTTATAATTCATCAATGCACTTCTTCATTGCTTTAATTTACTAGCACCTAATTGATTTGAACATTCACATTTTATTGCATATTGGGTGAATTTTCTTTAGTAAGTACATTTGATTTAGTGAAGTGAATTACATTGCTTATTCATCAAGGTTTTGAAATCAACATAGTCAGATAACAAGTACTTATTTTGAGTGTTTTGAATTATTTGGTTTGGCTTGGCTTGACTTGGCTTGATTATCATCAAGTTTGTCCTTCTTAACAACAAGTACTTTGTCCTTATGGCCATTTTATTGTTTTGGGATGAATTAGTGGTCTAGTCACTATTGGATTGGATGTTTTTTGTTGTGTGATTTAATATCACCTTGCACCATTTGCTTACACAATCACTCAATATCCATTCTTTCAAAATCCATTTCACTTTTGTGTTTGCCTAAACTTGCTTGTGCCTTAACCTTTGCTTATTTTTTGCATATATCTTTGGCAATTAAATTGAAGAACTTTTGCCGAATTTTTGATTGTGTGGTTTTTCGTTTAACCGGCCAATGTATATGTTCTAACAGCAGGCATATTTAGAATACACACATTGTCTTTTATCATGCCACACTACTATAACCTACTCCTCAATTTAGTGTTTGTTTAATTTTTCTTGCATCCAAGACTACATTATTGTTTTCCTCCTCTTCTATCTTCTTTGCGTTGTTTATCTTATATTTTTAGATTCTATTTCTTTACCCTTTTCAGGATGAGCCACAAAAGAAAAGAGTCGGCCATATCATCATCTGCTCCTGTGGCTGTTGGCTTCGGTTCTTCCATTCACTGAAGTAGTCAACCGGACACTTTTGTCAACGACAAGGCCGAAATTCAGTATCACCGCCTTGAGAAAAGAGGCATCCATTGGGAGCAGAAACTGAACATACTGAAAAAGTTGGCAGCGAGTATCCGTGACCACATAGCCTTCTTTCAGTGGGGGATTCTAAAGTTTGATCGAGTAGAGATCAATAAGTCGATTGTGAAAGAATTCTATGGGAACTTCCTAGGCTGGGATGTGGAGACGGTGTTCCTCCGAGTTAAGCAAGTGGATACTTCCACTCGGGCACTTGAGGCTTCGTTGCAAGTCACACACATACCGCCAAACCTAGACACCTACAAGAAGACAAGGGTGGAATATACTAAAGCGAGCTCCCATTGGATCCAGTTCTAAAGAAGATTGGCCATCTTGATACTCAGTGGGAATATAGTCCAGGGGATCATTCTGTACCAGTAAGTATAGCATGCTCAGACTTGAATCCCGAGGAAAGGATATGGCATCAGATAGTTTCTGATTATCTGTTGCCTAGTATCCATGCTACCCACAACCGCGTGCATGTCACCATCCTAATTTGGGCTATTCTTGAGGAAAAGAAGATGGCAGTCTTATCGTTCATAAGGGAATTGATGTGGAAGGTGAACCAACGGCGAAAATTCAACATTTCCTTCCCATCCTTTGTTATGAGATTGGCCACCGCAGCCGACATAGAAAGAAGGTTGGACGATATCATGTTTCGGATATCGAGCGACCATCGGTTTCTTCCTTTTGGTGAGTGGGATGAGTCGGCAAAAAGGGAAACTAAGAGGAGGAAAGCAGATCCAGCATCATCATCAGCACCACCACCATCATCAGCACCACCACCAGCACCTCATAATCGGTGTCTTTTTGGGTTGGTTTAAGAGCTTATTCAGTAGGTCCGCTGGAACGAACGCAGCAATGCGTGGCGATTCCAGTGGATAGCGACGAAGCTAGAGGGAGGAGATCATGGACCTGCCCCTGCGGATTCACCTGAGCTAGTGGAGAAGGATGATACAGATGATGGAGATACTGAGCCAACACTTGACATGGTGCTATACCAGTAGCCCGAGCCCCAACACCCACCAGCTGAAGGTGGCGACACATAGAGCCTCTCATGCTTGCATGGAGGACCGTGCAGAACTTAAGTGTGGGGGAGGATTCTCAACTTTTGGGGCCTAAAACTTCTTTTCTGAATACTTGCATTCTATTTTGATTTTTGTTATTATGTTTTTGATGGATATCTGTTAGTAACTTTTAGCTATTACACTTGTACTTTCTTATTTTGGTCTGTATATATCTTAGTATATTCCTAATTTTACTTCTAGCTGTTGCATTTTCATTTTCATTTTGCTTTGTATATATTCTAGAGATATTTGTGATTGGATGATGTGAATAGTAGGTAGTACCTAGTTCATCTTTTCCTAAATATTCATGATGATTTTGGATAGTAGGAATTATGAAAAGGAACTAGGATTTTTGAATTTCAACCAACACATCATACATACATAGATAATAAACTTGGTGAAAACAACAAAAAAATTTCAAAAAAATCTCTTTTTAGAGCATTCTATTGATTTGAGTTGAAATTTCTTTTTGAACTTGCTTGAACTATTTTGTAGAACATTGAAGAGAGTTAGAACAAACAACCTTGTGATTTGTTGAGCTTTTAATGTGTGGTTGCTTCATCTTGACCACAATTTTTATTCTTGTATACTATTCTCCTTCTATGATTGT
>NC_029791.2:48669373-48676792 GCF_000816755.2 Arachis ipaensis | reverse complement strand
CTCTCATACCCCAATATTTGTGCTAAAACTCATACTCTGTATATGTGGACCAATATAATATAGACATGTGGCATCATTAATCCTAGTCAATTAATAATTAAATAATTTTAAAATCTTAAAATTTAATGTATTTTAAAAGTATATTAAATATTATTTGTATACAAATACGAATACGTATATACTTTAATCATATAGGATTAACTATGGTTAAACATTTTTGTTTATTAAAATTAAAACAAAATTAAAATAAATAATCCTCATCACGCTATCTGCGACTACTTGTAGTTGTGACCAATACTCAACGGGGTTATTCTATCTCTTCTTCTCCTTCTCCTAATTTCTATAGTCTCCACCGTTCCTACGAATTTCTGTCAGTTTTTGTTTCTATTCGTTCTAAGTTTCACTTAATTTGGGAATTTTATTCAAAATCAGGGTTGAACAAAACACCTCTTCCCTTTCCCATCAGTCTTCTCTTCCTACCAAAACACCTACTGGCTGAACACCCATCCCTTCATATCTGAACCTCTCCACCATCGCCGTTCACCGCCGTCGTTCACCGCCGCCACTCACGGACACCACCAAATTCCTTCTATCTTACAGGCGTTCGTCTATCTCCATCTCATCACCCGTCGTTAGCCTCTGTGACCACGATTACAGCGCCCCCTCTTTCCGCCTCCAACAGCAGTGTCGCCGCCGTCTCTCACGTCCTGAGCCTCCGTGACTCCTGTGTTCGCTGCCTCCGATCCACCAGCGTAGCGGCGTTCTCTATCACCACACCCCTGACATTAGGTTAGGTATTCATCCTCTGTTTAAATAATAAATTTCATTTTTTTGGTTATGGGATTGTTTCGATGCTTGCATGTTCAAACGGTGAATTTCATTTTTATTGATTTCTTTATGAAACAAATTTGCTGTCATGGATACAATTTTTCGAGCTGTATATCTACTATATAGATTGATCAATTAGATTAATTGCACTATATGTTATGATTGAATCTGGAATCTGAAGTAATTAATCACCTAATTGGAATTATGTTTTCAGTTGTTGAGCCAATATAAGTTCACTGTTTAATCCTAAAATTACTATTTGGAGTCTTCTTTAATTATCACCCCAAATTACAGAAGAAACAATAAATGATTGGTTGTGTGTATACCAATTCTATGAAGAGCATTTGCATTTGTCAAATAGGTTGCTGATTACTTTCCGTTCCTTGAAGTAGTCTTCGTATTTCTCATCCATTCACATTTTAAGATTCTGGTTAACAATGAGAATTAAAATATTATCCACAATAAATTATTGTCAATTTAACAGATTAAAGTTTTAGGAAGAAAGAATGAAGAAAAGGAAGACAAGAAAAATTTAAAAAGAGCGAATTTAATATTTAATTTTCTCTTGAATGCAGCTGAGTTATGTTTAAAGTTTTGGAATTCGACCTGTCGTGAAGCTCGGTTAAGCTTTTTTTTTTTTTCATTTTTGTTTGGAGTTTTGGAACTTAACAAATCATGGTTGTCTAGTTTAATTTAATTTTTTTTTTGTGTTTGAAGGCAGTTTTATCATTTCAATTTTTAATTTGTTTTTCTCATCTAATTTAATTTTGTTGTTTTTGTCTTCCTTCTCTCGTGCTTTAGGTATTTAAAAAATTTCATGTTCATTTTAAGTGGTATGTCTTTTCTGATTATCATGAGTTGTGCAGAGATGTTATTGGTTTCAATTCATCACATTTCCATTACCAATCTACAAACCACACCCAAATAAAAAGGAGAGAGAGTTAGCTAGTTTCACTTTGAGTCGCCCAAAATTGTCTCATTTTTGTGAATTAGCCTGTGTCTAATTATACATATGAAAATTGACTTCATGGCCGTCTTAGTGGTGGATTTTCTATTTGTCTAATATATGAAATTATAGAAAATTGTAGTCATGGAACTTATGCCTATTTCGTCTGATCTATGCCTTGGATTATGTTTTTGTGTTTGAATCTAGCAGATTATAATTGCTTAATTTATCATTTATTTTATTTTTGTTAAGTTATTTTTTGTCAAGTTTGTTAGTATCTTAATTAAATATTTTTATGATTTATTTTTTCAATAGAATTTCATCATAAACATGAACATCGATGACAATAAAAACTTAGAGGTGTCTATCGAATGTGATGAGCTGTGTTTTGGGTATGATAGTAGTTCTGATAAGGAGGAGGAAGATCTTATCAACAATGAGGGTAAATTTAGTGAATCCATGGAGGTGTCGAATTGTAGCTATAAAATTCAAGAAGTTGAGAAGAAGTTAAACGAATTAAGCTATGATGACATGTGGGGTATTGAGTTTGATACCGTTGATCAATGTTGTGATTTTTATAGAAATTATGCTAGAGTGCACGATTTTGTTGCGAGGCTTGACGAAAAAGGACAAGATTTCAATGGAAACCTTAATATGCGACAGATGGTTTGTAACAGAGAGGGTACACGTAGAAAAAAGTACTTGGAGATGGAGAACAGGAAAAAGGATCACAAGCCAATCACACGCGTAATGTGTCAAGCAAAGATTAGATTTCACTATGACTTGATTTTACAAAAGTGGCGGGTCACCAAATTTGAAGAGACTCACAACCATGACCTCATCCCACCTAAGTATATCCAGTTCGTTCCGGCATATCGAACAATGACTGACGCTGATAAAGCACAGGCTGATAGTTTTCACTTTTATGGTGTTAGAATTTGTCATATAATAGGGTTCATGGTGGTACAAAAAGGAGGTCCGAACAGGACGGGATTCACAAAAAAAGATCTATACAACCATTTTGACAGATCAAGGCGTGCTAAGATAAAAGATGGCGATGCACATGCAGCATTGAGTTACCTAATTTCTAAGGCAGATGAAGATCCACTATTGTAAGGGAAGTTTACTTAATAAAAATAGAAAGCAGTGACTCGTGACAGGAAGTCTTGGTATCGAAAAGGAAGAACATACAAAAATTTTTATTTTAAGACTTATGTGACGACATTTTATTGTTTCATAAATGAAATTATCTGAACTAATTTTAACAGTTTAATTATTGAAATGTGGCCTATATAAGATTGAGCATGAACTTAGTTCATGATACTATAATTTTATTACCATCTTACCTTTTTAATTTGTTTATCGAAATTAAGCCCAATATTTTTTTGGTGACTAGATTAAGCCCAATTACAAGCACAACGTTAATCTTAATATCATGTTTGTTAATTATTAAGTACTAATTTGTGCATCAACTTTTTATATCTCCTGTTACTCATAATCTGTCACACTATATTAATAATGAATTGATGTGAGGTTTAGTTATAAAATCAAAAATTAATTAAATAATAAAATAATTATTGACCACAAATTGATTCCCAGAGTTGACTATGAACCAATTACATAGGAGATTGACCATAAAACAATTAGTTGAATGAATTGACAATTAATGCGTATCTCATAATTGCAATAACAATTTAATTGCAACATATTAATAAATTAGTAAGTTTTATTTAAAAAAAAAAGAAATAAATCATTTACTTATAATCATTTATTATTGCATATATCAAGTAGTAATATATTGGTAACATATATAAAGTTATTTAATATGTATTTTTCTAATCATATATCAAGTTGTAACGTATTAATAATTTATTAGAATATATTTTAAAAAGGATAGCAAAAATTATTTATTTACTTTTAAATCTTAACCCTAATGTTAAATAGGATAACATATGTTAGAGAATCATTAGCATTAATTAGGATCAATTAGTATCGTCTATATTTATGTAGTATATCTGTATATTAATTATAGGATTCTATGCCTTTATTACTCTGATTCATTTAGC
This sequence comes from Arachis ipaensis, assembly GCF_000816755.2. Classification (NCBI taxonomy): domain Eukaryota; kingdom Viridiplantae; phylum Streptophyta; class Magnoliopsida; order Fabales; family Fabaceae; genus Arachis; species Arachis ipaensis. The sequence continues at coordinate 48,672,952 of NC_029791.2, read as the reverse complement.
ACCTATAAATACCTCTTGTATATTGTACTTTTGCGTACACTGACTAATACACCTTTCAGATTACTCTCTCAGTCTCTTGTTTCTAACATGGTATCAAGAGCTTAGTTTTTTTTTCCAATGAATTTTGGTTTATAGTCCCATTGTTTTTCCCTTCCGGCAGTGTTCTTTGGCCTCCTTTTTCGTTCCCTTTTTGACGCTTTGGTTCGTCACTACCATAACCATCTTGTTCGTCTTGTCGCCGTGCTTTCAACGCAACCAGAATCGCCGCCATCCGCCTCCGGACGCGCCTCCACGCGCCGCCGAAAGACGCTGCCACGACCAGGTTGCTCTCCTCTCCAAATTCCACCCGTGCCTCTTTGCCCTCATTTTTCTCTGTGTTTCCGACGCTTTGGTTCGTCACCTCCAGCATCATTGTGATCTCCTCTTCATTAGCTTTCCAACGCCGCCAACCGTGCCACCGGAAACCACCGCACGCGCCGCCACGCGCCGCCGGAAGTGAGCTGGCCACCACCACTATTTTGTCTTCCAGAAGTTTCAGGAGCCGTTGATCTCCGCACGATCCAACGCCGCAGGTGCTGCCACGTGTCGCGACGAAGCTTCCTCCGTCGACCCGCGTGCTCGACCCGCCCGACCCGACCCGACTCGCGCCTGACCCGCGCATCCAGCACGCTGCCAGCGTGTCTTTCTCCCTCCAATCAGGTGTTGCCACGTGTCGTCACGCACTGACGTGGCGCTGACGCGGTTGCTGACGTGGCTGCTGACGTGGCGCTGACGTGGCAGACAAGTGGGACCCTCCCTAAGGTTTTTTGGTGAGCTCTTTCCGATTTTGCCATCCGTTTCCTCATTTTCTGCTCCGAAATTGCAGTTTTTCTCTCCTCTCCTTGTTCTCTATGACTCCTTTTATGGAAAAATCAGATGTTTTTGCTACCACAGACAGAAAGGGGGCCTTCTGTCGCAACTGTAACCGTTTCGGGCACCCGTTCTCCAGCTGTCCCTCTGTTGAATGTCGCACATGCCACCAGAAAGGGCATATTAGCTACCATTGTTCACAGTTGTTCTGCCGTTATTGCAAGCTCTCGGGACATTTGCTTACTACCTGTCCTACTCGTCCACCACGTCCTGCGCCTGCTTCTGCTGTTGCTGCTACTACTGAACCTACCACTGTCTCTCTATCTGATATTGCATCTCTTCTACAGCGTCTTCTCTCTGTTTCTGGTAATACCCCTGCTGCTTTATCGAGCCCTCCAGGTACTTCTAAATGGTACTTTGACTCGGGTTGCTTTAATCACATGTCTCCGTTGCGTAATATTTTCTCGTCCATGTCTGCAACTACAAATGGACCTTCTGTCAATACTGCAAATGGCTCCCTCTTGCATGCAACACACAAGGGTTCTATATCTCAGTCATCTCTTAATCTTCCTGATACTTACTACATTCCCAAATTAAACTTCAATCTTATTTCTGTTGGTCAACTTGTTGATCTGGGTTTTGACGTCACCTTTTGTCCGTGCAATGCTTCTTTCTTCTTCGTGTCCTGAGCGTACTTGGGGTGAAGCTGTTCTTACTGCTGTTCATGTTATCAATAGACTCCCTTCTTCTGTTCTTGGTAATGTTACTCCCTTTGAGCGTCTTTCTCATACCTCCCCAGACTATAGTTCTCTTCAAATTTTCGGTTGTGTACGTTTTGTTCTTTTTCAGCCTTATGAACATAGTAAACTTGAACCTCGGGCTCGTATGTGTTGTTTTCTTGGTTATGGCACTGAACATAAGGGTTATCGTTGTTGGGATCCTCTTTCTAAACGTATTCGTATATCTCGTCATGTTGTCTTTTGGGAGCACCACATGTTTTCTCGGTTCTCATCCTTTGAGTCGATTCCTACTACTCAGTCACCTTTGTTTACTAACCCCAATGTTGATCTTTTTCCTAGTGATGATTCTACAGGTTCTATCTCGAGTGACCCTCCACAGCCTCCTGTTCCTCCGCCTTCTCCATCTCCCGATGATTCCAGACCGGACGATGATCCTGCTCCTACCGTCATGCCTCCTCCTCCCGCTCGTTCTTCTAGGGTAAGGAATCCACCTCCTCATCTTCTTGATTATCATTGCTTTTCTACTATTCTTCACCAACATGAACCTAAGACATTCAGAGAAGCCTCCTCCAACCCAAATTGGCAACAAGCAATGCAAGAAGAATTACAGGCACTTGAAAAAGCACACACTTGATTGGGCTGGTGATCCCACTGATCGTCGTTCTACTACTGGTTACTGTTTGTTTCTTGGCGACGCTCTCATTTCTTGGCGTACTAAGAAGCAAACGTTCACTGCTCGCTCCAGCACAGAAGCTGAGTACCGTGCCCTCGCTGACACCACTGCTGAAGTTGTCTCGGTTCGTTGGCTTCTCGAAGATTTGGGTGCTCCTCAGTCGTCCCCTACTGATGTTTTTTGTGATAATCGCAGTGCTATTCAGATCGCCCATAATGATGTCTTTCATGAACGCACCAAACACATTGAGCTTGATTGTCACTTTGTTCGGCAACGTATCCTTATTGATGCTATTCGTCTCATTGCTGTTGGAACACTAGATCAGACTGCTGATATCTTCACGAAAGCTCATCACCCGACTCGTTTCCGGACTTTGTTATCCAAACTCAAGTTGGTATCCTTAGCTCCCACTTGAGTTTGAGGGGGGATGTTAGAGAATCATTAGCATTAATTAGGATCAATTAGTATCTTCTATATTTATGTAGTATATCTGTATATTAATTATAGGATTCTATGCCTTTATTACTCTGATTTATTTAGCACCTATAAATACCTCTTGTATATTGTACTTTTGCGTACACTGACTAATACACCTTTCAGATTACTCTCTCAGTCTCTTGTTTCTAACAACATAAATGTATTTAAAATAGGATAACCTAAATATTACTATAAATGCCAATTTATCAACACTAAACCCTAATCAAGTAAGTGAATAATGGTTTAACTTATTACTATATGCTTAAATTTGAATTACGTGAACTAGTAGATTTGAATTATATGAACTTAAAACTCAAACCCTAATTATTAGCTTCTAAACCTTAAGCTATAATATCTAAAATCTAAACCTTAACTCTAATTATTAAAAATTTTTTAAAATTGTTATTGGATCATCGAACCGACCAAAAATAGGCCGATCGAACCGAACCGAAATCCGGCCAATTTTCAAATTTTTCATCAAAATGGCCCCGTTTTGTTCATTAATAAGGAAAACGGTAAAGTCCTGAACCCTAATCCACTTCCCCCTTCATTGAACACTTACTCACTCTCCCTAACTCGACCAGCTGTTCTGTCGTACCGCTCCACACCTCTGTGCTTTAGAAGGCACCCTCATGCCCTAACTCTATAATGAAGCCTCACTTGTCCTCATCTTTTATAAGATTATAAGATTTTGGCTGATGAAATTTCATGTAATGCTTTAAATTTGTAATGTATTTAAAGGTTTACATTAGACTATAATTATATGTTAGGATGTTTATTTATAATTTATTTATATTTTCTTATTATAAAACAGTTTTTTCCAAGATTCTAAAATCGGAC
>NC_029791.2:48668187-48668834 GCF_000816755.2 Arachis ipaensis | reverse complement strand
TGGTAAAAAAAAAAAAAAAGAAGAAAAGAAAAACGCGTAGAAGACCCCAATCCCCTCTCCCTTCTATCTCACTCTCCGTATTTACTAAAATGGCAAAATCCCTAACCCTATTAGAGCAAACAGCCGCCGCTACTCTGTGCTCGCCGTGAAGCCCGCCCCTGTCCACGCCGTCGTCGGCCATGAGTACTTCAATCTTCGCCGTTCTTCATCAACATCTTCTTTGTGCTCTTCTTTATTTTCACTTATTTCCTCCCTTTATCACTTTAGTTCTATGACCAGTCCGGTTTTCGCAACTTTGATTTTTTCGCTTAAATTACGGTTGAACCAGTTGAAGCAGTAAACCAGTAAATCAGTGATTAAAACGGTTTAAACCTTAAACTCTAAACTCCTAAGTCTAAACCCTAAACCATAGATTCTATACCCTAAACTCTAACTTCTAAACCATAAACCGTAAACCTCAGTTTGAATTACATCAACTAGTAAACTTAGATGACTTGAACTTAAAACTCGAACTCTAATTATTAAATTATAAATCATAAACCCTAATATCAAACTTCTAAACCTTAAACTCTAAATTCTAAACTCTAGATCTAAACCCATAAACAGCGTATGTTAAGTAAATACTTTATGTTAAATAATCTTATATA
>NC_029791.2:48652433-48668162 GCF_000816755.2 Arachis ipaensis | reverse complement strand
AAATAGATCATATATTTTTAATATAAAGTGAAAATTTATTAACGTACGAATCCACAAAATAGGAAACTCACAAATTATATGTAATTATGTTTATAATAGGTCAAATTGAAAAACTTTCAAAATAAATATAGAAAGTTCTAATCAGTAACGTGTAATGGACTAAAATCAATTAACTTACCTAAAATAAAAATGGAAATGGCCTTTTGAAAATATGCACTAAACTACACTATAAAATTAATAGAATTAGTTGATTACATCTTACTAATACACATAATTTTTCAAATCAATTCATTCTTTTCATTTACAAGAATCCATGGATGGAGATGGAGTTAGCAAAGCTATGTCCAAACGAACTAAAATTGATGTCCAAATCGATCCTATTAAAATATCTTCCAGATTTTTTACATAATCTTCTTTTGTAATAATGTATTTTTTTTAAAAAAATATTAAGTACTAATATAACTAATTATGTATCTTATGATTTTTTTTTCTTTTTCATACAGTCACGATAACACAATATTATTTGAGCACAAAGAAAGCTCAATCATGAAAGAAGAAGAAATCAAAGCACCAGAGGTGAAGTTCGTCACTTAAAAATGGTATTTTGAAAGAATAATAACCTATTTTAAAATAATTTCATGTCTTTAATAGGTCAACAATAAAAAATATGAAGAAATGAATATACAACTCAAGCAAATAGAAGAAACTGTTAATAATCTTCAAAAGATGTATTCTATCAACTAACCAAATTTTTCTACTGGTTTACATCAACCCATAATGCCTTTCTTCCACCCTATACCGCCAAATTTTTATGGTCCTTTTCCAGAATTTACTCAAACCTCACCTCCATGTACATCCCCTTCGATTCACATGCATATGCCTCCATATCCTCCTCCCTTTGCATCCTATATTCCCAGCACACCACTAACCGATGCTATTATGGGAAAACTCAAGTCTCCCGTAGACAAAAGTACCAAAACAATAGCCAAGAAGACTAATGTTAATGCTGGGCGTAAAAAAGAATTACCATGCAAAGGTTTAATTGGAAAAAAACTCTATTCTCCAAAATCATCACCAACTGAAATTCTAAAGTCTTTTTTGGGTAAGGGTTTTCTAACTGGATATTCCATCAACCATAACACTTTGCCCAATTTAAGTTTGCGCCAGAACGATTCTGGAATTGAAGCACCATTTGTAAGTTACAATTTTTTGTTCTTTTTTTTAAGTGAATCTTTTAAAGATTTTAAATTTGTTTGCATTCAAAAATTTTAGTGTTACAAGAATTTCCTAATTTATATTTATGTATTGGTTCAATTACAGTGGCTTCCGGTTGTATTTAGACCACCTACTGGAATAGAATTAGATGAAACAGACATACAAGTGGCTACATATATATTTGAATCTGACAAAGAAGATGAAATTAATAGGTAAATATGATATATAATTTACATTTTTTTTACTGTTTTGTAACATTATATATAAGAATTTAAATAATTACATTTTTTAATTGCAAAAAAAAATTATAACAGACATGAAATTTTAGCAAGAGGTTCCAAGTTTGATGCAAATAGGGACAGTTTTTTCAACTTAATTCCCAAGGGATGGATTGATGAAGATGTAAGTATTTTTTTCTTAATTATCATTTTTTTTAAAAAGATAAATATAATTATATTAATTTTCATGTTTTATTGTCTAAAAAAAAGGAACCAATTGAATATGATTTTTTTGTATATTATACTCCTATATCGTTAATGTATATTTTTACATTTCTTTAGAAACTTGCACTCATAGAAAAAAATCCTCCTTCCAAAATGATAGTACAGTATCAAAAATCTTTTATGAAAAAGGTAGAAATTCTTCATAAGGTAAAAATACTTTAACTTAAACTAAATATAACCTCAATATTCAATACTTACTTTTATTAAAATTTATTTAATTTGATTTTATATTTAGATATTTGTGCCTGTCAATGAAGACAACATCCATTGGTATCTTGTTGTGTTCGATATGCACGAATGTCAGATAATTTGGTTGGACTCTAAGCCAAACTATGAAAAAATGGAGAAAAAAAGATTTTAATATTAGGAAGCTGGTAATTATTTAAATCTATAACGTTAACATCTATGATTCATATGTAAGTTTTTGTATAGGAGTAGTGTTTAACTAATTTAACTTAACCAATTAACAGGCTATGTACATTGAAGAGATGCTTCAAGATGACTCATTTTATGATCTTGAAATCACTGTTAGGCCTAAAGTTTCTCGTTTCGCTGATCCAAAGCATATAGAAACAGGAGAACAAAAAATTGGCTCGTAATGATCTAATCTTATCTCTATTTTATTTCTCTTAATAATATGTAGTATACTTTTTTATATGTATTTTTTTTCTACACTATTAAAATAGTAATGATTGTGAAATTTGGGTAGCAACTTGAATGAAAGATTGTGCTAAAAATGACAATTATTCCATCAAGGTACGCACACTTTAATATTATTTAATAATTATTACTTAGTTTTAAATTCATGATTTGTTACTTATTATTTTTTATTTCAATTTTAGATTGACGACACAACAAGAATGCACATTGCTCTTGATTTGGTTATTAAACCATACAATACAAAACAAGGAGTCATTTTGAAAGCTGCAGAAAAGAACTACAAGAAGATTGAAGAGAAAAATAAGAATTTAGTTAAAAAGTAATTTTATTTGAGTTTAATTTTTTTTTTGGAACAATGTGGTAGAATTGTTGAGATCCTTATATGTAGTTTTTAATATCCGTTTTTGGAATTTGAGATACAAGTTTCCTTACTTTTATATTTTACAAGGTTTTAATAAATATTTTTTCAAAAACTAAATGCTTAATTTGAGTATTACTTTTCATCAGTCATGACTTATTAATACATGTACATTTTAATTTCATGATGGATTTATGCCTTGAATGAATTCAATTCAATTAATGACTTAAAATCATGATGGATTCATGCATGAATGCATTCAATTGAATTAATGATTTTTTAATATGTGTACAAATTCAATTTTATGATGAGTTAGATAAGCATGTAAATATTAAAATTTTTTAAATTTACCCACACTTTTTTCAAGTTATGATCTATGCATATTTAGTGGCATAATACAATTGAAGCCATTGTTTTTATGCCCCAAATTAGTGTCGTTATAATTTTTTGATTTTGGAAAAAAACTATTTCGGTATTTTCATTTAAAGATACTATAATTTAATTTATTGTCTTTAGGCATATCTTAATAAATTATTAATACGTTACTAATTTATACTTGAATGGTGAGAATAAATGTTAAATAATGATTATTTATTTGTATGATTATTAATACGTTACTACATTAATTTAACTTATTGTTTTTATACTTGAATGATGACAGTAATTAATATAATAGTAATCAAGTTCAATTCAAATTTTAAAACATAAATCATTTATTTGTTTCTAGAATATTTTTTTAAAAGAATGATTTCAAAAAAGTAATACTGGTGAGATTATGTGACAATTTCTTTTATTAAATATAAAAAATAATATAAATACATAAAAAATATTTATTAGTAATTACACGTATATTAAAAATATTTGTTGACTATTAGCATTATTATTCAAGTAAATAATATACAATTTAACTTTCCAACCTTATTTAAAAAAATTCTTAAATAAGATAATATTTTACTTTACCATTGTGCTTAATAATAATGATGACAATAAATAAATAATACGTTACTAATTAGTTTTAAAAGTAAATAACTTCAAATATTGCTCATTTAAATACGTTACAAAAAAATAGTTGATCCCCAACCTCTTCTCTTTCTCCAGCTTCTTCCATTTTACATACAGGCTAATTCACAAAAATGAGACAATTTTGGGCGACTAAAAGTGAAACCAGCTAACTCTCTCCTTTTTATTTGGGTGTAATTTGTAGATTGGCAATGAAAATGTGATGAATTGAAACCAATAACATCTCTGCACAACTCATGATAATCAGAAAAGACATACCACTTAAAATGAACATGAAACTTTTTAAATACCTATAGACATGAGAGAAGAAAGACAAACACAACCAAACTAAATTAGACAAGAAAAACAAATTAAAAATAGAAATGATGAAACTGCCTTCAAACACAAAAAAAAAATAAATTAAACTAGACAGCCATGATTTGTTAAGTTCCGAAACTCCAAACAAAAATTAAAAAAAAAGCTTAACCGAGCTTCATGATAGGTCGAATTCCAAAACTTTAAACATAACTCAGCTGCATTCAAGAGAAAATTAAATATTAAATTCGCTCTTTTTAAATTTTTCTTGTCTTCCTTTTCTTCATTCTTTTCTTTCTAAAACTTTAATCTGTTAAATTGATAATAATTTATTGTGAATAATGTTTTAATTCTCATTGTTAACTAAAATCTTAAAATATGAATGGATGAGAAATACGAAGACTACTTCAAGGAACAAAAAGTAATCAGCAACCTGTTTGACAAATACAAATGCTCTTCATAGAATTGGTATACACACAACCAATCATTTATTGTTTCTTCTATAATTTGGGGTGATAATTAAAGAAGACTCCAAATAGCAATTTTATGATTAAACAGTGAACTTATATTGGCTCAACAACTAAAAACATAATTCGTGATTAATTACTTCAGATTCCAGAATCAATCATAACATATAGTGCAATTAATCTAATTGATCAATCTATATAGTAGATATACAGCTCGAAAAATTGTATCCATGGCAGCAAATTTGTTTCATAAAGAAATCAATAAAAATGAAATTCACCGTTTGAACATGCAAGCATCGAAACAATCCCATAACCAAAAAAATGAAATTTATTATTTAAACAGAGGATGAATACCTAACCTAATGTCAGGGGTGCGGTGATGGAGAACGCCGCTACGCTGGTGGATCAGAGGCGGCGAACACAGGAGTCACGGAGGCTCAGAACGTGAGAGACAGGGGCAACACTGCTGTTGGAGGCGGAAAGAGGGGGCGCTGTAATCGTGGTCACGGAGGCTAACGATGGGTGATGGAGATGGAGATAGATGAACGCCTGTGAGATAGAAGGGATCTGGCAGTGTCGGTGAGCGGCGGTGAACGGCGATGGTGGAGAGGTTCAGATATGAAGGGTTGAGTGTTCAGCCAGTGGGTGTTTTGGTAGGAAGAGAAGACTGATGGGAAAGGGGAGAGGTGTTTTGTTCAGCCCTGATTTTGGATAAAATTCCCAAATTAAGTGAAACTTAGAATGAATGGAAACAAAAACTGACAGAAATTCACAGGGACGGTGGAGACTATAGAAATTAGGAGAAGGAGAAGAAGAGATAGAATAACCCCATTGAGTGTTGGTCACAACTACAAGTAGTTGCAGATAGCGTGATGAGGATTATTTATTTTAATTTTATTTTAATTTTAATTAACAAAAATATTTAACCATAGTTAATCATATATGATTAAAGTATATACGTATTTGTATTTGTATACAAATAATATTTAATATACTTTTAAAATACATTAAATTTTAAGATTTTAAAATTATTTAATTATTAATTGATTAGGATTAATGATGCCACATGTCTATATTATATTGGTCCACATATACAGGGTATGAGTTTTAGCACAAATGTTGGGGTATGAGAGCAATCACCTCATTATATATATACATAGTAAAGATAGGAAAAGCCAAAAACATGGCTTTAATACATATATATGGATATATATAACCTTGACAACACACACACATTGCTTTGTTCTTCATTTAACCATTTTTGGTTACTTTAAGCTCAAGAAAATGCATAAAACAACTAAAACTAACAGAAAAATGCTAGTGAAACTAGCCTATGATGCCTTGGCATCAAGGAGCGTGAGAACCTTCATGACCGTGGTGCTTCCAACCTCGATTTCTTAAGATCCATAACTCCAATAAAAAATCTAATCCGATAAAAGTGTTCGTATCTTTCTCCTCTTCATGTTGGTGTAGTTTTTGTTCGACGGAAGATGACGGTGACACAGCTCCCATTCTCCTTGAGTTCGGCCAATTAGAGTTCTCGGAGGCACAGATGATTTTTGACGTTTTCTTCTTCATCAGTTCGGTCAGAAAGCTTCTCTGAAGCTTCCGTTGTTTTGATTTCGTACGGAGGTAGGGTTTTGATAAATTCTCACCAATTAAATTTGTGTTGGATAAGTGAATGATTGTTGTGATTGATTATTGATGGAGTTTGATTGACTTTATATTGAATTTTTTTATATTGTTATATGTGATTAAACTTCTGATTTGGCCATATTTGTGCTGCCAAAACTGTGATAATGAGACTAATTTGGGGCTGTCATTGTGTTAGTTTTTGGATGAAATAGGCGAGGTTTAATAGCCGAGGAATTAAACTAAAAGCTGTGAAAAATCAGTAACCGAAAAACTCAAAAACGGATTAAGATTTAAATGTATATTTAAAAAAAAAAGGAAGGTTTTGGTTCTTGGTAAAGAGAAGAATCAGCCAAGAAGAATTATTTTTGAGGAAATATACTTGTATTTTTATGAAAAGATTGAGTTTAATATTATAATTATATAAGTTTTTCAGGTATTTTGGGTAATAAATAAAGTTCAGGGTAAAACGTGTATTTTATAAAAGCTCAGGGTTATTCATATAAATATGAAACAAAGGGAAGGTTTAAATATAATTTTATAAAATATTGAAGTCAAAAATAAAATATTAAAGAATTCGTGGTTTAGAAAGTAATTAATAAAAATTTGAAAATAAGGTTTTATAAAATAAGTTTTAAGAATATTATAAATATTATTTTAAATATTTATTTAAAATTTCTCATTTACATTAGAGTAAATTATTATTACAAATTTTTATTTATCAAGATATTATTTTATAATAATATTATTGTATGTATTATGAAAATAAAATAAAGAGTGGTAAACAGACAAGTTTTTCTAAAAGTTTTAGAAAGACAAATCTAAGCTAAGGATCTCATGATCCCCTCTTCATAAGACACTTAGAGAAAGGCGAGGGAATAATGTGAGGATGATATATATTATGAACAATAAGAAAGAAAGAAGAAGAGAGTCAAAGAAAGGAAAGGAAAATATTAAAGAAACCTCTGCTACAGAAGAGCAGAGAGGAAAGATTAAAAGAAACGAAAGAAAGAATGAAACGAAAAGGGGATACGTAGAAGTATTGTTTGACCTTGAGAACGAGATGAGATGATTATGTACTTGCTGAAAACAAGTAGAAATATGGTGGTGAGTCCACCGAGATTTGCTTCCAGAGATACATTGGCCAATCCAGGGGATGGTCGCACCTGTAAAACAGAGGTTGCTTACAGAGGTTATCGATACATACATTGGCCAAAGAGAGCCTCACCTGTAAGACAGAGATTGCTTATAGAGGTTATGTTTGCATACATCAGCTCAAGAGAGTCGCACCTGTAAGACAGAGGTTGCTTACAGAGGTTTTGACAATGGAAACTAAACTCAGACAAAGGTTGCTAAGTTTCATCGGGAGCGAGTCGAAACCTACAGATGAGCTCATTACTTGTACTAGGGATAGACATGCATCATACTTGTTTGTGTATATTTGTTTGTGAGTGTGTTTTCTATGATTGTGTGTGCTTGTAATTGGGTTTTGTATTCTATAATTGTTGAATTGGCTCGTACTTTATTGACTGTTGTTGTTGACCAAGTATATATAAAATGGATATAACTATATACCCCGACCCTACTAAGAACTCCCCAGTTCTTACCCCCAATTTCCACCCTTTTCAACTACAGGTGCGAAGGCTTAGTGTGGAACTACAAAAACATAGAAGATTCTATTTACAAGTTGAGTTGTTTGATTTTATTTTTCCCTCGTCATTTATTTTTTTAGTTTTTAGAGGGGTATGAATTGTGTTTGAGGATCTTGAAATAAGTCTATGTATATAAAGTTATGTGAATATATCTACTTTTGTGATTAAGTGATTTAAAATAAAGTCCCCTTTTGTTTTCTTAATTAAAATTTTGGTTCGTACTCAGGAAGGCTTGATATTAAATAAAGATAGTATTGAATAAAAAGATTTAAAGGTAAGTAACGCCTAGGCTTTTAGTACGATCATGAGGTACTAAAAGTTAGGGTGTTACAGTTTGTTCCTATTAGAGCCTTGGGAATGTACTGACTATGCTTCACTGCATACTCTGAGTGTCTGTCATGCGGTAAGACTTGTCTTAATGACAAGAGTTTGAGTTTTAGATGTATGACTATCTATTGATTAATGCTGTTAGTCAACCGTTACATTTCTCATGGTATTAGGTCTAGCCAATTTAATATTGATGATTTGTGTATAAGGAGACACTAATGGATTATCATACACGAAATAGAAATAATAGGTTATGCAAATCATGGGTTTGAGAACGTTAAAAGTTACGTTTTAAGGATTCGTTTTGACGTATACTCTTTATTCGTGCTGTGAGACATGGTACCCTCTCTTCTTTCATTGTTTTCATTGAAATTCTTTGTTTCGGATTCCGTCCTTAAAATGTGATTTGAATGTTTCTTTCAACCACACCTTATCGTTCATGCATATCTTTGCTTGATTGTGATCTGATCTGTTCACTTGCATTCTTTCGAGTGTTCATCCTTGATGTTGCTTGTATTCTTTTCTTGAATTTAGTCTCCTTTTTGTAGAGTTCGAACTTATTTTAATGTATCAATTTTCGAGGACGAAAATTTTTATAAGTGGGGTAGAATGTAACACCGCAAATTTTTAAAATTTAAATAATTAGTTATTTATGAGTTATTATATTATTTATCAAAAAATAATTTGATAAAACAAAAATTAAATTTATTATTATTATTATTATTATTCAAAAAAAAAAAGAAGGAAAAGAAAGTGGCCGAAGGCCATTATTATACATATATGCCATTGTATATATTCATTATATATATACATAGTAAAGATAAGAAAAGCCAAAAGCGTGGCTTTAATATGTATATGGATATATATATAACCTTGACAACACACATTCACTTCATCAAAACTCATTTAATCATCATCATTCATTCATTTTTAATGCCATAAGGAAGAAAAAAAAAAAGAAAGAGAACCGAGAGAGAGGAGAGTGAGAACCTTTATGACGTTAGTGCTTCCAACCTCAATTTCTTGAGATCTATAACTTCAATAAAAAATTTAATTCGATAAAAATGGTCGTATCTTCCTCTTTTTTGTGTTGGCATAACTTTTGTTCAGTGGAAGCTGAAGGTGACGTAGTTCTCCTTCGCCTTGAATTTGGTCAATTGGAGTTCTCGAAGGCACAAATGATTTCTAATATTTTCTTATTCAGCAGCTCGGTCAGAAAGTTTTTCTGGAGATTCCGTTGTTTTGATTTCGTACGGGGGTAGGATTTCAATAAATTCTCACCAATTAAATTTGTGTTGGATAAGTGAACGGTTGTTGTGATTGATTATTGATGGAGTTTGATTGACTTTATATTGAATTTTGTTATATTGTTATATGTGATTAAGCTTGTGATTTGGTCATGTTTGTGCTGCCCAAACTGTGATAATAAGGCTGATTTGGGACTGTCATTGTGTTAGTTTTTGGATAAAATGGGTGAGGTTTAATGGCCGAGGAATTAAATTAAAAGTTGTGAAAAATCGGTAACCGTAAAAATAAAAAACGGATTAAGATTTAAATGTGTATTTTAAAAAGAAAATAAGAAGGGTTTCGATTCTTGGTAAAGAGAAGAATCAGCTAAGAAGAATTATTTTGAGAAAATATACTTGTATTTTTATGAAAAAGATTGAGTTTAATATTATAATTATATAAGTTTTTCGGGTATTTTGGGTAATAAATAAAGTTCAGGGTAAAACGGATATTTTGTAAAAGTTCAGAGTTATTTATATAAATATGAAATAAAGTAAAGGTTTAAATATAATTTTATAAAATATTAAAGTGAAAAATAAAATATTAAAGAATTCGTAGTTTAGAAAGTAACTAATAAAAGTTTGAAAACAAGGTTTTATAAACTAAGTTTTAAGAGTATTATAAATATTATTTTAAATATTTGTTTAAAATTACTCATTTACATTAGAGTAAATTATTATTACAAATTTTTATTTATCAAGATATTATTTTATAAGAATATTATTGTATGTATTATGAAAAATAAAATAAAGAGTGGTAAATAGACAAGTTCTTCTAAAAGTTTTAGAAAGGAAAATCTAAGCTAAGGATCTCATGATTCATTCTTCATAAGACACTTAGAGAAAGAAGAGGGAATAATATGAGGATGATTTATATTATGAACGATAAGAAAGAAAAAAGAAGAGAGACAAGGAAAGGAAAGAAAAATATTAAAGAAACCTCTACCACAGAAGAGCAGAGAGCAAAGATTAAAAGAAATGAAAGAAAGAACAAAACGAAAAGGGGATAAGTAGAAGTATTGTTTGCCCTTGAGAACGAGCTGAGATGATTATGTAACTGCTGAAAACGAGCAGAGATATGGTGGTGAGTCCACCGAGATTTGCTTCCAGAGATACATTGGTAAATCCAGGGGATGGTCGCACCTATAAGACAGAGGTTGCTTACAGAGGTTATGGATATATACATTGGCCAGAGAGAGCGTCACCTGTAAGATAGAGATTGCTTACAGAGGTTATGTTTGCATACATCGGCTCAAGAGAGTCGCACCTGTAAGATAGAGCTTGCTTACAGAGGTTATGACAATGGAAACCAAACTTAGACAAAGGTTGCTGAGTTACGTTGGGAGCGGGACGAAACCGACATATGAGCTCATTACCTGCACTAGGGATAGACATGTGATAAACCACTATTTCATGGTTTATCTTGTGCTCATTTGGGTAGTTTTTATCAGCTTTTCACCCACTTATTCATATGATTTGCATGGTTTTACATTTGCCTTCCTAATTATGTGCTTTGATTGAAAACATGCTTCTTTGGCCTTAAATTTCCTATGTTTAATCCTCTCTTATTACCATTAGATGCCTTGATATGTGTGTTAAGTGTTTTCAGAGATTACAGGACAGGAATGGCTTGGAGGATGGAAAGGAAGCATGCAAAAATGGAAGGAATACAAGAAGTTGGAGAAATTGCTAAGCTGTCCAGCCTGACCTCTTTGCACTCAAACAACAATAACTTTAGCTACAGAGATTCAAATGATGTGGTTCCAGTTGCGTTGGAAAGCTAACGTCCGGGGCTTCGATTTGATATATAATATGCCATAGTTGCCCTGACGCTAGGCGACGCGACCGCGTGCTCCATGCGGCCGCGTCGCAGTGACGAAAAACCAGCGTGGCAGATTTCTTCTGCAGCGATTTCTGGGCTGTTTTCGACCCAGTTTGCGGCCCAGAAAACACAGATTAGAGGTTATAAAGTGGGAGAATGCATCCATTGATGAGGAGGCTTTTCACATTCACAATTTTAGGAGTAGATGTAGTTTTAGAGAGAGAGGTTCACTTCAATAATCCCAATCTTTTCTTAGAAAATAAATAGGATTCGAAGATCAAACCAATTTGTCCCTTGACTTTCCTTTGCTTTAGTAAAGGTCAACTAAGTGGAATTAAGATTCAACTTTCATTATTATTGATAAGGATAACTAAGTCTGGACTTCCAATTTCTCATACCTTGCCAAGAGATTTTATTATTATTATTTTATTTTACTTGTCATATAACATATTCCCTCCTTACTTCCAAAACCCCCAATTTACAATCTTCATAACCAATAATAAGAACATACTTCCCTGCAATTCCTTGAGAAGACGACCCGATGCTTAAATACTCGGTTATCAATTTTAAAGGGGTTTGTTACTTGTGATAACCAAAACGTTTGTACGAAGGGATTTCTGTCGGTTTAGAGACTATATCTACAACGCGACTGTTTTTATGAAATTCTTTACTGGCAAAAATCCTAACGTCAAAATGGCGCTGTTGCCGAAGAATTGCAAACGTGTGCCTTATTATTGGTTATTGTAAATATTTGCTTTTTATTTGTTTATTTGTTTTTATTTTTGTTTTTATTTTTGCTTTTTCGTAAATTAAGAGGTTATTGATTTTTATTTAGTTATTAAAAATTTTCAAAAATTTTTTTCTTGGTGTTCATCTTGATCTTCAAGTTGTTGTTCGTGTTCATCTTGACCTTCAAGTTGTTCTTAGTTGTTTTCTTCGTTTTGATCTAAAAATTTTTAAGTTTATTATCATTTTATTGTTTTTCTCTTTCTTTATTAAATTCAAAAATTCAAAATTAAAAAAAAATCAAATTTCAAAATTCAAACTTAAAAATTTTCAAAATTCAAATTTAAAAAATTTTTCAAATTTTAAAATTCAAATTTCAAAAATTTAAAATTCAAAAATTCAAATTTCAAAAATTTAATTTTCAAATTTCAAAATTTAATTTTTAAATTCAAAATTTAAATAACCTTTTAATTTAAAATTATTTTTATTTTTAATTTTTATTTATTTTTTGTTACTATGAACTCTCACCCCTTTGGCTATGAGTCTGGTTACAATTATGTTGCAGGAAGAAGAAATTACAATGAGAACAGGCATCAAGGTTGGAACAATCAAAGATGGGAGGAGCCACAAGGATTTAATCAACCCTTATGGCAACAACCACCCCCAATGGACTATCAACAACCACCACCATATGCCTATAAACCCTCTCCTCAACATGACTTTAGACCACCATACTCACAAGTCCCTTTTCACCAAACACCACCATATGACCCTAACCCGTATCCACCATACCAACCACCTTATGAGCCAAATGAACCATACACAGAACCACCACCTTTCCAACACAACTACTCTCATGAACCACCACTTTGGTATTCACCATCTCCATATCATTATCAAGATGAACCACTTTTCTATTATGAACCGTCTCTCCCAACCAATGAATCCTCATATCCACCCCAACCTCTAATGGATGACAGACTTCGTGTTATTCTTCAAAGGCAAGAAAGGATGAATAAGAGTGTGCAAAATTTCGCGGCCGCCTTCGGCGAGTTAGTAAATATAATAGCTTCCCAATATCTGAGCACTCAAAGAACTCCCATGGCTACATATGGAGAATCAAAAGAAGAGCAAAGCATGAAGGAGACACTAGAAACTTCGGTAGACAATGAGGAACATGGCTTTGTATTGGAACAAGTGGAGGAAGCCATAATAGTTGCAGAGGAAGAAGTGGTTGAAGACTTAGGAGATGCTGAACCTCCATGGGAAAGTCAAGACATAGAACCTCCTTCCAAGACGGTTGCATTTGATGTTGAGGAGGGTGTACAACCTCCAAGGCATATCATAGTTGAAGACTTGGAAGAGGTTGGTCAAGAGATGGAGAGTAAAGAAGAAAAAGCACAGCCTCCCATGCCCTTGGTAAGTAATGAAGAAGAGATTGAATTGGAAGAAAGCTGCCAAGAGGAAGAGGTTGAAATTGAAGAAGCTTGCAAAGAAGTGGAAGTTGTCAAAGAGCACAAGGGAAATGAGCTTGAAATCACCTTGCCAAAGTTATTGGAGACTCCTCCCCCTAAGTTGCCATCATCCTTCACAACATTCAAGTGGGTAAAATTCATATCCCTTAGCTTTCTAATTCCACTTGAATACGGGCTACTGGAGACGGATGGTCAACTTAGACCTCTTTGTGGCATTAAGAGTAAGAGGAAGATGGCCAGTGGTAAGAACTGTCCTGCAAGGTTCATTATGGTTGGAAGCTTTAAGTTTAAACGCAAAGGTTGGTGTAAAGTTTCTTTTTCATTTTTAGTTAGTTTTATTTGTTTTCGAGTTTTATTTTATTTTATTATATTGAACCTGGAGTTTTGCATCACATTCATATTAACACTGTATTTTGCATCACATTCATATTAACACTGCATTTTGCATCTTTTCAGTTAAAAAAAAAAAAGAGAAGCACGCAAGTGACGCGGCAGCATCGCTGACGCGTCCGCATCATGTGGGAAAAATGGCTCCCACGCGACCGCGTCACTCACGCGGCCGCGTGACCTGGAAATCGACGTACGAAGGGTGCACGACCGAAAGTTGTGCGAGAGTGGTGCTGGACTGGTGCTGACCGCACATGCCTTACCACGCGGACGCATGGCTCACGAGTCCACGTCATATCCCCATGATGGCCACTCACGCGATCGCGTCGACCACGCGATCGCGTCGACCACGCGACCGCGTCACCCTAGATTTTGGCAATACCAAGTTTCGAACAGAGAGTTGTACGACCGCGAGGCTGCACTTGCGCCACTAGCACAAATCAAGTCACGCGATCACGTGCCCCACGCGTCCGCGTCGCCTGACCTTATTGCGCACCACGCGACCGCGTCACCCACGCGACCGCGTCGCCAGCGTCACACAACTTATCCAGATTAGTGCCAATTTTCTTATCTTTTCTTCTCTAATCCTAATTTCTTCTATCTTTTCTTCTTTCTTCTTTCTTTCTTACTTTATTTCTTTCCCTTCTCATTCTTCTTATCTTTTATTTTATTTTATTTATTTGCATACTTTCATTCATTGCATATTTTTATTTTTCTAAATTTATTATTTTACCATTGGTGTTCAAATGTTCTTATTCAACTGTTACATCTTTTCTGGTATTTTCTTGGTGCTTAATGACTTGTTTAATTCTGATTGAGTAATATTATTTAAATCAATGCCAATCTTTTATATCTGTATTACTTTTGCATTGACATGAATTTATATTATCTCTCCTTCCCCACTCTTTTCCCCATTGTTGTACATTTTGTACTACTGGCATGCCATGGCTTCTATTGTTTTCTCACTTGCATGTTGTAGCTACCATGTAATTGAGACCCTTATTATTTGGCATTAATCCACCCATACTGTATTTATTTTCCTATCTTTATTTCTGGGTTACTCTTCTTCCCTTTTTCTTTCAGGATGGCCACCCGGAAGAGAACCGGAAGACGTTTACATGGGGAGACAGGCAAGTCAATCTACACAATCTATAGAGAAAAGTATCAGTTGAAGCCACACGTCCACTTGCACATCTTAGCATACACCGAGGACAGTGCAATCTTTAAGTGTGGGGAGGTCGATACCGATCTCCATGGGTTAGTACTTTCTTGTCTCAACACCAATGTTTAAATTTTCTTTGTAGATTAGTTGTTGCATTTGCATGTTTGTTTGATTTTTTTTTTTTTTTTGCATATTTTACCACTTGGTTGAAGTAATATTTTCTTTTTCAAGAAACCTTTTTAAGAGCATTTCACTAATAAAATTTTTTGTTACACTTGTTTGAAGAAATATTATATTGGAACATGGTCTAGAGCTCGAACACACGAAACCCGTGAGATTTTTTAGCCTAATTGATTGGTTGCATTTTATCAACCAATAGTTTATTTTTGATGTGTGTTTTTCTCTCTAAAATTGTAATCTTTGTCTTGCTTGATTCTATATTTCCATGGTTTGATGTATGCATACACTTACATGATTGAGGCCTTTGTTTCATTGAGCTTACATACCCATATGGTCTTAACCTTTTCATTATCCATTGCAAACTAATTTTGAGCCTATTATACCCCTTTGTTCTTTACTTTAGCACATCATTAACTCTAAGAGGAAAACAATAATGTCCTTAATTTGAATCCTTGGTTAGCTTAGACTAGTGAGAGTGCTCATAAATTAAGTATGGAGAAAGTTGAATTTGGAAACATTTGGTTTGAGAATTGAGTATGTTAGAATTTTCTGAAAATGTGAAA
>NC_029791.2:48611283-48649705 GCF_000816755.2 Arachis ipaensis | reverse complement strand
TATATATATACTATAAAAAAAAGAAGAAGAAAAAAGAGAAAAAGAAGAGAAAAAGAGCAAAAAATAAAAAGGGGACAAAATGCCCCAAAGTAAATGGTGAAAACAATGCATATGTGCTGTACTTGAAATTAGAATGCATGAATATGTGGAAAACATGGTTAATGGATGGTTAGATATTGTATTATGATTACATGGATTGTCTAAAGTTAGGTGGAAAGTTTAAGTTAATTAAGGATTCAGATTTTAGTCCAGTTGGCCAAATACAATCCTACCTTGACCCTAACCCCATTACAACCCTTAAAAGACCTCTTGATATGTGTATCTGTACATTAAATTTATGTTGATTGTTAGATAAAGAGCAAGCCTTGGAAAGCAAGGTTAGTGGAGAATTGAGAGAATCGAACCTAAAACACTTGAGTAATTAGAGTGCATACACTTCTAGTGAGGGTTCGATGCTCGATTCTTTGTTCCCGGCTGTCATGAGCTATTTTCTTCTACAAGTCTATTTGTACTTCATTTTTATGATTTGAATTAGTGAAATCCAATTCATATTTATTCTTGGAGAACTTATTTACTCTTAACCAAGTAAGTAAAAGCATTTAGCATGTAGTTGCATTCATAGGTTGCATTTTATACATTCTATCATTCCTCTTCATTCTTTATAGCTTCTCTTGAGCTTAGCATGAGGACATGCTAATGTTTAAGTGTGGGGAGATTGATAAACCACTATTTCATGGTTTATCTTGTGCTCATTTGGGTGATTTTTATCAGCTTTTCACCCACTTATTCATATGATTTGCATGGTTTTACATTTGCCTTCCTAATTATGTGCTTTGATTGAAAACATGCTTCTTTGGCCTTAAATTTCCTATGTTTAATCCTCTCTTATTACCATTAGATGCCTTGATATGTGTGTTAAGTATTTTCAGAGATTACAGGGTAGGAATGGCTTGGAGGATGGAAAGGAAGCATGCAAAAATAGAAGGAATACAAGAAGTTGGAGAAATTGCTAAGCTGTCCAGCCTGACCTCTTCGCACTCAAACAGCTATAACTTTAGCTACAGAGGTCCAAACGATGTGGTTCCAGTTGCATTGGAAAGCTAACGTCCGGGGCTTCGATTTGATATATAATATGCCATAGTTGCCCTGACGCTAGGTGACGCGACCGCGTGCTCCATGCGGCCGCATCGCAGTGACGAAAAACCAGCGTGGCAGATTTCTTCTGCAGCGATTTCTGGGCTGTTTTCGACCCATTTTGCAGCCCAGAAAACACAGATTAGAGGCTATAAAGTGGGGGAATGTATCCATTGATGAGGAGGCTTTTCACATTCACAATTTTAGGAGTAGATGTAGTTTTTAGAGAGAGAGGTTCTCTCCTCTCTCTTAGGATTAGGATTTAGGACTTCTCTTAGTTTTAGGAGTGACTCTCAATCCCAGGTTCAATGTTCTTTTACTTTATATTTATCTCTCATTTTCAGATACTTTAATGCTTATACTAGTTATGTTGCCTATTTGGCTTATGCTACATTCACGTTATGATTTTCTTTGAATTAATATTATTTGAGGTATTTCAGTTATTATTGCTTTCTTTTATTTACATGATTATTGCTTCCCATCTGAAGGCATTTTTATTCCAGTAAATTTACTTTTCTCCTTTTGGTTTTGGTTAAGAAATCAGTAACTCAGGAGTTATCCAATTCAACAGCATAATTGATAATTGTTATCTTGCCAATTGAGTTGAACTTCAATAATCCCAATCTTTTCTTAGGAAATAAATAGGATTCGAAGATCAAACCAATTTGTCCCTTGACTTTCCTTTGCTTTAGCAAAGGTCAACTAAGTGGAATTAAGATTCAACTTTCGTTATTATTGATAAGGATAACTAAGTCTAGACTTCCAATTTCTTATACCTTGCCAAGAGATTTTATTATTATTATTTTATTTTACTTGTCATATAACATATTCCCTCCTTACTTCCAAAACCCCCAATTTACAATCTTCATAACCAATAATAAGAACATACTTCCCTGCAATTCCTTGAGAAGACGACCCGAGGCTTAAATACTCGGTTATCAATTTTAAAGGGGTTTGTTACTTGTGACAACCAAAACGTTTGTACGAAGGGATTTCTGTCGGTTTAGAGACTATATCTACAACGCGACTATTTTTATGAAATTCTTTACTGGCAAAAATCCTAACGTCAACATGCATCATCCTTGTTTGTGCATATTTGTTTGTGAGTGTGTTTTCTATGATTATGTGTGCTTGTGATTGGGTTTTATGTTCTATAATTGTTGAATTAGCTCGTACTTTATTGACTGTTGTTGCTGACCAAGTATATATAAAATTGATATAACTATACACCCCGACCCTACTAAGAGCTCCCCAGTTCTTACCCCCTATTTCCACCCCTTTCAGCAACAGGTGTGAAGGCTTAGTGCGGAACTACAAGAACATAGAAGATTCTGTTTACAAGTTGAGTTGTTAGATTTTATTTTTTCCTCGTCATTTATTGTTTTAATTTTTAGAGGGGTAGGAATTGTGTTTGAGGATCTTGAAATAAGTCTATGTATATAAAGTTATGTGAATATATCTACTTTTGTGATTAAGTGTTTTAAAAGAAAGTCCCCTTTTGTTTTATTAATTAAAATTTTGGTTGGTATTTGCGAAGGCTCGATATTAAATAAAGATAGTATTGAATAAAAGAGTTTAGAGGTAAGTAATGCTTGGGCTTTTAGTACGATCATGAGGTACTAAAAGTTATGGTGTTACAATTGTAATCTTTGATTTGTTCAATTCTTTATGTCCAATATTTGATGTTTGAATGCATTTAAATGATTGAGGCCATTATTGCAATTAAAGCTCACTTACCCATATAGCCTTACCCTTGTAACTATCCTTGTTAACCACTTTTGAGCCTTATCAACCCCTCTTGTTCTTAATATTAGCACAACATAACCCTAAGCGAAAAATCATGAATGTCCTTGATTTGCATCTTTGATTAGCTTAGGCTAATGAGTGTGTATCATTTAAGTGTGGGAGAGTTTCGAAAAACATCGGTATAGGAGAAAAGTATTTTGGGTATTTATTGAAAATTTTGAAAATTGGATACATATTAATGTGTTTATTACTTAAATCATATGCATTTATCTATTCATGAAAGATTTTTTTTGTATATATTATGTTTCAAAAGGTTAAAAAAGGAAAAGAAAAAGAAAAAAAAAAGAAAAACAATTGAAATGAGACAAAGGTTACCCAAAAGAAAAGGAAAATATGAATAATGAATGCATATGTGATGTGAATGAGGAGGAATGCATTAATGTGTGAAAAAGTGAATAATGGATAGTTAGATTGCATTATAGTGATTAGGTTGTTATAGATTAGTTGGATGTTTAAGTTAATCAAAGATTCAAATTCTTATTCCAGTTAACCATAAACATCCTACCTTGACCCTAACCCCATTACAACCTTGAGAAGTTCTCATGATACTTGCATACATGATTTAAATATTTGTTGATTGCTAGATGAAGAACAAATCTTAGAAAGCATGATTAGAGGAAAATTGAGTAAATAAATCCTATACACTTGAGCAATTAAGTATATACACATCCAGTGAGGGGTTCGATTGCTCAATTCTATGTCTCCACCTCTCATTATGTATCATCTTATAAGTTACTACATTCTTTTGAAAACTTGAATCGATTCATGGGATTGTGATTGTATTAAACTATTATCTTGTTTTAGCCCTATATATTTATATGCTTGATTAGAAATTTGTTTGTTTGTTTTTACCAAGACAATAGAGACCTATAGAATAGATAGAAATAGATAGCATCAAGTAGAAGAGTTGTATGCATATAAGTACTTTCATTCAATAAGTTGTTTTTTCTTTTATCATTATCCTTTGTGATTAGCACGATGATATATTATTGTTTAAGTGTGGGGAAATTGATGAGTTTACATTTTATGATAATTTTTTGCTTGAATTGAGTGGATATCATCACATAAACTTGTATTTAATCACTTGAATAGTATACTTTTGTGAATTCTCTCTAAATTGCACCTAATTGTTGAAAACATACTTTTTGTGCTCTAAATAGTCAATTTAATTCTACTTTAATTTCAATCCATGCCATGATGTATTTTGCTGAGTGAATTCAGGACCAATAGGCAAGGATGGCTTTGGAAAAGTGGAAGGCAAGCATACAAAGTAGAAGAATTCATGAAGAAATAAAGGAGAAGAGTACTCTGGTACGTGCGTAAGCACACGTATCCGTGCGTATGCACAAGTGGAATTTTAGCAAGTGTATGTATGCAAACATGGCTATGCGTACGCACAAGTATGAGTGCGTGCTTCATATAGAAAGTCACATGGCTCGTGTTTTTGGCCCAAATATGAAGTTCTGAAGGTTTATCAAAGAGGGACAACTTTACAACACATACATACATTATATTAGCAAGTTTTAGTAGGTTTTTAGTTAGTTTTTCTTAAGGAACACTCTCAATTCTTAGTAGGGTTTTATTAGAGTTTGATATTTACATTTTAATCTTGGATTCTAACTTATCTCCATTATAAGTTGTCTTTAATTTTCTCTTCATTTACACTATATTTACTCATACTTTCTTATAATTAAAGTTACTTTGTTAGTTTAATTACTTGTGAATTCTTGAGTTTCTTGTTAATAAATTTGATATTTTGAGGTTTATATATGTTTGATTGAGTTACTATTATTGATTGTTTATATTGGTTGGTTATAGTTTCAAGTATCTTTTGCAATTTACTATGTTTTGTTATTGTGTCCACCAAGTGTTTGTTGAAATTTTCATTATGAATATGGAGTAGATTTTCACTCCTTGGCTTGGAGTTTGAGTAACTGGTGATGACAAGTCATCTTAGCCTAGTTTTACTAGTCTTTTTCTTTATTTTATTAGAATTTATGCACTTTCTTGCATTACAAGTAAGTAATTTAGAGTGGAATTGCATGGTTTCCTTGAATCAATCAACCACCATTTAATTGATACTAAATCATGAGGTTCAAGCTAAATTTAATTGATTTTTATTGATTTATAAATCTTGTGAATTTGGTGATACTTTGATTGGTTGTTTTGATTACTTGTAGGTGAAGAAAAGAAGAAAATAAGAAAGCGTGGCCTAAGAAAGCGTGGCCCAAGGGAAAGAAGAATATGGCAAAGGAAACTAGGAAGCTTGGCACATGGAAGAAGGAAGCACAATGCTCTCTTCAGGAGCGGAGCACTCTCTCAAGGGAGCCAAACTATGAGCCAAGAAGAGCAAAGTATGATGCTACGCTCCCATTGAGAGCGGAGCACAATTTGGGACCAAGAAATAAAGAAGAGAAGAATGATGCTCCGCTCTCCTTGAGAGCATTATTGTAAGGTCCAGAACTTTTGAAAAGTCTTATTATGACCAAGTCTCAGATCATATGGTTATTTATAGCCTTAATTTCAGAAATTATTTTATTAAGAAAGTAAGCAAGCAGAGTGATATTAAAAGCTTTAGATAACACAGACTTAATTAAAGAACTTTATAATTCTTTTCTATAAGACACTTAGGCAAAGGCGAGGTGTAAGACCCAGAGCTTTTGAAAAAGGGCTATCATGAGCTAATTTCAAATTCAGTATTTCTGTAGCTTTAATTTTCTGAAATTTCTTTATTAAAGAAAATTAGAGCAAGTTTTGGTTAATTGAATTTGAAATAAATTGGGATTTATCATTCAATTTTATAATTATTGGATTATTTTCTATATTTGAATTTTAAAATTGGTGGTTGTGAAATAATAAGGATTTTATATGATTTGAATTAAATAAGTAATATTTTAAATATTAATACTGCTATTTTGGAAAAATGAAGAAATTAAGTATATTATTTCTAGTTTTGAATTTGAACATTTTATTGAAAATAATTTGTAAAATTGATGAGCAAAATAGTATTTTTCTATATGTAATTAGTGTTGGATTTAATTTGGGTTTCAATTACTATATTATTCCCAATTTTATTTGAAATTACTGAATTGCTCCTAACCCTAGTTTTTAAAATAATGGAACCCTAATTCTCAAAACCCAGCAGCCGCCACCCTTTCTTCTTCCCTTCAGCTAGCTTGCAACACAACTGCGCAGCCCTATCCTAACACACACACATGGTTCCTGAACCAAATGAAAAGAGAGAAACGGAAGAGAGAAGGGAGGAAGGAGGCTGTCCGCCGGCACCACTGGGTCTCGCCACTGCCGCTGAGGTAAGGAGACGCTGAGCTGCTACACGTGGGGAGCCGTTCAGCCACCGCGCCCTACCCAGTTGGGGCCGCCACTGTTGCTCACGGGGTCGCCTCCGTCACAGATCGGAACTGAGGCGAGAGAGGAAGAGTCTGACGGGAGGGCATGCGCGTGAGAAGGGAGGAAGGCTTCGCGAGGAGCGTCGCGCCGCCGCCGCTACCCGTGCCTTCGCCATCGCCATTCCGTCTCAACCTGGCGTCGCCGTCGTGCCCTGGCGCCAGTAATGGAGGACGCCACCGTCGTCTGAGAAGAACCCGACGCGAGAGAGAGGGGGAAGCCACCCGCGACGCCGCCGGAGCTTCCATTGCCGTCAGAAGCTGCCGCCATCCAGCCAGCTGCTGCGGTGGTCGTCGCCTATCGTGAATGGCTGCCGGAGAAGTGGTTGTGGCTGCCGGAGCCACACCGGAGCTTCTGGCCGTTTCTGCCACTTGAGACCCCACTGCCGTCGCCGGAAAACGCTTCTGCCGCCGTCGAGATCCAATGCCGATAAGGGTTTTATTTGGGATTTCTGTCCTTTTTGAATTCCGAGGTTACTATGGTCACTGCCTGTTGGTTTCAGTTATCGTGATTGGAATTTGTCGCCGCTGCCGCTTGGGGTGGCTGCCGGGCTGCCGCCGAGCCGGTTCGGAGACCGCCGTTGTGTCGGTTCATCCGTTCCTCCTTCGGTTCGGTAAGCGTTTTTGATTTGAAAGTCCTTTAGTTACTGTTCTGTTATCATACGCTGAGGTTGTGGCATTAATCGCTATACGATTGAGTTTCGGTTGTTATATGTTGCAATTAGAGTTGTTGAGACTGTTGCGAAAGTGACTTGGAACCGAGGTTTTGGCTGCCGAGATTTCGATTGTTGATCTCGGGCTGAGGCGAAAAGGATTCTGTGACGCGTTTGGATTATGGATTTGTGTTTTGAGGTAGGGGCGCTTTCCAAAAACTATGTTTTATGTATTGGAATTATTACATATGGATACTGATATGAGACAATTGGTATTTGGTGATTGTATCTGTCTTGTGTGTTATTTGATTATCTCGAATGGTTAAGGATGCTTGTTTGGCTGAATTGTTGTGCGGCTTGTGAAATATAATGTTTTGATGTTAATTCTTTAAAGATTTGAAATCTGAGTTTGATCCGTTGAGAATTGAGTTGAATTGAGTTAATTATCTTGATAATGTGAAAAGCCGAACACACTTTTGAAATCAGCCTGGTTTACTTTAATTGACTTGGTTTTGGACAAATGATTTGTTATTGAGCCGTTTCTTTAAAGCTTTAGAAATGAGTTAAATCGGTTGATATTGAGTTGATTTCTGAAATGGTTTCCTTGAGATATGCCACTGAGGCGACTGTTGGATTTAGCTTGCTTTTGAATTGATTTATGGTTTTGGGCTGTTGAAAAGGATTGTGAAACGGTTTAGTTGGGACCCGAACCGGGTGGCAAAGTCCAAGTTTTAGGGGAGGTGCTGCCAAAATTTCTATAAAATCCGAGTCTTTATTAAAATGTTGTTCGGAGAATGATGAGTTAAAGACTTCTACTATTTTATTTGAATTATCAAGAAAGGGATGATTCATACTTTTGAAATGAATTATTAACGAAGGAATTGTGATTTAGTCTTGCTTCTTAAGAAAGGCATTGTATCTCTTTCAGGAGAAAGTTATTTAGATGAAACTTGTATTTTAAAGCTAATTGAATGTGAAAAGGGTTTATGCCTTTGAATTTGCCTTGGGGGTTTCAATTAAAGAGTTTTAATGATTTTGAAAAGACCTGACTGTCTATTGACAAGTTTAATTTTTAAATGTTTTGAGAAAGGTTTTAAGTACTCTTTGAATTCTAATGCTGAATCATTGATAAATGTGAATGTTGCACTTCCACTATCTGAGATTACGAGTTTCCCTGGGTAGTAGCAGTGGCTAGCCACCACGTGCTCCAGGTTGAGACTTGATACTCTGTTGACCCTATGTCGTAAGTGTGGCCGGGCACTGTGAAAGCCCCGGATGAGCTCGCCGGCATGCAAAATGCCCTTGCACACAACTCTGGGCGTTCAGCGCCAGATTGGTGCTTGTTATGGGCGTTGAACGCCCATTTGTTGCCCATTTCTGGCCTTGTTCTGGGCGTTCAGTGCCAGCTCTTCTCCAGGGTGCATTTCTGGCGTTCAGCGCCAGAACCATGCTCTATTCTGGCGTTGAACGCCCAAAACATGCTTCTTACTGGCGTTTAAACACTAGTAAGGTCTTCCTCCATGGTGTGATTTTTTTTCTGCTGTTTTTGATTTTGTTTTCAATTTTTTTTATTTATTTTGTGACTCCACATGATCATGAACCTAATAAAAACATGAAAAACAATGAAAATTAAATAAATAAACATTAGGTTGCCTCCCAACAAGCGCTTCTTTAATGTCAATAGCTTGACAGTGGGGTTTTATGGAGCCTCACAGATGTGCAGAGCTTTGTTGAGACCTCCCAACACCAAACTTAGAGTTTGGATATGGGGGTTTGACACCAAACTTAGAGTTTGGTTGTGGCCTCCCAACACCAAACTCAGAGTTTGACTGTTGGGGCTTTGTTTGACTCTGCTTTGAGAGAAGATTTTTATGCTTCCTCTCCATGGATGCAGAGAGAGATCTTTGAGTTGTAAATACAAGGTTGTCCTCATTTATTTGAAGGATCAATTCTCCTCTGTCCACATCAATCACAGCTCTTGTTGTGGCTAGGAAAGGTCTTCCTAGGATGATGGATTCATCCTCATCCTTCCCAGTATCTAGGACTATGAAATCAGTAGGGATGTAAAGGCCTTCAACCTTTACTAACACGTCCTCTACTTGTCCATAAGCCTGTTTTCTTGAATTGTCTGCCATCTCTAATGAGATTTTAGCAGCTTGCACCCCAAAGATTCCCAGTTTCTCTATTACAGAGAGGGGCATGAGGTTTATTCCTGAACCAAGGTCACACAGAGCCTTAAAGATCATGGTGCCTATGGTACAAGGTATTAAGAACTTTCCAAGATCCTGTTTCTTCTGAGGCAATGTCAGTTGATCCAGATCACTTAGTTCATTGGTGAACAAGGGAGGTTCATCTTCTCAAGTTTCAATGCCAAATAATTTGGCATTCAGCTTTATGATTGAACCAAGGTACTTGGTGATTTGCTCCTCAGTGACATCCTCATTCTCTTCAGAAGAGGAATACTCATCAGAGCTCATGAATGGCATAAGAAGGTTTAATGGAATCTCTATGGTCTCTAGTTGAGCCTCAGATTCTTTTGGTTCCTCAGAGGGAAGCTCCTTATTGATCACTGGGCGTCCCAGGAGGTCTTCCTCACTGGGATTCACGTCCTCTCCCACCCTTACAGGTTCGGCCATGGTAATTAATTCAATGGCCTTGCATTCTCCTTTTGGATTCTCTTCTGTATTGCTTGGGAGAGTACTAGGAGGGATTTCAGTGATCCTTTTACTTCGCTGGCCCACTTGTGCCTCCAAATTTCTAATGGAGGACCTTGTTTCATTCATGAAACTTACAGTGGCCTTGGACAGATCAGAGACTAAGTTTGCTAAATTAGAGGTATTTTGTTCAGAGTTCTCTGTCTATTGCTGAGCGGATGATGGAAAAAGTTTATTATTGTTAAACCTGTTTCTTCCACCATTATTAAAGCCTTGTTGAGGCTTTTGATCCTTCCATGAGAAAATTGGATGATTTCTCCATGATGGGTTATAGGTGTTTCCATAAGTTTCACCCATATAATTTACCTCTGCTATTGTGGGGTTTTCAGGATCATAAGCTTCTTCTTCAGAAGATGCCTCTTGAGTACTGTTGGATGCAGCTTGCATTCCATTCAGACTCTGAGAAATCATATTGACTTGCTGAGTCAATATTTTATTCTGAGCCAATATGGCATTCAGAGTATCAATTTCAAGAACTCCCTTCTTCTGAGGCGTCCCATTACTCACAGGATTCCTCTCAGAAGTGTACATGAACTGGTTATTAGCAACCATGTCAATGAGTTCTTGAGCTTCTGCAGGCGTTTTCTTTAGGTGAATGGATCCACCTGCAGAAGTATCCAATGACATCTTTGATAGCTCAGATAAACCATCATAGAATATATCCAGGATGGTCCATTCTGAAAGCATGTCAGAAGGACACTTTTTAGTCAGCTGCTTGTATCTTTCCCAAGCTTCATAGAGGGATTCACCTTCTTTCTGTCTGAATGTTTGAACATCCAGAAAAAAGCTCTTGTGATGATAAGTTGAAACCTCGGTCCAAAAGATTAGACATGGCTTCACAGCCAGCCAGACTTCAACAGATCATCATGAAACTCTAGAATTCCTTCTTAAAATTTTTGAAGAAAAAAAAAATATATATATATATATATATATTTGAATTTTGAATTTTTAATGATGAGGGAGAAAAACACTAAAATGATGCAATGCATGAAATTCTTAGATCAAAACAATGAATGCATGCAAGAATGCTATGAATGTCAAGATGAACACCAAGAACACTTTGAATGTCAAGATGAACACTAAGAACATATTTTTGAAAAATTTTTAATGCAAGGAAAACATGCAAGACACCAAACTTAGAAATCTTTCATGTTCAGACTCTATGGATGCAAAAATGCACATGAAAAACAAGAAAAGACACAAAACATGAAAACATCAAGATCAAACAAGAAGACTTACCAAGAACAACTTGAAGATCATGAAGAACACTATGAATACATGAATTTTCGAAAAATGCAAGATGAATATGCAATTGACACCAAACTTTAAATCTGACTCAAGACTCAAACAAGAAACATGAACTATTTTTTATTTTTATGATTTTTTTTTGTATTTTCTTTTAATTTTTTTCGAAAATCATTTTGAAAAAAAAAATAAGGCTTCCAAAATTTTTAATATGAATTTCAGGAATCTTATGATCTTAATCTAAAGCTCCAATCTGAGGGTTAGACATGGCTTAATAGCCAGTCAAGCTTTAGCATGAATATGGGAGTAATTCATTCAATTTTAAGCCAAAACCTCTGTCCTAAAGAATTTAGAAATGGTTTTATAGCCAGCATGCTTCAACATGCTTCATGAAACTCTAGAATTCATTCTTAAAAATTCTGAAGAAAAATATGTTTTTTTGAAAACATTTTTATTTTAAAATTTTTTTCGAAAACAAAGGAGAAAAAATTTTTGAAAAGATTTTTGAAAAATTTTTTTGAAAACTTTTTAAAAAGAAAACGAAAAGAAAGTTACCCAATCTGAGTAACGAGATGAACCGTCAATTGTCCAAACTCGAACAATCCCCGGCAACGGTGCCAAAAACTTGGTGCACAAAATTGTGATCATCAATGGCGCCATCAACATGGTACGCTCAATTGTAATCTCAACTTTTTATCACAACTTCGCACAACTAACCAGCAAGTGCACTGGGTCGTCCAAGTAATAAATCTTACGCGAGTAAGGGTCGATCCCATGGAGATTGTTGGTATGAAGCAAACTATGGTCATCTTGTAAATCTCAGTCAGGCGGATATAGAATGGTTATGGAGTTTTCGAATATTAATAATAAAATAGGGATAGAAATACTTATGTAAATCCTTTGTGAGAATTTCAGATAAATGCATGGAGATGCTTTCGTCCCTCTAAACCTCTGCTTTCCTGCTGTCTTCTTCCAATCAGTCTTACTCCTTTCTATGGCTGGCTTTATGTAGGGGCATCACCGTTGTCAATGGCTACATCCCATCCTCGAATGAATATCTTAGAAACTGAATAAGTTGAATGAATAGAAAAATAGTAGTACTTTGCATTAATCTTTGAGGAACAGCAGAGCTCCACACCTTAATCTATGGAGTGTAGAAACTCTACCGTTGAAAATACATAAGTGAAAGGCCCAGGCATCGCCGAATGGCCAGCCCCTAAAACGTGATCACAGGATCAGAAATACAATCCAGGATATCTAATACAATAGTAAAAAGTCCTATTTATACTAAACTAGTTACTAGGGTTTACAGAAGTAAGTAATTGATGCATAAATCCACTTCCGGGGCCCACTTGGTGTGTGCTTGGGCTGAGCTTGAAGTCTACACATTGAGAGGTCATTCTTGGAGTTGAACGCCAGCTTTTGTGCCAGTTTGGGCGTTGAACTCCACTTTGCAACTTGTTTCTGGCGCTGGATGCCAGAATTGGACAGAGAGCTGGCGTTGAACGCTGGTTTACATCATCTAAACTTGGGCAAAGTATGGACTATTATATATTTCTGGAAAGCCCTGGATGTCTACTTTTCAACGCAATTAAAAGCGCGCCATTTCGAGTTCTGTAGCTCCAGAAAATCCATTTTGAGTGCAGGGAGGTCAGAATCCAACAGCATCAGCAGTCCTTCTTCAACCTCTGAATCTGATTTTTGCTCAAGCCCCTCAATTTCAGCCAGAAAATACTTGAAATCACAGAAAAACACACAAACTCATAGTAAAGTCCAGAAATGTGAATTTAACATAAAAACTAATGAAAACATCCCTAAAAGTAACTAGATTCTACTAAAAACATACTAAAAACAATGCCAAAAAGCGTATAAATTATCCGCTCATCATTCAACTATCTGCTTAATAAGGACATATATACTTCTCTATTTCATTCTATCTTCTCTTATGTTTTATGCTTGCTTGGGGACAAGCAAGTTTTAAGTTTGGTGTTGTGATGACAAGTCATCTTAGCCTAGTTTTACTAGTCTTTTTCTTTATTTTATTAGAATTTATGCACTTTCTTGCATTACAAGTAAGTAATTTGGAGTGGAATTGCATGGTTTCCTTGAATCAATCAACCACCATTTAATTGATACTAAATCATGAGGTTCAAGCTAAATTTAATTGATTTTTATTGATTTATAAACTTTGTGAATTTGGTGATACTTTGATTGGTTGTTTTGATTACTTGTAGGTAAAGAAAAGAAGAAAATAAGAAAGCGTGGCCTAAGAAAGCGTGGCCCAAGGGAAAGAAGAATATGGCAAAGGAAACTAGGAAGCTTGGCACATGGAAGAAGGAAGCACAATGCTCTCTTCAGGAGCGGAGCACTCTCTCAAGGGAGCCAAACTATGAGCCAAGAAGAGCAAAGTATGATGCTACGCTCCCATTGAGAGCGGAGCACAATTTGGGGCCAAGAAATAAAGAAGAGAAGAATGATGCTCCGCTCTCCTTGAGAGCATTATCAGGCTCCAATCACAAATAATTCCAAGGAAATATTTTGCCAATGCTTGCTCCTAGGTTCGAACTCATGAGCAAAGGGGAGTGGGGGAGCGCTACTCACAAGGAAAATAAGCCAAAAATTGGCCAAAAGCATCCCCCAAGTTTCGAACCCAAGGCACTCCCACTCAACCCTTATTTCCTTCAAAAAGAAAAAGAGCCAGCATGCCTTCCCAAGGTTTCGAACTTGGGACCTCACCCAAGAACAAGGAATGCTACGCTCCCAAGGAGAGCAGAGCGCTACTCCTTGGTGCAACACATACAACATGACACGGGCAAGGAGGCAAGGCAAGGCACACAAGACACACACCAAGGCAGCCAATGCTCCGCTCCCCACAAGAGCGGAGCGCTATCCTGATTCCCTCCAAGCCTTGGCACGCAACAAGGAGCCCCAAGACAAGCTTCAATGCTCCGCTCCCCACAAGAGCAGAGCATCCTCCTGGGAGCAACACATGGGCTAAAATTCAACTAAAAATCTAATTAAATTCAAATCTTCACCAAATTAAAAAGCCCACCTAAATTCTAAAATCCAAGAATAGAAAATGTATAAATAGAAGCTAGTTTGATTTAGAGAGAACTTTTTACTTTGATTTTGAACTTTTACCTTTTTGCTTCTTTTAATTTTCATTTTTGTAATTTTGAGGTTTTTACTTGGAAACTGGATCTTGGAGAATTGGGAAGGAGAATTGATCTCTCTTTTTCCTTGTTCTTGCTTGAGCACTCTTTACTTTTCATCTTGGATCTTGGGTGGAGAATTGAAGAACTTCTGTTTCAATCTCACCTTGAGATCTCTTGTTTACTTTCTGCATAATTTTAGAATTTGAGATTTGAATTCCAATTCTGTTTACTGCTTCCATCCTTCTACTTCTTCTGCAATTTACTTTTCCATTTTTCTTTTGCAATTGTTCTTGTTGGATCAAGGAAGGATTTGAGATCTAGACTTGTTTTCTAGTCTTTTCCACTCCTGAGATCTTCAACCTTCT
Source organism: Arachis ipaensis (assembly GCF_000816755.2). Taxonomy (NCBI): domain Eukaryota; kingdom Viridiplantae; phylum Streptophyta; class Magnoliopsida; order Fabales; family Fabaceae; genus Arachis; species Arachis ipaensis. The sequence goes on along the minus strand of NC_029791.2, from coordinate 48,635,229 downwards.
TTTAAATTGCTGCAACTAAGCATCAGTCACTTTCTGTTTTAATTCTTCAAGCATTTTTACTCTTTTGATTAAGATCTACTTAAATTCAATTCATCTTTTGCTCTTCTGTTTATTGCAAATTACTTCTGCTTGTTTAAATTCCTACAATCCCAGTTCCCAATCCCCTTTATAATTCAAGCAATTTACCTTTCTTGCACTTTAAGATTCAATCATTTACAATTCTTGCAATCTAAGTTTTTGCAATTTAATTTACTTGTTCTTTAAGATTCATCATTTTTACTTTCTGTTCTCTTTAATTTACTGCAATTCTGCCCTCTCTCTTTACATTTCATGCAATTTAGCTTCTGTCAATTACAAACCACTCAAACCAATACTTGACTCGCTTGACTAAATCAACCACTAAACTAAAATTGCTCAATCCTTCAATCCCTGTGGGATCGACCTCACTCATGTGAGTTATTATTACTTGATGCGACCCGGTACACTTGCCGGTTAGTTTTAGGTGTTTGGAAATTCGTTTCGTTTTCCAAAATACACCATCAACTAGGATCCTAGAGTCATTAATGTCCAATATTAAGTGATAATTTTGGGTTGTTAGTTGATCTTGTTTCCACTAACGCTAGCTTTTTACTAAGCTTAATTAGTAAGTTAGCTAGGATTTGTGGATTAAGTCAAAATATGCTTACTTGACTTTTTCCATTGTTTAAGGGTTAACTAAGTGGGATTAAGTCATTGTAATTACCATAGTTGTAGTTATGAAAAGGATAGGATTCCTTAACTCTCAACTCCAAGTCAAGTTTCTTCCATGCATTAGATTACTTCCTCATTAGTTTATTGCTTCAATCTTCCTTAGTTGCATTAATTGCCTTTTAATCTAGTAATAGCTTAGTAATTTTCCCTATTCATGCTTGCTTAATTCACTGTCTTGCTTGTTTGCTACTTCTAGCTCTTTGGTATTTTATTGCTTTAGTTCGTTTAAATTTTAATTCCTTTAACTTCCGTTTTATGCGTGAAAACTCCCAAATTCACAAACCAAGTTGCACACTTGATTGCTAGTCTAAGGAAAAATGACCCATGATTTAAAACTCTCGATTTTTTATTGATTTGAATTGTAACACTCTTCTTTTAGACTTTGATTCGCGCTGTTTTTTCGGTTGGGAGCTACACATGCAATGGATCCACTGCTTCAATTGGTAAAAACATCCTTAATCGACGATCTGTCGTGCATCACTCTACTACCTTGCAGACAGAGAGAGAACATCGGGAAAACATCGAGAAAGAGTGCCCTATCACCTTCCCCACATTTACATCACAACAAGAGAGGGAATCTTACATCTTCAACTTGCCAGACCACTCTAGATTATAGTGTCCACCACATTCTTGGGATATAATGCCTGTAACACCCTGTTACCCTAAGTCTTACCTCTAGCCATAAAGCAAAGAATAACAAAGTACCATGACAGTTCTAAAGCTTATAATATATAATATATGTCCAAAAATAGATATAACTAGAAGCCCGATGAAGGAATAAAGCTCAAAGTCACGTAAAGTGAAATTACAAAATGCGAAGCGTTCACACACGATAACTAAATGCGTAGGCATGGAAAGAACAAGACATAATATATATAACCTTGTAGATAGCTCCAGGTTGCATAAGGTAGTACTTAAATTAAACAAAACATATATATATATATATACCAAAAAGAGGACTATTCGCCGCCTACGGAGTTTAGGCCGGCTAGTTAAACTGAACACAACAGAGTTTTGAAGTTTTAAAACAACTTATACAACTTATCTCTCAAAATCAAGCCTCTAAGGCCATAAAGTTTAAAACAGAAAAAGTGAGAGAAAGTACTACAACCAAAATAATCAAAATACCAAAAGTAGAACATAAGATCCTCCGCTCCGTCACCATCTCGCAACTCACCAAGGTGGGTTACGACCTGCATCTGAAAAAAAGCAACAACAACATATGGTAACAGTGCCCAATATATAAGATGTAAGGTTCCGGGACGCCAAAGGCAATCCTAGAACTTCTCATCGATACCGATATTCAAGCTTAACAAAATAAAATAACTTAAACCATAAATAATAAACAGGGTTATCTAAACTTAAGGGATTTCTAACTAGTAACTATCACACCGCTATATCCCACAACCTTCACCAACCTAACCTCCATACGATCCTATCGCCACCGCCTACCGAGCCTCCTCAATCCCAGTAGAAAACACAAGTAATACAGACAAGTAAAGCACAAATAGTATTGATGTATAACAAGTAAGTCAATTAGCATTTAGACATATTATTCAATTAGGCATAACTCAAGTAATCAAAGCAAGCAAGCATATAAAAGATGCATATGATGAATGCCTTTCCTATTGGCTCGTGATATCATTTGTCGATCTATAAATTTCAACCCGACACATCCTCCCGGATGTAGCCTTTTCTGCCATGCCAGAGATATAGTGCCCTACACACTCATGCAATAGGGAGTCTACTACGCCAGGGATATAGTCCCCGCACACTTCATACAGCAGAGAAAGAAACAACAACAACTACTCATGCAGCAGAAAAATCTGCTACACCAGGGATATAGGCCCCACACACTCATACAGTAGAGAAATCTGCCACGCTAGGGATATAGGCGCCGCACACTCTCAACAACAACTACTCATGCAGTAGAGAAATCTACCATGCTAGGGATATAGGCCCCGACACTCTCATATAATCCAATAATTTCATTATTCCTTTCTGAGTTCTCTAACTCATCATAACCATCCCAACACTGGTTTCCAACTTTTCAAATTCATCATAAACATTCTCATTTCTCAATAATCTCTTCAACCATAAACTTCACAGCTCAACATTCGCCACTCAAGCTAGAAAAATTACACAAACGTTCCAAAACCTATGTCACCGGCTCTAAACTCATAACTAAGAATACCCTTTTTATTCCTTTATTATTTTCTCCCATAATTCAAGATCATAAAACTAGCAAAAAGGTTTTAAACAAGTGTTACGGAAATTTGGAAGCTTGCTGGAAAGGTAAAACGGTTAAAAATAAAGTTTTCATTGCAAAACAGGGCAATGTACGTACGCATAAGGTTGTGTGTACGGACGCCCAGAAGAGTTTTCCCAGCTTGTGCGTACGCACAACTTGCGAAATTCGCAGGGTGTGTGTGCGTGCGCACCAGTGTGTGCGTACGCACGTTTTCAAAAATTCACAAGGTGTGCGTACACACAGGGCTGCACGTACGCACAAGCCAAAACATAGCTACTATTAAGAGCATGCGCACAGCAGTGTGCATGCAGATACAAACTAGAAATCACAAATTCTGCAACATCACAGAATTCAGATTTTTGGCACTAACTTCTCCCGATCATATCTTTTTCTACAAAATTCCGCTTTGTACAAAATCTGTACCGTTTTAAAGCTCTTTGAATTATGTTTAATTTGATACAAAATTTAATTAATTTTAAAAATGGTAGCTCAAGATATGATCTTCCAAAGTTGGCCAAAAACCCATTTTTTTTCCAAAAACACTAAAAACTCAAATTTACCACAACTCTCAATTCAAAACCAAATCAAAGCCTACTCAATCATCATAAAACACCACCACATACAACATCTTACCATTTCATATCATTTCCATCAATTTCACACCTAAATCACCCAACCATTACACCATATATCAATACCAATCCATAATTTCCAATTCAATCATAAATTCACACTCATAATCATCATCAACCAACAACAACATCAACAACCAATACAAATTCTCAACAATTCCAATAATCATCACCACACAATATCTAACATTAACCAAATCCATCATAATCTTTATTCCTCAAATTATCCTCATAAAACTCATATACTTCACCAATTGTCATCAAGATCAATATTCATACTCCTCATCAATTAACCTCAAAATTTGCAATCATTATCAACATTCATATTACCACAATCATTATACACACTCATTAACATCAACCAACATCATAATATATCATTAACACCGATAGCCATCATATCCCTTATCAATATCACAATCATCATCAATTACCATCAATTCAATCCTATCCTAAGGTTCATGGTGCACGAATTTCCACACTTCGTGTAACTGAACCATCAAGTACACTGGGTCATCCAAGTAATACCTGAGTGAGTCAGGGTCGATCCCACGAGGATTGTGATTTGAAGCAAGTTATGGTTATCTTGTAGATCTTAGTCAAGCGAATAGAGAAGTTGGTTGATTGTTTAAAACACATGAAAGTAAAATAAATAAAACGTTACTAGATTGATGTGTTTGCAATGATAGGAAGATGGTTAAGGCTTGGAGATGCTTTGTTCTTCTGGATTAATCCGATCTTACTGTCTATTCCAACTGTGAATGATTTTTTCTGTGGCAAGCTGTAAGTGATTAATGTCTTTATTACAAGATCACTAATGCTCCTCCAGATCTGAACCCCAGGGTTAGTGCAGATCCATTTTGATTGAGGGTGAAGCTCATGTAGTTCATTCTCTTTTGTGATCCTACTCAAAACGCCACAGATAAGGTTGAATCTTCCGAATTAGAGGATGCTGCGCCTTTGGTTATAGCCTTTACCATAAAGACTCTAATCTCCTCATACCTCGGCTGAACTGATGTCTCGAGAAGTCCCCAACAAAGTCGTGGATTAGCTGTCTAAGAGATGTATAATCAAGCTGGTGGTTCATCATTGTCTGATGAAGGACTCACTCTGAACCCCTATAGAATGCGATAATCTTGTTCTGATTCAATGCATTCTTGAGGATGAAGAATGGATATACAACTTAGAATAGAGAATCAAACACGTATTGAGATAGAATCGTAGTACTTTATTAATCCATAAAACTCAGTAGAGTTCCTCCCCTCAACCTAGGAGGTTTAGAAACTCATACTGATAGAAAAATACAATGGAATTCGAAAAGATGGCTTAAGGTCTCCTCTGTTATAAAAATTGTAAAAGTTCTCAAATAAATACTAGACTAATGACTAAGGATTTCATAAGAAGGGTAAAACAGTCTTTTAGTGATAAAATCCACTTCTGGGGCCTACTTGGTGGGTGTTTGGGATGAGCTTAATAGAGATCCATGTGCTAGGAGGTTTCTAAGGCATTGAACGCTGGCTAGGGGGTCCTTTATGGGCATTGGACGCTGGTCTCTTCTCCTTTGGGCACTGGACGCCAGAATAGGGCAGGAGGCTGGCATTGAACGCCAGTTTTGGGCCTTCAATTCTGGAGGAAAGTATGAACTATTATTCATTGCTAAAAAGCTCTGGATGTTAGCTTTCTAAAGCCGTTGAGAACGCTTGATTTGGACTTCTGTAGTTTCAGAAAAGCTCTTTCGCAAGAAAGGAGGTCAGATCCGGACAGCATCTACATTGCTTTCTCTTTCTCTGAATCAGACTTTTATTTCAACTCTTCAATTTCATCCAGAAAATACCTAAAATTGCATAAAAATACACAAACTCAAAGTAAAATCCAAAAATGTAAATTTTTCTCTACAACCAATTAAAACAAAATAAAACTCAAACAAAACATACTTAAACCATATGAAAATGATGGTAAAAAGCATATAAAATATCTGCTCATCAGAACACCAAACTTAAACTATTGCTTGTCCCTAAGCAACTAAAAACAAAGTTGGATAAAAAGAAGCTCAGTTTCAATAAATCTCAGAGTTTTCAATGAAGCTCAGTTTCAATTAGATATGTGGGACTTAGTGACATTTTGCTTCTAAATAGTTTTAGCATATCACTATCCATTGAAACTCAGAAGTGTTGGTCTCTTTAGGAACTTAGAATCTAGATGATATTATTGAATCTCCTAGTTCAGTTCTTTTTTATTCTTGAACACGGCTTTTTAGAGTCCTGGCTGTGGCCCTAAGCACTTTATTTTCCAGTATTACCACCGGATACATAAATGTCACAGACACTTTAACTAGGTGAACCCTTATGGATTGTGATTCAGCCTTTGCTAGAATCCCCAGATAGAGGTGTCCAGAGTTCTTAAGCACACTCTTTTTGCTTTGGATCATGACTTTAACTGCTCAGTCTCAACCTTTTTACTTGACACCTTCGTGTAACGACCCAACTTCCAGAACGTCATGATCGTACCGAAAGTAAGGCGTTACCAACCTGCTTTCCTTTATTAACTATTTACTATTGAGCCTTTAGTTCGATATCGCGATTTAGTTTTATAGAAAATTTCAGAAAATTTTGTTTTTGATAATCAAAATCATATATCAAACATTTCAAAGTAATAATAATCACATAATTATTAATAATAATATCTGTCATACAAAATATTTCAAATAAAACTTAGATACAAATCCTATCCCTCTGTATAAAATAAAAATCTTAGGCAATAAGGGCGAGAGAACTCTATGAAAGAAAATTAACTCACACTTAACTCATAAATAAATTCTATAATCGCCCCAGCTTCACACTGTGTCTTCGAACATGTGTCACTGAAAGGGTGAAAAATTTTGGGGTGAGAACAAACCACACGTTCTCAGTAGGGAATGGGAATGCCGTAAAAGTAATGAAATAGAATGCAAATAATTAACATACTCTAGGAAACTATATTTTTATCAAACTCTTATGAAAATACTATTCTTGGTTTTACTTTAACTAATTAGTTACCTCTTCTAAAGAAAATCTCTAAGCTCAAAACAAATTCCAAAATATAAAACTGGTCACATTAAGCATTTCTCAACCACACAATTAATTTTCAATCACAATGTCAAATCTTACTCATCATCATACATTCACCATCTAATAGTAGTAACAAAAGATTCAATTCAACACACAAACAAGTCACAGAAAGGCAAACAGCATAATCATAGGGAAGTACAACGAGCAAACCCAATCAAATGCAGATGCGCAAACAAGGATGATGCATGTCTAGCCCTAGTGCAGGTAATGAGCTCATCTGTCGGTTTCTACCCGCTCCCGACGTAACCCGAAGCAGCTGAAATGGGTATGGTTTTCCAGTCAGCATAGGTACAGTTCTCACTAACTGACGTATGCGTCATATCCTCTGTAAGCAGACTCTGCCTTACAGGTGACGGCATTCCAGCCGTGAATGAAATCATATTCTCTGTAAGCAATCCTTGCCTTACAGGTGCGGCATTCTAGCCGTGTATGAATTAATATCCTCTGCAAGTGATCCCAGGTTATCAGTTGCAGGTACAGCTCTCAATAGCTGTGTAACACTGGAAAACGTTCTGTGGTCATATCACTATCTATCTGACTGCCTTCACGCAGCAGATCATCACACAAATATCTCAGGAGTTGCCATAACGCAACAAATGAATAAACACATCTCTTGGGTTACCTCAAGCAACAAATAAATATCTCTTGGGTTGCCTCAAACAACAAATGACCTTTCAACAGGTCCTCTGCTTTTTATTCTCCTTTATAATCATAAATACACAAGCGGGACAAAACCCACGTCCTTGCCAACATTTTCATAAACTGAATACCTTTCCTCAAAAGAATCAATGTAATTATCATCATAAGTTATCATTCTCATTATCCATCTCCAGTTACATATTGTTAGACAATATCTCTCTTTTTCTTTGTTCAATCATGTTGTACAAACTTTACGACTTCCACTTTTGCAACCTCTTAACTCGAACCACTTTTAAAACTATTTTCTAGTTTAATTTTCTTTCAAAAGACTCAAGAAAATTATTTATTTTAAATTCGCTAAATACTTTTCAAAACATTACCCTCTTACTAAAAGTAACCAAATAAAACTCTTTTTTAAGTTTACTAACTTCCCAAAGACTCAAAAACCATTTCTCTTTATCATTCATATTCAAATATTATATAATCATTAAACTTTAAAAAAAATAATCCTTTATTTCAAACCCCAGGCATAACTCTCTTCATATTGAATAAATCTCAAAACATAACTTCTTTTATAAATAATTCAAACTCAAAACATAAACCTTTCCTTGGTAATTCAATTTCAAAATAATATAATTCTTTTCTTACCTAAATAAAATTTTTTTCATAATAAATTCAGCCCATACATAATACTTTAATCAATAGATAAAACTTAAATAACATAACTTTCCAAATCCAAACCTTCTAAAATAACTTTTTCAAGTAAAACCTCAGATTTTACAAAATTCCGGCGGCACCTCCCCTAAAACTCGGACTTAGCCACCCTTACGGGTTCCCTCTTTCTCAACAAATCACCAGCCCTTTTCTTAATAATTTTCAAACAGACAAATCTCAATCAATCAGATATCCGCTTTTCATAATAATTAGCAAATCAATCATACTCCACAATTTCTGCTAATCCATCAATCCAATCTCACCATTTCATATTTACTTTTCACTTATCATAAAATCCTTTTAAAATTAAACACAATCAACTAGTAATCCCAAAAAATTAGCCTTTCATAATTTTTAATTAATTCCATTTACTCTTTAGCAAAGTTACTATTTTGTTTTAAAAAGTCAGACTTGAAGAGAATGATTTGGTAATCAAACTTCAATCTTTTAATAGTTCTCAATCTTAATTCTAATTAATCATGACTCAACTTTAACAATCATCAAAGCCAATTCCAATTAGTCACAAGTTAATTTCACAGCCATTCCGATACATCAGATAACTAAAAATAACAAGAAGCACTTACTCTCAATAACCAGAATACAGCCACACAATTCAACTAATTCAGTATAATCACATAGAATTAGAACTTTTCAACAATTCCATCAAAATAAGAGAAAACAATATCAATTACAACTTCAAACACTCACAACAAAGCCCAAAGACATTCACAGCCATAACCTGAATTCAATAATCCAAATTTCACAACCTCAAACCAAGCTTATTTCTATCAATTAGTCTCTTATAACAGCAAAACCAATTATATTCACAACAGCAATCCAAACTAAATTCATCAATTATCCATTCAACAGCTGTTCAATAATTAACTCGGCATATTTCAGTTTAATAAGTTACACTAAATTAATCATTATTCACAGTAGCATCTAAGTTCAATCACAGCTCAGAATATTCACAACGACTAACTAATTTCAAATGCATTTCAAGTCATTCATGTTAATTAAGAAATTCTTAACCATTGTTAACCATTTGCACTTATCCAATAACTTTGTAGGCATTCTAAATTAAAAATGTTAAATCCCCTACCTCGGTGTCGCTACTTGCAGAAATCAAACGTGACGAACCCCTTTTTATTTTTCATTCACATCAGTAACGGTAGCTTCAACCTCCACCGGTGTTAACAGCAGCAGCTGCATCAACCAGACAACATCTCTGATGGTGACAGAGGCTCAGGCAGCTATGAGAACCAGGACCAGAAGCAGATCCGAGCAAGCTTCCCTTCCAAACCTCCAAAAGCAACACTAGTTCCAACAAGGCTCGACGGTGGTAGCGGCTGACTTCAGTGCTAGCGACACCGGGCAGAACGGTGACGGTAAAAGCTCGGCACGGTGGCTGGTCTTCAGCAGCGGTGGCAACAACAACGATGCCAGTTTCTCCTCTTCGTGTTCTTCTCTTCCTGTAGTAATTCCCGCATCAGCATCACAAGCCCAAAGAGCAGGGAGTGGCAGAGCTCAGCCACGTTGAAGCAGGGCAGCATAACGGTGGCCAAGCATAGCCCCTCAAACGATGAGTGTGTTAGCTGAAGAGGGTGAAAGAGGGGTAGGGTGCGGCTGAGGCAAAGGGAAGCTAGGGTTAGGGTTCCTCAATTTGGGACTTAGGGTTTCTGATTCAATTTGGGAATTAGGGTTAGAAATTAGGGATTTTATAAAAGAATATGGATAGATATGAATAGATATGTTGATAAAATTGAAGAGTAGAGTAATTTTAAAATCAAATATACTCTCTTAAAAATATTTAGGAATATTATTTATCAACATATTGCTAAGTTCAGAAACTCTATTTAATCACCTTTAGCAAAATAATTTTCTTAAAATAAATCACAAATAACTAATTATTTGATTTTCAAAAACTAGGGTTGTTACACTTCGTACCACAAGCATATAGTTAGGGACACTTTTTAATTGAAGTGCTTAGGCCAAGATTTTGTTTCTTGTAGGCCTTCCTAACCATTGATGCTCAAAGCCTTGGATCCTTTTACCCTTGCCTTTTGGTTTAAAGGGTTATTGGCTTTTTGCTCTTGCCTTTTGGTTTAAAGAGCTATTGGCTTTTTTGCTTTTTATTTCGCATGCATACATATATTTTTTTCTTTTATTGCTTTTTTTTCTGCTTTTTCTTACTTCAAGAATCAATTTTTGGATTTTTCAGATTATCAATAATATTTCTCCTTTTTCATCACTCTTTCAAGAGCCAACATTCTTAATTCCAATTTTAAATATGTATTGTTCATTCATACATTCAGAAAATAAAAGCAATGCCACCACATCAAGATAATTGAACTATTCTTAAGATAAACTCGAAATTCATGCAACTTAATTTCTTTTTCAAATAAAATTTTCTTTTAAGTAAGGTGAGAGATATATGGAACATTGTATAACTTTAAGACATAGATAAAAATGATCATGCAATAAGAACACGAGAATAGACAATAAAGCATAATAGAAAACAGAAAAATAACATAAGAAAAGGGGATTAAGAGAACAAATCTGTAACGACCCAATTTCTGGTACGTCATGATCATACTAGAAACTGAGCGCTACCAACTTGTCTACCTATCTATTATCTATTATTTATTATATGAGCCTGATTCGTTGTTAAAAGCGTAGTTATTTTACGAGGTACTTGAAAATCGGGGTTGTTACATTCTACCCTCCTAAAAGAAATTTTGCCCTCAAAATTTCAGCCACGTGCAAGAATCCTTCTTCAAGCGGTCTATTTCCTTCAAGCCATCCTGATGAAGAGATCGGTCCGTTCCTTACAGCATCTAAATATCACATAGCCATGGCCTTGGAGATCATAACAGCTATAAGAATAGTTGTGCCTCTCACAAATTTGTCGTTCGGAACTCGATTAAACCATGCCTATTCATAGTCATTGAGGTCATATCCGCACTAAACAATCAATATTAAGGTGATCAGTCTTAATATCTCAAGTTAGGCACGAACATTCCCAAAATGAGCACTTATAGACATTCATGCCCAATGTATCTTAAAGATACCCTAACAGCATGAGACACACAAGCAGAGTATGCAATGAAGCATAGTCAGTCCACTCTCCAGGCTCTATTGGGAACGAACTGCTCTGATACCAAATTGTAACGACCCAATTTCTGGTACGTCATGATCATACTAGAAACTGAGCGCTACCAGCTTGTCTACCTATCTATTATCTATTATTTATTATATGAGCCTGATTCGTTGTTAAAAGCGTAGTTATTTTACGAGGTACTTGAAAATCGGGGTTGTTACAAAATCCACCTTAGTGATGGCGGCTACTATTCCTCGTTGAGGATCTAATGTAGTACTTGATCTCTTCAATATCACGCCCTTGTCTCTGTTGTTCTTCCCTCACAGCCCTTTGATCTTCTCTTACTTCGTTGAGGATGGTGGAATGCTCTTGATGCTCCAACCTCAATTGCTCTTTGCTCCATATTAGTGTTCAATTCTCCAAGAGAATTATGGAATTGGTCCCAATAACCTTGAGGAGAAAATTGTATCCCTTGAGGTATCCCAGGGATTTCTTGCTTAGGCGGTTGCACAGGCTCATGTGCATGATCTCTAGTTTGCTCCATCCTCTTCTTAGTGATGGGCCTGTCCTCCTCAATGAAGATGTCTCCCTCTATGACAATTCCAGCTGAATTGCATAGGTGACAAATGAGGTGAGGAAAAGCTAACCTTGCTTTGGTGGAAGGCTTTTCAGCTATCTCGTACAATTCTTGAGGTATCACCTCATGTACTTCCACCTCACTCCCAATTATGATGCAATGAATCATGATGGCTCTGTAAATGGTCACTTCTAACCGATTGCTAGTAGAGATGATAGAACGTTGGATGAATTCCAACCATCCTCTAGCTAAGGGCTTGAGGTCAAGCCTTCTTAGTTGAATGGGCTTGCCTTGGGAATTCCTTTTTCACTGTGCTTATTCCACACAGATGTCTGAGAGTACTTGATCCAGTTTTTGATCAAAGTTGACTCTTCTAGTGTAAGAATGTGGGTCTCCTTACAACAAAGGCAACTTGAATGCCAACCTCATACTTTCCGAACTAAAGTCCAAGATTCTCCCTCGGACCATGGTGCTCCAATTCTTGGGATTTGGGTTCACACTAATGTCATGGTTTTTCGTGACCCATGCATTAGCATAAAACTCTTGCACCATTAGGATCCCAACCTCTCGGATGGGATTGGTTAGGACTTCCCAACCTCTTCTCTGGATCTCTCTTTGGATTTTCGGATACTCATTTTTCTTAAGCCTAAAAGGGACCTCAGGGATCACCTTCTTCTCTGTCACTAGTTCATAAAAGTGGTCTTGGTGGGCTTTGGTGATGAATCTCTCCATCTCCCAAGATTTGGAGGTAGCGGCTATGGCCTTTCCTTTCTTCTTTCTAGATGATTCTCCAACCTTGGGTGCCATAAGTGGTAATGAAAAGTAAAAAGCAACGATTTTCCCACACCAAACTTAAAAGCTTTGCTCGTCCTTGAGCAAAAAATAAATAAAAGAGAGGAATGGAGTAGTAGAAGAAGAAAATAGATGGAGATGGAGGGAGAGAAGTAATTCGGCCAAGGGGTCTTTAGAGTGTATGGAGTGTGTGTATGAAGGGTTAGTAAGAGGGGGTATCTATAGGAGTGGGCTAGGTTAGGGTTCGGTCATAGGTGGGGTAAATGGGAGGAAAATTTGATTTTGAAGTGGGTGGGGGTTGGTGGGAGTTATGATGGTTTTGGGGAAGTGATATGGATGTGATTGGGCTAGGGTTTATAGGGAAGAGTGTATGGAGAAGTGTAAAAAAGAAGAGTGAAGAAGTGGGATAGGTAAAGATGCTGTGGGACCCACTGGTCCTGAGAGGTTAGGGAATTCAGATTCCCTGCCCTTCTTCATGGGCATTGAACGCCCAGCACTATGCTCTTGGCTGGCATTCAACGCCAACTATGCTGCCAATCGGGGCGTTGAATGCCCTGGCTCTGCCTCTAGCTGGCGTTCAACGCCAGTAGGACTGCCAATTTGGGCGTTGAATGCCCAGCCAGTGCTCCCTAGCTGGCGTTCAACGCCAGCAAGACACTCTATCCAGAGTGGTCTGTTTTCATTGCTGAACCTTTCTGTCTCTGTTCTAACTGCTTCACATGATCATGAACCTAAAGAAATAACTAAAGAAAAATAAACTTAAGAAATTAGAGGAAATAGAAATAACTAAATAAGGTTGGGTTGCCTCCCAACAAGCGCTTCTTTAACGTCACTAGCTTGACGGTTAGCTTCTTATGAAGAATGATATGGGCTCAGAATTTTGCCCCTTTTAGTGAACTTTCTTCCTGTTTTCTCATGAATGAGCTCCACATGCTCTAGAGACAGGACACGACTCACTGTATGTGGTATGACTAGTTTCTTGGTGAAGACAACTCTCATGCTAGGTGAGAGGCCTTCAGTGGGGACTTTCTTGTCCCTTCAGCCTTTAGGTACTTTCTTCTTAGTACCTTGGGTCTCAGTGCTTGTTGATGTCTGCCCAACACCAAACTTAGAATTGATGTTTAGGGGCTTGGTAAAGCCCTGCACTGAAAGAGATGGTTGGAACACTAAGTGTTGCACAATTATCTCTCTTTTTTTATAAGGAGAGTTGGGGTGAGGCATCTTGAACACGATGTGATCCTTCCCTAGTTGTAGAATCAGTTCTCCCTTAGCTACATCAATGATAGCATTGGCAGTGGCTAGGAAAGATCTTCCAAGGATGATGGATTCATCCTCATCTTCCCTAGTATATAAGATTATGAAGTTTGCAGGGATGTACAGGTCTTCAACCTTTACCAGTACATCCTCTACTAAGCCATATGCTTTCTTCATTGATTTGTCTGCCATCTCTAGTGAGATATTTACAACTTGTACCTCAAAGATTTCCAGCTTCTCCATTACAGAGAGTGGCATGAGGTTTATACTTGACCCTAGGTCACACAGAGCCTTCTCAAAGGTCATGGTGTCTATGGTGCAAGGGATTAGGAAGCGTTCGGGATCTGGAAGCTTCTGAGGTAGCTTCTGCTGTACCAAAGCATTAAATTCTTTGGTAAGCACTGGAGGTTCTTCCTCCAAATGCTTTGTACCAAACATCTTGGCATTCAGCTTCATGAGAACTCCTAGGTACCGAGCAACTTGCTCTTTCCTAGTATTCTCATCCTCATCAGAGGATGAGTATTCATTAGAACTCATGCACTGTAGGAGTGCATGCAAGGGAACCTTTATGGTCTCTACATGAGCTTTGTTCGAAATTTTCTGAGAGGTTTCTTTCGAAGTGTTGTACTTTGGCTTGTTGTAAACGCCTCCTTAGAATTTTCTCAGGTTCAGGGTCAGGATTAAAGAAAGACTCTTTATCTCTGTTCCTGATCATAAACAAGAAAAAGAAACCAAGAAAGAAGGAGAATGGGAGATCTATGTTCAAGAACAGAGGACTCCCTGTGAAATGTGAAGAAGAAAGGAAAGAAGAATAAAGATAGAATAAGGAAAAGAAGAATTCATCTATGAGGAGTAGAGAATTCAAAAATTAAGAAGCAAGAAAAGAAATAAAAATTAAAATATTTTTGTTTTTATTTTATTTATTAATAAAATTCAAAAATAGAAGCTAATTAATTAAAAAGATTTGAAAATTAATTAATGAATTTTTGAAAATAGAAGAGAGAGATAGAAGAGATTTTCGAAAATATGAGAAAGAAGAATTAGTTAGGTAGTTTTGAAAAAGAAGAGAGAGAAAACAACTAACTAATTAAGAAAGATTTGAAAACAAGATAAGATAGAATATTAGAAAAGATTTGAATTTAAAATTTGAAATTAGAAAAGATAAGATAGAATTTAAAAAGATTTGGAAAAGATTTGATTTAAATTTGAAATTAGAAAAGATAAGATAAGAGTTTGAAAAGATTTGAAAAAGATAAAGATTTTGAAATTTGAAATTTGAAATTTGAAATAAGATAAGATAAGATTTTTGAATTTTAAAGAAAGATAAAAAGATAAGATAGTAAATTGGTAAATATATCATTTTTGAAAAGATTTGATTTTGAAAAGATTTGAATTTTGAAATTTAAAACTAAGATAAGATAAGATAATGATTTGGAAATTAAAATTTGAAATTTTTGTTGATATTTTCGAAAATTAAGATAAAGATAAGAAAAGATATTTTATTTTTTTATTTTTGAATTTAATGAAAAAAGAGAAAAATAACAAAAAGACACAAAATTTAAAATTTTGAGAGAAGGACAAATAGGTCCCTGACCTTTTGCCCCGCGGACATTTTCGTCACTGACCATTGAGAAATACTTTTAAGTCCCTGACCTTCACAAAATTTGGATAGATCAGTCCCTCCGTCCAAATACCTCCGTCAGACCCAACGGAAAAGGCTGACGTGGCTCCCGTAATGCTTGTCACACGTACGCATCGCATGGAAAACTTCCCTTTCACGCGTACGCGTGGTTCACGCGTATGCGTCGCCATGAATTCAACAAATCTCCCCTTTTCTTCATCAATTCTCTACATTGCATGCTTTTTTCCATTTCTTTCAAGCCATTCTTGCCTTCAAAACTTAAAAGAAAGTTACAATGATGAAACTGCTCTCAAAGTTTAAGTAACATTTTTCGTCGATTTTTTTTCTTTTTCTTTTTTATTTTTTGCATCATCATAGCCTTGCCTTGTACATCAAAATGTTAATTTAGTATTCTTTTATATCGTACTCTTATTCCAGTACTCTCAATGATTTTATTCTTAATATTATTTTGGAATCCAACGTTTATGATTATATTATTACCTATGATTAACTTTTTATTTAATTTGTCTTTTTTAATGAGATCATAATTTATATTATAAAATAAAATTACACTAAATATAGTAATACGAGAATTATAATTATAAAAGAGAGTACTAAAAATAATAAAAATTAAATATTTATCTTGACAGTGATAAAAATAAATCTAAAAATTTTTTATGATATTTTTATATAGATATTTTTAGTACTCTTAGTACTCTTTTTTAGTACGCTATAATTTTACTATTATTATTCTATCCAAAAAAATAATAAATAAAAAATGTATATAAACAAAAAAAATAAGAATAAAAAATAATAATATCCATAAGAGTGTACTAAAGAAAAATATTATAAAACAAAGCAACAAAATTAATCATATGAACAATGAAGTACAAAATTGGGAGATAGAAAATAAATTTCAATCTAACGTGAAAATGTAAACGCAAAAGCTATCATTTTTAGCTTTGGCTAAACTTAGGTTGAAGAGCAGAATTACGTTTACGTTCAGAAGAAGAAAAAATAGCCAAACTAAAAAGTAAAAATTTAAAAAAATGTGGAGAATTCATGAAGGAACGGGGATTTGTTAAATTCATATCGACGCGTACGCGTGGGTCACGGGTACGCGTGAGAGGGAAGTTTGCCAGGCGACGCGTACACGTGACAAGCATTTTCCGTTAGGAATTTGGACAGAGGGATTGATCCGTCCAAATTTTGTGAAGGTCAGGAACTTAAAAATATTTTTCAATAGTCAGGGACGAAAATGTTCGTGGGGCAAAAGGTCAGGGACCTATTTGTCCTTTGCTTAATTAGATCTAAGGACACTACTAGAAAATTTTAAAGAAAAATACAATGGGACACCAAACTTAAAAAATTTTAGATCTAAACAAGAAGAAAAACAAGAACACTTTGAAGATCAAGAAGAACACCAAGAACAAAACTCAAAGAATTCAAAGAAAACAAGAACATGCAAAAGACACGAAACTTAAAAATTTTGAAAACCCAAGACACAATTTTCGAAAATTTTAAAAGAAAAGATTCAAGAAGACACCAAACTTAAAGATTGACACAAGAATCAAACAAAAGACACTATTTTTGAAAAATTTTTGAAAAAAGAAATAAGAAATTTGAAACCTTAACAAGAACAAGAACAAAAGATTCAAACAAAAGATAAAGATTAATAAAGAAAAGAAAAAGTTTTGAAAAAATTTTTGAAAAAAGAAAACAAGAAATAGGCAAGACTCAAAGTAAGAAAATCAAAAGAAAATACATAGCCAAAAATAGAAAAGGTTTTGAAAAAATTTTTGAAAAGAAAAATAAAAGATTCAAAACAAACGTAAAAAGTACCTGATCTAAGCAACAAGATAATCCGTTAGTTGTCCAAACACTAACAATCTCCGGCAACAGTGCCAAAAACTTGGTGCACGAATTTCCACACTTCGTACAACTGAACCAGCAAGTGCACTGCGTTGTCCAAGTAATACCTGAGTGAGTCAGGGTCAATCCCTCGAGGATTGTGATTTGAAGCAAGCTATTGTTATCTTGTAGATCTTAGTCAGGCAAATAGAGAAGTTGGTTGATTGTTTAAAACTCATGAAAGTAAAATAAATAAAATGTTACTTGGTTGATGTGTTTGCAATGATAGGAAGACGGTTAAGGCTTGGAGATGCTTTGTTCTTCTGGATTAATCCGGTCTTACTGTCTATTCCAACTGTGAATGATTTCTTCTATGGCAGGCTGTAAGTGATCAACGTCTTTATTACAAGATCGCTAATGCTCCTCCAAATCTAAACCCCAGGGTTAGTGCGGATCCATTCTGATTGAGGGTGAAGCTTCTGCAGTTCATTCTCTTTTGTGATCCTACTCAAAATACCACAGACAAGGTCGAATCTTCCGAATCAGAGGATGTTGTGCCTTTGGTTCTAGCCTTTACCACAAAGACTCTAATCTCCCCATACCTCGGCTAAACTGATGTCTCGAGAAGTCTCCAACGAAGTCATGGATTAGCCGTCTAAGAGATGTATAATCAAGCTGGTGGTTCATCATTGTCTGATGAAAGACTCACTCTGAACCCCTGTAGAACGAGATAACCTTGTACTGGTTCAACGGATTCATGATGATGAATAACGGATATACATCTTAGAATAGAGAATCAAACATGTATTGAGATAGAACAGTAGTACTTTATTAATCCATAAAACTCAGCAGAGCTCCTCCCCTCAACCTAGGAGGTTTAGAAACTCATACTGATAGAAAAATACAATCGAATTTGAAAATATGGCATAAGGTCTCCTCTGTTGTAAAAAGTGTAAAAGTTCTCAAATAAATACTAGACTAATAACTAAGGATTACATAAGAAGGGTACAACAGTCTTCTAATGCTAAAATCCACTTTTGGGACCCACTTGGTGGGTGTTTGGGCTGAGCTTGATTGAGATCCACGTGCTAGGAGGCCTTTAGGGCATTGACCGCTGGCTAGGGGGTCCTTTATGGGCGTTAGACGCTGGTCTCTTCTCCTTTGGTCGCTGGACACCAGAATAGGGCAGGAGGCTGGCGTTGAACACCAATTTTGGGCCTTAAATTTTGAAGCAAAGTATGAACTATTATATATTTCTGGAAAGCTTTGGATATTAGCTTTCCATAACCATTGAGAACGTTCCATTTGGACTTCCATAGCTCTATAAAATCTCTTTTGAATGTAAGGAGGTCAGATCCATACAGCATCTGCAGTGCTTTCTCTATCTTTGAATCAGACTTTTGCTCCAGCTCCTCAATTTTAGCCAGAAAATTCCTGAAATTGCATAAAAACACACAAACTCAAAGTAGAATCCAAAAATGTGAATTTTTCACTAAAACCTATGAAGACATAATAAAACTCAAACAAAACATACTAAAACTATATGAAAATGATGGCAAAAAGTGTATAAAATATCCGCTCATCAGTTCACTAGCCTTAGTGTCCATAAACATTACATATTACATAAAAGAAACTGAGACCATACCTTGACCGATTTCCAGAATGCATCAAACATCAAAACGAAGCCACCAAGCTCGATCCAAAGCCTCAACCCAACTCCGACAAAGAACCAAAACTTAATCTAGCATCATAAAACATGCCAACATCAACCCTAATGTTCACAAAATAACTAAATACGAGGGTTTAGTGAAACCTTACCTTAACCATTAGGGATAAAATCCAACAATATTCCAATGCTAGATCACCCCTAAACAAACAAAATCACAAAATCTACCCAAAAACAAGAACTCAAAAATGTGAAAATACTAGGGCTGAAATCTGGAGTGCAATTTTAGCAATATTACAAACAAATCCTAGCTAGAAACAAAGAGCTCGATGATAGCATCGTGTGGCTGCAAACGACTTGTCAATCGAAGCTCCGTAGCTCAAGTTATGGCTCCCGGAAGGTGACAATGAATAGTGACACCCCGTTTCTTTTCCCTCCTCTCTCAATCCGAGTTTCTCGCTCTCTTTGTGGTGAAAAATGAGCTGAAAGCTCATTAATTGCACTTATATATGTTGGGCCTTGGGTCTGGTTTGGGTCCGGTCCAACCCGTTAGTATTTTTGGTCCGTTTGGCCCACTTTGGACTAAAACTTTTAAGATTAGTGCCCGGTTTTCAATTATAAATTTATTTTTGTCATTTCAAAACAATAAATTTAATTCCAAAAATCTTATTTTTCAAAATACGCGGTACCAGACAGACTAGAGCCGGTACTGCCAGCTTAAGCACCGATACGCATTTTTACAAAAATTTACCGCAAAAGATACATTTTCCAACTCATTTGAATTTATTGAATTCAAATTTCACCTTTATATTTTCAAATTAAAACTTTTAAATTTTGAATCTACTTCGAGCACTTAAAAATTATTATTTTATTAAAATAGTTATGCCAGTTCTTACATTCTCCCCTCCTAATAAAATTTTTGCCCTTGAAAATTCGAATTACGTGATATATCCTCCTCAAAGCGTTCTACCGTGTCAATGTTCTCTCTCACCTTCCGCTGCGTCACTTTGATTATCGTCATTAAGGATCCGAGATTTTTCCTTAAACCAAATACTGATTTGTAACATTTTCCAAAACCTTCAAAACAAGTTCAATCTAAACCTTTTTAGTGTCAAAATTTTTTCAAAAGACTCAAAAATCATTTATTTTTAAATCAATTACTTTAAATCATGATTTTTCTTAAATCTGTTAAAATCCTTAAATCATATCCTTTCAATTTGAATCCCTTTTGATGAGTTAAATTACAAAATAAAAGCACAAATTAACAAAATCATAAAATAAAACTCACTTTTCTTTTAAGCCGTATCATTTAAAACAAGAGTTTCCAACGTAGTTTCAAAACCAAATTTCGAAATCATTCTAAAATTTAAAACTTTTTCAACAAGGTTCAAGGCTATACTGGTTAGAAATTAAAAATCATAAATAAAATTGCAAAAGAAACAGTCGGCACTTCTCTTGCCACCAGTGCTGAGCCTCACCCATCAACTGATATGCCGCAAATTCCACGAACTGGTTTTTCCGGAACATGCTGATCCCGTAACACATAGGCTAGGTTAGTCAATCCTCACTACCTCTCCATTAACGTGATCGATCTCATCCGTGAGTTTGTCATTCGGGTTTCCTTTCCACACCAAACAATTGATACCAAGGTGATCAGACTCAATATCTCAAGCTCAGTGCTTCAATTATCCCCAAAGGTACTCACAAACAACCATGCTATGCATATCAAGCAGATAACCTAACTAGCATGAAAGAAAAATGACCTAGAGTGTGCAACGAAGTACAATCGGTCCATCCCTCAGGCTTATAAGGACGAACTGCTCTGATACCACTAAATGTAACATCCTGTTACCCTAAGCCTTACCTCTAACCATAAAGCAAAGAATAACAAAGTGCCACGACAGTTCTAAAGCTTATAATATATAATATATGTCCAAAAATAGATATAACTAGAAGCCCGATGAAGGAATAAAGCTCAAAGTCGCATAAAGCAGAATTACGAAATGTGAAGCGTTCATACACGATAACTAAACATGTAGGCACGGAAAGAACAAGACATAATATAGTGCCCGCCACACTTCATAATCAAAAATCGAATAAAAGGGAATCCTTGACCTTCTATCTAATTCTCTGATGTAACAAGAAAGGGAACCCTCAACCCTGCAAGTCCATCACAATAAGAGAGAAAATCCTTCATCCTCACATTGTCTAACTGCTTAACCCGGAGCAAGTAAGATAAACCACAACCCTTGCTTCTTACCAAGGTATTTCAATCTCAACCCAGAACAAGTGGGACAAAGCCACAATCCTTGCATCTTGCCCAGGCAATTAATCAATAATCATTAATCGATTCCCAATTAGAATAATCGTAATCACAATTTAAAATCAGGTTCAATCATAACCACAACCTTAACCAATTTCATAATTCATCATAACCCCATTCACATACAGATATATGTATAATTGGAGGAAATTCTCAACCTCCCCAATTCACGAGTGAGATTAAACTACCATCCTCACATCACACTGTAACCACGAACAAGTGGGATGGAACCACCGTCCTTGTCCGGTGCAGGTGCCAAAATAATTATCAAATCAACACGTAAGCAAGATAACACCCAGACCTTGCCACGCAAGTGGGACAAACCTTCGTCCTTGCCAATCTAACCATTTAGGCCACAATTAATCAATATCAATATCTTTTTAGCAATTTCATAAATTATCAACTGCACTATTCATTATCAATTTATGAATTTCATTCTCTCATGAGTGGGATAACACTACCATCCTCACTACGAGTGGGATAAAATCACTATCCCTGCATAATAGTTTACGCACTAAGCAAATGGGATGATACCACCGTCCTTGCCAGGCAAGAAATTAATGTCACATCTTAAATCAATTTAAAATTTCATCCACTCTTGGAAGATTCAACATAACATAACCCCGTTCATTTATTAACTACTCAATCTCATTATTCAGTGAGCGGGATAAAACCACCGTCCTCACCGTGGGCGGGATAAAACCATCATCTCCAAACATTTCTTCCAGTTAACTATGCGTTTAGTCTGATAATAGTTTAATTTATTTTATTATAATCCTTTCTAGTGTATTCAAGGCTTAATAATCAGTTATTTAACTTCACCCAGGGAAAAATAGGGGTTATAAACATGTTGGGGAGGTTGAATAGTTCAAAAATAGTATTTTGGCTGAAAATGGGTAGTTGTGCATACGCATGCCTCGTGTGTATACGTGGAACATGAGTCTGGTTCGAGAAAATTAACATTTGTGCGTATGCACAAATCCAGGGTCCGTACACGCAGAACCTCCCTCTGCTCCAAACTCTGCAAAATCTGCTATTTTCAATTTCAAACCCCAATTTTTAAATGTTTATAACTTTTTGTACAATTATCCATTTTCCTCTATTCTTGGACGATTTTAAAGCTCTCATCATCATCTTTAATTTAAGATATGTTTCGCTCAATTCTGAGTGCCAAGTTATTACCCATTGAAGTTGGTCAAAATTACTAAATTACCAAATTTTTTTGCCTCATTTAATTTTGCAAATTCTCAAACCTACTTCATTTAAAACTATTCATAGACCAATTCTTAGACCTCCTCTACACTCAATCCTCAATTCCAAATCACATGCTAGCCATTCAAGACCCAAACCACCAATTCCAACTCAATTAACCCTCTAATTAATTGACAATAACATCAACCAATGTTTCACATACCAATTCATAACAAAAGCATAATCAAACTAATTCACACAATTCCACAATCACAATTTTACCTTTCCAACACCTTAAATGAGGCTCATAACTTACCATAAGGGTGTACTTTATCCAATCATGGCCTCCGGCCTAAATTCTCATATCGTAGCCCTTCATAGGCAATCAAACACAACATTCATCAATTCAATCATACATATACACATCACAATATGGCAATGTCACTAACTTACCATAACTTACCAACTAGGGGATATCTCACCCTATTATGACCTACGGCCCAATTTTTATACCAATTTCCATAATAGGCTATCAATCCACCATTTTGTAACAACCCGAATTTTTATTCCAACGCGATATTTTTCAAAAAATGTTATTTTCAGTAATTAGTTTTATTTCGATGAGTCAATTCCGAGTTTCGAAGTAAAATAAATGATAATATAATTTTATTATTATGTTATTAATTTATTTTATATGCTATAATTATAATAGAGCCTAGATAATAATATTATTATTATTATCAAGTCCGATATTTATCGATTTTAGTAATTATCGGTATTTCTTGATGAGCTTAGAGTTGCTAATGCCTCATCAAATATCTTTCATCCTTAAGTTACTAATGTTATTTATAAAAAATCTAATTTGATAAAAGTGTTCGTATCTTCTTTCTCTATATGTTGGCTTCACTTTTGTTCGGCAAAAGTTGATAGTGACGTAGCTCCTCTTCTCTTTAAGTTCGGCCAATTGGAGTTCTAGGAGGCACAGACAATTTCTGTTGTTTTGATTTCTTATGGAGGTAGCTTTAGGTAAATTTTCACCGATTAAATATTATATTTGATAAGTAAATTGATATTATAATTGATTATTGATTGAATTTGCTTGAGATTATGTTAAATTTTTATAAAACTTTGATAATTGGTGATTGATGATGGTTCGGTCAGGTAAGAGCAGCCCAAATCGTGATGCATTGATGAAATTTGGGTTGTTACAATATTTAAAATTAAGTAAAATTTGATGAGGTTTAAGTGGCTAAGTGATTACATAAAAGTTACGGCGAATCGGTAACCGTAAAACTCAAAACCAGATTAAGACTTAAATGTATATTTTGAAAAGAAAATCAGAAGGGTTTTGGTTCTTTGTGAAGAGAAGAAATAGCCATGAAGAATTATTTTTGGAGGATATAAATATATTTTTATGAAAATATTGAGTTTAATATTATAATTATATAAGTTTTCGGATAATTTGGGTAATAAATAAA
>NC_029791.2:48609538-48611176 GCF_000816755.2 Arachis ipaensis | reverse complement strand
GTTGATGAACATGGTTGGTTTGGTGCTTGTTGATTAACTGGTGATTTGGTGAATTATTGATTTGAGGTATAACTATTGTAGAGGTTGTTGTGATAATGAGGCATTTTGTGTTAAAAGCCTAGTAATTGTGAACTATGATTCTTAGTTGAATTTTGGTTGTTGGATTTGAATATTATATAAGAAATTACCAAAATAAATTCCCCTGCCATATCTCGTTTACAATGTAAACGAGATGGCATTGCACGTATCTCGTTTACACTGTAAACGAGATATGACACGTAAACGTGACACGTGTATATCTCGTTTACAGTGTAAAAGAGATACGTGCAATGCCATCTCGTTAACACTGTAAACGATATATGATTCGTATACCCCTATATATAGAAGTCGTTTACAGCCGACTTCCAGGCCCCAGTTTCACTTTCTCGACATCTTTCCCCTCTCTTTTAACCCTTTCTGACTATACCTATGATCCAACCGGTGATGGCATGTCCAGTAGGGAATGACGGGGACATAAATAGGCTGAATGAGACGACACATTATGCCGGGGCGGCCGACTTCGAGGTTAGTTTCGTTATGGTTGTTAAATTATTTTTATTATGGCATTGTTAGAGTATTCACGTGGATCTGGAAGAACAAAGAAAAAGACGAAGAGATGAAGATGCTGGACGAGCTGAGCGATCACCTCGTACGCCAGAAAAACATGTCCATATGATACACGGAGGATTTGCAGGAGGTGGAATCTCCAAATCATCCCGCAAAAGATACCTCAAAGAAGTATATCATATCGAAGGGAAGGAGAAAGCACCCGACATCCCTGCAATCACGTTCACCAAAGAAGATGCATCTGGTATCATCTCAGGACACGACGATCCCATGGTCATCACCATCATACTGGAAAACGCCAATCTCCACCGCACATTAATAGACCAAGGGAGTTCTGCCGACATCTTATTCAAAACTGCCTTCGACAAACTCGGCTTAGAAGAAAAAGAGCTTAGAGCATACCCGAACAGCCTGTTCGGACTAGGAGATACCCCAGTACAACCAATGGGATACGTGTCACTACATACAACCTTCGGAAAAGGGAACCAATCTAGAACACTCAAGATAGACTACATTGTGATCGACGTGAGTTCAGCCTACAATGCCCTAATAGGTCGGACAACACTAAACCAACTCGGCGCAATAGTTTCGACTCCATATCTATGCATGAAATTCCCAACTACAGAAGGGATAGCTACGATAAAAGCAGATCAAAAGATGGCACGCCGCTGTTATAACGAAAGTCTAAACCTCAGAGGTAGAGGAGAAGAGTTCCATACAATTGAGCTTGGTGGAGTTCAGAGACGTGAAGAACTCCATCCATAACCTGAAGGAGAAATAGAGAAAGTTCAGATCGGGGATACCTCGGACAAAACAACTAATGTTGGCATGATCCTGAAGGGAGACACAAAAGAATTACTAGAACAGTTCTTACGAGATAATGTCGATCTCTTCGCATGGAAAGCTGCAGACATGCCAGGCATAGACCCCAAGCTAATGAGTCACAAGTTGGCGGTCTATCCAAGATCTCGGCCGATACAGCAAAGACGAAGAAAAATTGGGCCAGAACGATCCCAAGCTGTGGAAGAACAA
>NC_029791.2:48607687-48609506 GCF_000816755.2 Arachis ipaensis | reverse complement strand
TATTGTCCGACCTGGCCCAAGTGTTCGACACTATAAGGAAGCATGACATGCGCCTCAATCCCGCAAAATGCACTTTTGCAGCAGAAGAAGGCAAGTTCTTGGGTTTTATGCTCACACAAAGAGGAATTGAGGCAAATCCGGATAAATGCCAGGCCATACTCAACATGAAAACCCCAACTTGTGTCAAAGAAGTACAACAACTCAACGGGAGGTTAGCGGCCTTGTCCAGGTTCCTAGCGGGATCAGCGATAAGATCCCTTCCTTTCTATGCCACTCTAAGGAAATGAAAGAACTTCGAGTGGACAATGGAATGCGAGCAAGCCTTCCAGGATTTTAAAAGTTTCCTGGGACGACCACCTATCCTAACTCGACCACGAAAGGAAGAGCCACTCGTATTGTACCTTGCGGTAGGAAGTCAGGCAGTAGCCTCAGCACTAGTTCGAGAGGACGACAAAGGGCAACAACCTGTATACTTCATTAGTAAAGCGCTGCAGGGATCCGAGCTGAACTACCAAAAAAATAGAAAAGTTTGCCTATGCTCTCATACTGACATCTCGACGACTACGCCCGTACTTCCAGGCTCACACCATTAAGGTCCGGACCGACCAGCCCATAAAAGGGATACTGTAGAAAATAGATCTAGCAGGCAGAATTTTACAATGGGCAGTCGAGTTATCCGAGTTCGACCTCCAATATGAAGCTCGAACAGCCATCAAATCATAATACTTGGCCGACTTCATTGCAGAATTCACAGATAACCTGAAAACCCCCCACAGAATAGAATCTCTACGTGGACGGGTCTTCAAATAAGACTGGAAGTGGCGCAGGTGTGATAATAGAAAGCAACCAAGGAACCTAAGTTGAGCTTTCCCTCAAATTTGGGTTCTCGGCCTCAAACAACCAGGCAGAATATGAAGCGTTACTAGCTGGTTTGAAGCTGGCTAAGGAGATTGGAGCTCAAAAACTCAACATCTTCAGCGACTCAAAAGTAGTCACCTCACAGATAACAGGGAGTTACCAAGCCAAAGATCCCACCATGAAAAAGTATTTGGATATAACCAAGGAACAGCTCGGATAATTCGGGAAATATAAGATCTGCCACATACTCCGCGAACAAAATGCCCGAGCTGATGCACTCTCAAAGCTAGCCAGCACCAAACCAGGGGGCAACAATAGAAGCCTCATCCAGGAAATGCTACAGAACCCGTCAATCTCGGAAGCAGAAAAAGTCCTAGCTATAACAAGTCAGGATCAAGGATGGATGACCCCCATAATTAATTACCTCAAAAAAGAAACACTCCCCACAAATGAGAAGGAAGCAAAGAGGTTAAAACGGGAGGCTCAGTACTACACCATCATAAACAACACGCTATACAAAAGAGGGATTTCAATACCATTGTTAAAATGTGTGCCGACCTCTAACACAAGGGAAGTTTTAGAGGAAGTACACAGCGGTATTTGTGGCAATCATCTCGGGGCACAAGCTCTCACCAAAAAGGTACTTCGGGCGGGATTTTACTGGCCAACTCTACAAAAAGAAGCTACAAAATTTGTAAATACATGTCCCCTATGCCAGAAACATGCCAACTTTCACATCGCCCCGCCAGAAGAGCTCATCAGCGTAACTTCACCTTGGCCATTTGCAAAATGGGGACTCGATCTTCTTGGACCCTTTTCCCAGGGATCAGGACAAATCAAATTCCTCATAGTCGGAGTAGACTATTTCACAAAGTGGATTGAGGCAGAGCCCCTAGCCAACGCCACTGCTCAAAGAAGCCGGAAATTCCTATATAGGAACATTGTCACGAGGTTCGGGGTT
>NC_029791.2:48550373-48607634 GCF_000816755.2 Arachis ipaensis | reverse complement strand
TGGCGGGGTTGAAACGGAGACTGCAAGATGCGAAGGGAGCTTGGGCTGAAGAACTTCCACAGGTCCTATGGGCATATCGAACTACGCCACATTCCACCACAAACGAATCACCGTTCCAATTAGCGTACGGAGTGGAGGCAATAATCCTAGTAGAGGTTGAGGAAGGGTCGCCTAGAGTAGTCCACTACAATGAAGAAGCCAACTCTCAACTTCAAAGAGAAGAACTCGACCTACTTCCGGAAATCCAAGAAAGAGCTCGGATCAGGGAAGAAGCGCTAAAGCGCCGAATGGCTTCAAGATATAATCAAAAGGTAGTGCCAAGAGATTTCGCGGAGAATGATCTCATCCTAATCCAAAATGATATTGGAACAACTCGACCCAGAGAAGGAAAGTTGGCAGCAAACTGGAAAGGACCCTACCGAGTCATAGAAGTACTTGGGAAGGGCTACTACAAACTGTCCAAACTCGATGGACGAGAGCTTCCCAGATCGTGGCACGCCTGCAACCTAAGAAGGTACTATAGCTAGAATAGGTAAAAGATCTCATCATAGGATGCACTCTTTTTCCTGAAAAGGTTTTTTAATGAGGCACCAAGTTGAGATCCAGATATTATCCGACTTAAAAGGATGAAAAAATCCAACATGTATATATTTGCACTTTCTATTGAATAAAAAATAATTTAGATATTCTACAAATTCTCAAGACGCATTAATCTGAAGCATTCATCGTCCGATTATAAAGCAACAGATCGGCAGAAAGTGAAAAACAGATTCACTACACGATCACGATAAAAGACCAATAAAGATGAAAACACGATTCATCTAAAGGTCGACCAAAGAAAGACAGAAACCACCTTCTACAAATCGGCAAAGATGAACACAGAATAATGCAAGAAGTTATCGAAAGTGATCCGAAAAAAGAACCTGACGAGGTCTTATGGATTGCTAAATAATAACTTAAATACTGGCCGACGTTGAGAAGTCAGACCAAGTCAACCCAAGTTATCAGCAAATCCCTGGAAAGAGGTCTGGCCAACCCTATAAAAGAGGAATTGCTATAACTTAGAAGAGATCGACATAAAGAAGTCGGTCTCCTACAAAAAACAAGTTATAAAAGTAATTCCTGAAAGAGACCTGACAAAGGTCCAAGAAAGAGGATTACAAAATAACTTAGAAGAGATCGACGTAAAGAAGTCGGTCTCCTACAACAAACAAGTTATAAAAGTAATCCCGGAAAGAGACCTGACAAGGGTCCAAGAAAGAGGATTACAAAAATAACTTAGAAAGAGGACGACATAAAGAAGTCGACCTCCTACGAAAAGTTATAGAAGTAATCCCTGAAAGAGACCTGACAAGGGTCCAAGAAAGAGGATTACAAAAATAACTTAGAAAGAGAACGACGTAAAGAAGTCGACCTCCTACGAAAAGTTATCCCTGAAAGAGACCTAACAAAGGTCCAAGAAAGATGATTACGAAATAACTTAGAAGAGATCGACATGACGAAGCCGGTCCACTACAAAAATAACTTGGAAAAGGACGACGCAAAGAAATCGGTTACGGATAAAATACAAGTAAGAGCAAGCAAATACGAATTGGATCCACGCATCTACGACCTCCAAGTACAAAGCAGTTCAAAGAGGCCGAGCAGCAAGGCTCCAATATTCTAAAACCCGGAAAGGTGCCAAGACAAGTGCAAACAAGCATGCTATAGAATACAATACTATAAAGCTTTAGGGTCAAGCCCAAAAGCTTGAAAACTACTTGTTTTTTAAAACAAAAGTTGCTAAACAAGCAACCAAAAGGAGTACCAGCAGTCAGCAAAATATTCAACTATACAAAATAAAGAGTTTTAAAGCCCACAAGCCGGGCCAACTACGGAAATATCCAAAGAAAACTCAGCTAAAGATTAGAAGACTTTTTAGCAGCATTAGTCTGGGGTGAAGGAGGGCGAGCCTGGAGAGGCACAGCATCCACGGTACCATCATCCCGGTTCAAGATCTGAATGTCCGGATCAGAAACAGAATGACCAACCTCAACCGGAGGAATCGTAGAAGAGGGAACCTTAGCAGAAAGCACAGGGGGAGGATCAACATTATCATCATCTTGGTCGTCGGGGACAATCTTACCATCCCTCACAACACTGTCCAAGCTAAAGAGAGTAAGGTCAACCTCAGGAGCAAGAACTTAAACTTGCTCTTTTAGATTATCATAGGAAGCATTCACGCTGCCGACGAGGTGACCTTGAAGCTCGGAATAGTCTACTCGGGCAGACTCCAGCTCCTCCCTCAGACGCACCACCTCCCGATAAGATGTAACGTAACTGTCCTTATGCCTCAAAGCCGTGTCCTCGGCCAACCGCACAGAAGCCGCCAGAGCAAGGGAACTCGCCTTTTCGTTCTCCAGATCCTTCTCCAACTTGGCTACCTTTACCTCAAGCTCTTCCTTCAGGCCCTTCATCCGGTCGAACTCCTGTTTAGCCTCCTCCATAAATTCTTTGGTGGCATGGAGAGGAAGATTCTGAGCAGTTCGGTACAGGGCAGCCCCCATATATGCCATTTTAACACTGTTTCGGGTCATAAAATCCAGATGGCGAAGGATTGATACATCATCCATGGTGAGGGCACCGTAGGGACCGATTTGCTGATCTACGAACTCGATTGCATTAAAATCAAGAGCGTCAAGGTTTAAAGGCTCAATTGTTTTTTGTTTCTTGTTGGGAGGAGCACCAGAAATAGTGGCAGAAGTCTGTTGGCGTTCTCTTGACACTTGTGACATTTTCTCACAAATTCCTTAGAGTCTTTCATCATTGATGGCCAGTAATACCCAGCTCGGATGAGCTTCCTTGCTAGGGCTTTGCCCCCGATGTAGTAGCCGCAGCATCCCTCATGGACTTCTTTAAGTACGTAGTCCGTCTGATCGGGATGCAGGCACTTTAATAGAGGTTGGCTGAGTCCCTTTCTGAACAGTTGTCCCTGTATGGTCGTATATTTGGCAGCCTTCCTCCTTAACGTTTTGGCTGCTTTCTCATCGTCAGGTAGTTTGCCATGTTCCAGGAAGTTTGTGATGGGGTCCAACCAAGAGGGGCTTGATTTCGCCA
This sequence comes from Arachis ipaensis, assembly GCF_000816755.2. Classification (NCBI taxonomy): domain Eukaryota; kingdom Viridiplantae; phylum Streptophyta; class Magnoliopsida; order Fabales; family Fabaceae; genus Arachis; species Arachis ipaensis. The sequence goes on along the minus strand of NC_029791.2, from coordinate 48,604,538 downwards.
AATGTAGGGCAACCGTTGGCTCCTTTACCATGCCCTGGATGAGAGACCGGTTGCCCGCTCTCGGCTTTGTGCTTGCTAGCTTAGATAGGAGGTCTGCCCGTGTGTTCTTCTCCCTCGGAACGTCTTGGACCGTTACCTCCTAGAACTGCCTGGTCAATTCTCTAACCTTTTCCAAATACTTTTGCAGCAGTGGGTCTCTGGCTTGATAGCTTCCGTTCACTTGTGAGGTAATGACCTGTGAGTCGCTGCACACTTCCAGCCTTGTCTCCCCGACTTCCCGGGCTAGGGCTAGTCCACCCAAGAGGGCTTCGTATTCCGCTTGGTTATTCGATACGGGAAATTCAAACTTGGTCGACTGCTCGTATATGATCCCAGTCGGGCTCTCTAAGATGACCCCTGCACCCCCGGACGTTTGGTTGGAGGCCCCGTCTACATGGAGCCTCCACCGTGTGCGCATTTCCTCGGGTGGGTCCCCTGTTACCTCTACTAGGAAATCTGCCATCGCCTGCGCCTTGATCGCATGTCGAGGCTCATACTGCAAGTCATATTGGGAGAGCTCGATGGCCCAGGTCATCATCCTTCTTGCCAAATCAGGTTTTTGGAGCACTTGGCGAATCGCTTGGTCCGTTCTCACGACGACACGGTGGCCCTAAAAGTATTGTCTCAGCCTTCGGGAGGAGGTTAGGAGCGTCAGCGCCAGTTTCTCCAGTTTGCTATACCTCAGCTCTGCTCCTTGTAGCGCCCTTCTTACGAAGTAGATCAGTTGCTGAGCCTTCCCTTCTTCTCGTACCAGCACCGCTGCAAGCGCTTCCTCCGTTACGGCTAGGTAGAGGTAGAGTGGTTCTCCGGCCTTAGGCTTCCCGAGCACTGGAGGTGTTGCTAGGATTTCTTTGAAGTGGTTGAATGCTTCCTCACATGCAGGAGTCCATTCGAATGCTATCCCCTTTTTCATCAGATTGAAGAAAGGAAGGACTTTTGCTGCCGATGCACCGAGGAAACGGGATAACGCAGTCAACCTTCCTGCCAATCGCTGGACGTCTTTGATACAATCTGGGCTCTTCATCCGGAGGATCGCTTGGCACTTTTCAGGGTTGGCTTCTACCCCTCTTTGGGTTATCATGAACCCTAGGAACTTCACGGCCTCCATGGCAAAGTCGCACTTGAGCGGGTTGAGCCTCATGCCGTATTGTCGGAGGGACGCGAACACGCCCCCAAGGTCGCTTAGGAGATCGTCGGGCCGTGTGGTTTTTGCGAGGATGTCGTCCACGTAGACTTCCACTGTCTTGCCTATGAGCTCGCTGAATATCTTGTTCATCAGCCTCTGGTACGTGGCACCAGCATTTTTCAGGCTGAATGGCATTACCTTGTAGCAATAGATCTCCCCTGGCGTTATGAACGCCGTTTTATCCTCGTCGGGCTGGTGCATTGGTATCTGATTGTACCCGGAGTAAGCGTCCATAAAGCTCAGATACCGGTATCCTGCCGCCGCGTCGACGAGCGCATCAATGTTGGGAAGGGGATAGTAGTCCTTGGGGCACGCCTTGTTGAGGTCGGAATAGTCTACACACATTCTCCATCTCCCATTGTGCTTTTTCACCAAGACCACATTCGACAGCCAAGTCGAGTAGTCTAGTTCTCGGATGAACCCTGCTTCGAGGAGGCTGGCCGTCTGCCTGGCCACCTCTTCTGCCCTTTCTTGTGGCATCTTCCTTCTCCTTTGGGACACTGGTTGGGCTTCCGGCTTGACGGCCAGACAATGTGACATGAGTTGGGGATCTATCCCCGGCATGTCGGCTGGCGTCCAAGCGAACAAGTCGGCATTGGCTCTGATCATCTCCATCAAAGGTTCCTTCAATTCATGAGGGAGATTTCTGTTTATAAATGTGAACTTTTCCTCTGTGTCCCCAACCCTAAATTTTTCCAGGTCCCCTTCTGGCTCGGGCTTGGGCTTGTCGTCTACTCTGGCATCCAGGTCGGCGAGGAACACCCCTGATGCTTCTTTGGATTTTTTCCTCAAGGAGAGGCTGGCGTGGTCGCAGGCGACTGCCGTTTCCAAATCTCCTCTAATGGATCCTACGGATCCGTCATCAGTAACAAACTTCATTACAAGAAATTTCGTACTGATCGCTGCTCCAAGGTCGTTGATGGTTTTCCTCCCCAGGATGATGTTGTAGGCTGTGGAATCCCGCAAAACTACGAAATCTGCCATTATTGTCCTTCGCTTCTGTCCTTGTCCCACGGAGGTCGGGAGGGAGATAATCTCATCCGACTTGATGAAGTGGTCACCCAACCCTACCACACCGTGCTGGTGGGTCGCTAGGTCGGTGTCACTGATGAGCGGATATTTTATACGCTTTTCGAGGTTAATTTCATATAGATTTTAGTATGTTTTAGTTGGTTTTTAGTTTATTTTCATTAGTTTCTAGGCAAAATTCATATTTCTAGACTTTACTATGAGTTTGTGTGTTTTTCTATAATTTCAGGTATTTTCTGGCTGAAATTGAGGGAGCTGAGCAAAAATCTGATTCAGGCTGAAAAAGGACTGCTGATGCTGTTGGATTCTGACCTCCCTGCACTCAAAATAGATTTTCTAGAGCTACAGAACTCCAAATGGCGTGCTTCTAATTGCGTTGGAAAGTAGACATCCAGGGCTTTCCATAAATATATAATAGTTCATACTTTGCTCAAGGATAGATGACGTAAACTGGTGTTCAACTCCAGTTCTCTGCCCAATTCTGGCGTCCAGCGCCAGAAACAAGTTACAAGTTGGAGTTCAACGCCAGAAAAGGATCCAAAGCTGGCGTTGAACACCCAAAACAGCCCCAGGCACGTGAAAGTTTTAGTCTCAGCCCCAGCACACACCAAGTGGGTCCCAGAAGTGGATTTCTGCACTATCTGTTATAGTTTACTCATTTTCTGTAAACCTAGGTTACTAGTTTAGTATTTAAACAACTTTTAGAGATTTATTTTGTATCTCATGATATTTTTAGATCTGAACTTTGTACCCTTTGATGGCATGAGTCTCTAAACTCCATTGTTGGGGGTGAGGAGCTCTGCTGTGTCTTGATGAATTAATGCAAGTATTTCTGTTTTCCATTCAAATATGCGTGTTCCTATCTAAGATATCCATTTGCGCCTAACTATGGAGAAGGTGATGATCAGTGACACTCATCACCTTCCTCAATCCATGAACGTGTGTCTGACAATCACTTCCGTTCTACATCAGATTGAATGAATATCTCTTAGATTCCCTAATCAGAATCTCCGTGGTATAAGCTAGATTGATGGCGGCATTCATGAGAATCCGGAAAGTCTAAACCTTGTCTGTGGTATTCCGAGTAGGATTCTGGGATTGGATGGCTGTGACGAACTTCAAACTCGCGAGTGCTGGGCGTAGTGACAGACGCAAAAGGATAGTAAATCCTATTCCGGTACGACTGGGAACCTGCAGATGATTAGCCGTGCGGTGACAGCGCACCTGGACCCTTTTCACTGGAAGGATGGATGGTAGCCATTGACAATGGTGATCCACCTACACACAGCTTGCCATAGGAGGACGTGCGTACTTGACTTAGAGGACAGAGGAAAGCAGTGATTATGAAGACAAAGCATCTCCAAAACTCCAACATATTATCCATTACTGCATAACAAGTAACCTTTAATCCATGCTTTCTTGTTTATTCGCAACTCAACTGATAAATATAATTGACTTCCTGACTAAGAATTGCAAGATAACCATAGATTGCTTCAAACCAACAATCTCCGTGGGATTCGACCCTTACTCACGTAAGGTATTACTTGGACGACCCAGTGCACTTGCTGGTTAGTGGTACGAGTGTGAAAAGTGTGATTCATAATTCGTGCACCAGTCACACAATCCCAAGGCATCAAATACATTGCGGAACATGATGTTTGAGTCCGCCCCTGTATCCACGAGGATCCGTTTGACGAGACCGATTCCGACTCTGGCCGTGATGACCATGGGGGGACTTTCTAGGACCTCGTCAAACCATTGGTCTTCTGGACCAAGGGAGATGGATGGGAGCCTCTGGGAACTTCTCGCAGATGAAGAGGAGACTGCCAGGACTTTGGCGTCTTTCTTCTGTGCCGATCTCGACCTCGGGGCCGAATTCCTCGCCGTTACTACGTTCACCACCGTCAGACCGTGGTCGTCTCCCTCTGGTTCTTGGCGTCGCCTTGTCACCCGGGACCTGTCCTCGCCCTCGTGGTCGCGATTTCGTCTCCTCGACTCTCTAATGAGGTGGGAGAATTCAGCAAGCTTCCCGTCCCTGATTGCTTGCTCTAGCGCATCCTTTAGGTGGAAATAGTCTTGGGTCTTGTGCCCGTATCCCTTATGATATTCGCAATAAAGGCTTTTTGTTTCCCCCTGTTCGATCCTTCAGAGGTCGGGGTTTCGACAGTATTCCCTTCTCAGCTATTTGTTGGTAAACTTCCATGATCGGTGCTGTGAGGGGGGTGTAATTGGTGAACTTTCTGACTCGGGGAAATGGCCTTGGTGTCTTACTCGGGCCGCCGTCCCTGGCGTGTTCCTTTTGTCTTTCTCTGCTCTCGTGGTGCCGGGTTTGGTTGTAGGAGGGTTGCCGTTTGTTGGCAGCCACAACCTGGCTGACTTCCTCATCATTAATGTACTCGTTAGCTACACATTGGATCTCCTGCATACTCCACACCGGTTTCGTGGTAAGGTGCTTTCTGAAGTCCTCATTCAGGAGTCCGTTCGTCAAGCATAAGCTTGCGACTGAGTCTGTCAGCCCGTCGATTTCCAGGCACTCATTGTTGAATCTGTCTAGGTATTTCCTGGTCGACTCGTCGGGTCGCTGAGTCACCCCAAGCAAGTTGATTGGGTGCTTCGCCTTTGTGATTCTGGTCGTGAATTGGGCTAAGAAGGCATGGCTGATGTCCGCGAAGCCGGTCACCGAGCCCTGCGGGAGGTTATTGAACCACCGTATTGCAGGCCCCGCCAGGGTGACCGGGAAAGCGCGGCACCTTACCTCGTCTCCCACTCCCTCCAGGTTCATCCTGGCCTCAAAGGCCGTGAGGTGTTCCAGCGGGTCTTGCGTTCCGTCATACCTCATATCCGTTGGCTTGTCAAAATGTTTTGGTAGCCGGACCTCGAGTATGGAACGATGAAATGGGGTCGCCCCCATTATCACGGGTCCCCGCGTTCTCGTCGTTCTCCCTTCGTCATCCTCCCGACGAGCGTCTTCGGTTCCGTGATCTGTAGTACGCCGCCTCTCACGTCTGGCATAAATGACGGGGTCATGGCGTCTTCTCATGCGTCCTCTTTCCCCAACGCTCTCGGACTCAACCTGGGGGCTGGGCGTGCATCTGGAGTGGCTCCTAGAGTGAGCGCAGGAGTGGCTTTGTTCTGGGGTGGGCTGGTCATGCTCCCTGTCTGCTAGCCGGCGTTCCAAGTCTTGCATCTTGTGGCGTAGCTCTTGCATTATTCTGGCGTGGTTGTCACCAGTTCCCCGAAGGGGAGTCTCTCGTGAGATTGTGTTGTGCGCCTTGGAGGGGATCTTGTACGCTGCTGGGAAGTAGTCGCGGTAGCGTCCCCTCCGGGCTCGGCCTCGCGGCTTGTTCCACTTTGGACCAGTATGAAGTCCATGGACGGTCCCCACAGACGGCGCCAATGTTCGGTATGTCGGGTACCGGACGGATCGGATGAGTATCCCGGTCAAAAAGGGGGAAATCGTCTGGACGTACGTCTCCGGGTAGGGGGTAAGCGAGGTCCCGAACTCTTCAGATGTGGAAGGCGGGTGTCACCTGCAAAGACACTCCGACGCCCAAGTCAGTGAAGTGTGCAGGCGAAAAAGGGGGTGATTGGTATGTGACGTACCTTGGGGGAAGGGTAGGTCCTTCCCCATATATACCGTGTCAGAGGTGGGTCCTGCAGAGACAAGCCCACCTTCTTCGAGGCCTCCCTTGCACAGCTGTGGTGAAGCTGTCAGGGACGCATGTCCGGGTCGGAATCTGAGCGTCTCACTCCCGACCGTTCGGGTCGGGTGCTGCTCGGGTCGGGCCGGCCCGCAAACTGCTTGGGCCAGGCCATAACAAGCGTGATGGAAACTCAAAACTTCTATGAGGGTCATGAGAGGTTGATTTATTGATATGGATTATGAGTATTTTGTTTTAAATTAAACTTTGTTATGTTTATGGCTTATGGGGTTATCTCATTTTTAATTTTATTGTTTTTTAACAAAAACATGATCATATTGACGTGTCGATCTCTCATGACTCCATTTTCCCTCCAAAATGAACTTTTCTATTCTCTATTCTAAATTATTTTATAAAAAATATATTTATTATAATTATATTATAATTAATATTTAATGAATAATACATAATTATACTAATTTACGAACATATCTTTATTTTTAGAAGGAAAAACTACCAAAAGTATCCATGAAGTTTATGAACGCTAACAAAAGTACCCATAAACTATGAAAATTAACGTTGTACCCATGAAAGATGAGTTCCGTATGACAAAAGTATCCAAATCTTAATTTTTTGTTGATTTTATTAAAAAATCAACAAAAAATTAGGATTTGGATACTTTTGTCATACGAAACCCATCTTTCATGGGTACAACGTTAATTTTCTTAGTTTATGGGTACTTTTGTCAGCGTTCGTAAACTTCATGGGTACTTTTGGTAGTTTTTCCTTTTTAGAAAGTACTATTTTCATGTAATTAAAGCACTCTTCTCTCTTCTAAAATTATTTTTAGAAAAATATCTTTATTATAATTATATTACAATTAGCATTTAATGAATAATGCATAATTATACTTATTTAAAAAATATCTTAATTATAATTATATAAAAAGTTAAACATAAATTTATAATTGTAATTGCTATAAATATGATACTAACGTTCATAGTGGTAAATTGATATTACAATAATTAATTTCTATAATTATTTTTGTACTAGTAAAAGTTATATATAGTGTTTCTTTGTGGTTAGTGAGTCTAAATCTAAAAATTAAAGCATTTTTTTTCTAATCTGTTATTCTTTTTTGATTGGGCAATTGTTTCTAAGGAGCTTTGTAGGTCAAGTTCAAGTCACTTCTCCTCTACGTTTTCTACGTTTGTCGAAAAATATTCGAAGTGGAGCATATAATGAGATCGAATTTTCTCAATTTAGGTTCAATTTTGAAAAATTCGTGCCAACCTTGAAGATGCAATTCAAAGATTTGTACTATATTTAAATTTTTTTTCTCTTAAGCTTTTTGTATTAAAAATAATTTTATAACATATTGTATTTTTTTCAGAAACTACCGGTCTTTTGGTGCATTAATGCAATGCCATTGAAGGGAATAAAAGTCAATTTAATTTGACAATTTTAACAAGAAGATAATATAAATTTGTACGGATTCTAAATGTTCGATCTTATAATGTTATTTCGGTTGGGTGTTACGAGATTGACTCTAATCTATACGTATCTAAGGATTGGAATAGATTAAATATTATTTAAATAATTTAGTTCTAATATTGGTAGTTGATTAAATTAGTTTTAGAGAATCCTATAAATAAAAAAATCATTGACTAATCGATTAATATATACTGGTAGTATAAATAAAAAACCATTAAATAAAAAAATAGTATGTTTTCAATTTTGGGAATAAAACGTAAATAATTATAATATAATAATTTGTTTAATTATTAGTATTTATAATTGTTATTTTAAATCATAAATTTAGAGAAAAAAAGGTAGATTAACAAAAACGATTAATAACTATATTAGAGTTGATACACATAACACTAGGTTAAGAAAAAATAAACCCAATTACTACAGTTTAAATTAATTTTAATAAAATAATTTAAAATTATAATTTTAAATTTATCACGTGCATAGTACGAATTATTGAACAATTTATTATCATGTACATGGCACGGATTATTAAATAATTTCTCATGTATTTTTTTTCCAAAATAAAAATACTATTTTTACTTATAATTATTATTCTTTATCAACTCTTTTATTTAAACACTAATATTATTTATTAATTTTTTTTATTTTTATTCCTCACATTTATTAAAAATTCTTTTTCAATAATTTAGGTATTAATGGTTGTTATTTAATTAACTTATTTTAGGTATTTACTTATTAAAATTTTAGGTATTAATTATACCTCAATTACGGTATTAAGACTTTGAACATAATTTCAATTTAATTTTGGACAATATCAAAAATAAATATATATATTGTTTGTTATTTTTTCATTACATGACATATTTATTATTATATTTCAAATTTAGAGTTTCTTTGATCTAACTTTATTCTATTTTTTTTTCCATAGTTAATGACTATTGACTACGATCCTATTAATAGTATCACCTATAGTAGATTATACGAAGAGAAAGTATGAAAAATAAAGACAAGAATTATAAGATTATAAAAAGTTCTATTCAAGTTTGACAAGAGTAAGATGATTTACATAGAAATAGTTCTAATAGATGATAAGATTAATTGATTCATTTACTAAATTTTTTCAAGTAATGCTAAGTTCAATTTATAAATAGAGTTTAATTTTGATGCACTGACAGTGTAAAGCGTTTTACATAGTCGTGCAATCACATCCGTTCTTTTGGATGACTATTCACGCGGTCAATGTGAAATGTATTTATTTTTATTGATGTGTCATTACGTAATTGGATACACGTGTAAAACTACTTTACACTGTCAGTGCATCAAAATTAAATTCTTATAAATATTTGTAGTTCATATTTTAAGTTAATTTTATAAGTACACTATTTCACAAGTCAAAGACAATTCTTTTTAATAACTTTGTAAATGCTAATAGCTTTTATATTTAATTTATTTTGTAATACGATAAAATTCATTGTTCAATCAAGTCAAAGACAATTCTTTTTAATAGCTTTGTAAATGCTAATAGCTTTTATATTTAATTTGTTTTGCAATACGATAAAATTCATTGTTCAATCAAGAATTATTTGACAAAAATATTTGAGAATGAATTGGTAGAAAGGAAAGTCTATGTCTTCTCAAATTTTGAGATCGAAAAATCAAGCGGAATATATCTTCTGACTGTACGCACGTGCAAAATATCTTTTAAGATGGAGTCAGGTATAGTACATTTGGTCGATGATCGTAAAATTCTGGATAATCATTTTAATTTGCTTGTTTATGCTGATATATTGAAACAAACAAATGAACGATTCTACTTATTTGGTACGTAATTAATTTATATTAACCCACACAAAATTATTTTCCTTTTGATTTTAAGTTTTGCTAAAAAATTGTATAATATTTGAAATTATATTGTGACCTTTTTTAAAAGTATATCCTTTTATTAATATACTATTGTTAGTTTTATCATTTAATATAAAATAAATAAGTAAATTCTTTTTATTTTATACGCGTTCAAAGTTATAATTTCTTATATTATTCACTCATTTGTCCTTAATTTGGTACTTTTAATTCATTTTTTTTGTTCAATTAGATGTTATTAGATTCTTGACTAGAAAAGAAAAACTCATATCATGGTCAAAAATAGAGAGAAGTGACCAGTACATTGTGATTGATCTTCATAAATTGCAGTATGTAAAATTTTAATATGAATATTTCTTTAGGTTATAATTATGTGTTGTTGTACAAATTTTTTTCTTTATATATTACTACTTATTCCCTTAATTTTCGCTTTCATTCAAAAATGAGAAAAAAATAAGATGTACACTATGAGATCAATTTACAATCCAATTACTTGATCATCTATGTGATCACCAAGCAACCAAATACATAATTTATTTTCTAATTTATAAAATTTAACAAAGACATTGGTAAACATATTGGTTTCGCATTTATTTATATATTTTATTTATTTATGTTATATTTGTAATTATATTATATCTATTTTTATCAATATATTTTTTTTAAAAATATCGTTAGTGTTAGCACATTGTGTATTAAATAAATTAAATGATAGAAACACGTAACTATTTTCTTTTTCAGTCAAGATTAAGTAAAATACTGTAATTTAAACTTGCAATATCAACATATTAATAGTAAAATGAAGAAAGAAATGTAATATTATATCAAAATTTTTTTTAAATCATAATTATAATTTATGATTGAAATCATAATTTAAATATTTTAAACGGGATAATTTCATTTAGAGAATTCATAATTCAAACATAATTTTTTATACATTTAATAGCTACATTCGAGTTAATACATTTAATACTATATTTAAAAAAAAACACGAACAATGTACATCATATTATTTGCCAATGAGTAATAGCTCAAATGGCATAGACTCCTCATACTCAATTAAGAGGTTGCGGGTTCGAGTCTCCTATCTTTCCAAATGCCAATGAGTAATAGCTCAAATGGCATAGTCTCCCCATACTCAATTAAGAGGTTGCGGGTTCAAGTCTCCTATCTTTGGTAAAAAAAAAAAATGTACATCATATTATTTATTTATTAATTAAATTATTACAATTCAAATTAAATTTAATAGAATAATTTAAAATTATAATTTCAGATTTATCACGTGCATGGCACAGGTTATTTCACTTGTTTACATAAAAATCAAGTTTGCAAGATCAATTTTACACAAACTCTTGTTTACAAACTAAAATCCAAACACACATGAAGTTCTTTCAGAGAACTCCTTCTTCAAACCAGGGTGTGTTTGGTAACCACGTTCGAAGAAAAAAAACACGTTAGAACTTCTTGAAAACTTCACTTTTTTGTTTGGCTAAATTTTTTCTCTACAAACGCACAAGTGATTTTGTTCATAAAATCACGTTTACAAGAAGCAATAATTTCTAGCTTCTCCGTTGCACTAACGTGCTTTTAGCCAATACCTTTAATATTTATTTTTTTTACCAATTTTATCCTTTATACATGTTATTGTATTATTTATAGAATTCTTATTATTCTTCTCTATATGAGTTCTTTTTTTAGAAAAAAAGTATAAAAAAATTAAACATGTATAAAAAAATAATATTATAATTTAATGTCATATCCTTTTAAGTAATTATTTATCTAAAAGTAATTTTAACTAATATTATCCAAATAATATTTATTTTATCAAAATCAATTTTGGTAAAAAATTGCCAAACATAAATTATATTGACACAAACTTAGTTCTATCCAAAATCAATTCTATAAAATTACTTTTATTCAAATTCCAGTTTGACCAACCACAATCCAAACACACACTAACTCGTTCAATGAACTCACCCTCTATTCAATATTCATTGTGCCTCACCCACGAAGAATCCCAGCACTCCAATCACCGGCGACGACAGTACTCCGAAGAAGCCCAGCTCTGCACGAAGTACCACGGCACTCCGCGAAGAATGTCGCCGCGCTCGCAATGCCCCCGCCGGCACCCCTAACCCTCCTTCTGCAGTGACTCTCTCTGGCGGTGACTCCCTCCGGTCACTTGCCGTCGCAAATCCTCCGTGAATGCTCCCTCCGCTGCCGCTCCCTTCCGTCGCTGCTATCCCCTAACCCCTTCGCTGCCTCTCTCTCTGGCGCCGCTCCCTTCCTCGTCCAGGGGCCCTTCCATTGATGCTTCATTGCTGGTTTTGAGATCAGGTAAACCCTATTTATTATACTCTGTAATCAAACCAGATAACAAAAGAGTGTTGAAGTTTAATTTAATTGGTTTGTGTGTATTTCTATACAGTTCCAACACTAAATGAAATTCGTGTCCAATTCCACGATTACTGAGATTGACACGGTTGGATTGTTTTTAATTTTAAAAGATTGTGATTTGCGATGGCTGGTACTCTCTGTGCGGACGATAGGGATGTCTTTCTTTAGTGTAACTGTCTAATGATTTCAAATTCCTAACAATTTGATGTTGAAGAAAGCTTCAATTTTTCTACCTTGTTGCGTTGGCTGCTGTTTCTAAAAGGCTACATAGAACTTACATTTCCTTTGACATGTTATAAGAAATTGATACCACTAGACCAACCATTTATTCATTAAATACTCATGTTTTTCTCAGAGATTGCGTTGAAGAATATGATAGAGGAATTGAACAAGAGAATCTCTGATTTAGAAGAGAGAATTGCAAAGGAAGAATCAGATAAGTTGGTAAGAATGCCTAGTTGAATATCCCAACTGAAGAGTCTATTTTTTTTCCCCTCTTGCTTAATGGCCTAAGTTTTCTTGGATTTGAAACCAGGAAGCAGATAATCGTTAGAGAAGAAAAGGAAGCAAGGAATGCGGCTGAGAAAGTTTGTAAAGAGAAATCAGCTAAGCTTGAGCGGATTCAGGACAAGAAATCAGCTGCCGAGCGAATGGGGTAATACTGTGCTATATTCTAGAAAAGATAGTCATTGATAAACTGGTCTGTCAGGCAAAAATATTTCTCTCTTGGGTTATTCCTCAATTGATTTAATACTGCTAGTCAGTTATTTGATTCCTGGTGATTCCCTCGTTGTTATTTATTTTTTATTTTTTGAAACTGTTGAGTTTTGCAAGCAAATTTATATCATGACATGTACAAAGGATTAGATGAGTACAATATGAATCTGCAGCGGTACAATAGTCTTCTTAAGTCAGATCTTGAAGCAGCTAATGAGGCACAGAGAAAACTTGAAACAGAGATAGCGACTGCTGTTGGAAGAGATCTGATATTTTGTTATTGAATTTTACTTGGTTATTTTTTCTTCAATGCTCTGTTTTCTTAGCTTAAAGGACAAATTCCAGTGAATATTGTAGTTTGTTTGTTGAAATTGTTGGCTTTTTTTTTTTCCTTTTGCGCGTATGAAATTAGGTTTTAAAGTTGCCGCGGAATCATGTTCGGTGTCATAAGGCGGAGCGTTGCTTCTAGCAGCCCATATCCCATGGTGAGTTTTTCTCTTACTAATCTCTTATAATGAAATTTCAAATTCAATGGAGACATGGAGTGAAATGTGAAGGTAGTTGATCTGTTGATATTTTAAGTGAAACCTGATGTGATTTTTTTTCTTCAGCTTTTAAGCCAGTCAGCACGGAAATTCCGCTCTGGCTCCTCAGCTCCTGCCAGAATTTCCTCCATTGTTGAAAAGGAGGTAATTTGTCCCTCATATTGAGAATTGTGTACATGTGTTGTTCTGTGGTTCTTGGACAGTTTGAACTGTGAATTAGATCATAGTTGCTAAGTTGCTTCTCTGTAAAATTGGTTCTCTTCTGTGTTCTCTGAATTTTTTCCAAAATATGATTGCATATACAGATGGTTGTCCAATATTGATGAGGTGTGGTGAAAACTTGTTCTTACTGAATTAAAGTCAGTTAAGTCTGCTATTTCCATGTGGATTTATACCTTTATTGTTGAGTTGAGCTGCATGATTTTTGTCCAGCATGAATTTTACTAAAAGACTACAAAGTGTTGATTTCTTTGATCAATCGTCTTCAGTTTGTAGGACGTCTTATTATTAATGTTATGTTTTACTATCTGCCCTTATATTGATTGAATTATACTTTTACAGTTTTACCCAAAACAAATTTCTTTGAACATCTAATCTATAATTGTAGAGTGATTTACCTTTTATTGATAAGGTGTGTTCTTTATGCAATTTTTACCTTCACAGAATGTGGATTTTTTGTTTTCGGGCAATCATTATTACCTGGAGCCTTAATTGTTTGTTTGCTCATTAGTTATATCCTTGGATGGTTCTTACTATTATTTTTAATTTTGTTGAACAGGTTTCATTTTATTCAGGACATTATGGGAATGTCCGGAACTTCTCTCACATGACACTTGGTAAGTTTCGGTGCATTTTATATTTGGAAATGCTTTAACTGATGTCATTTTAAATTATTTATTCAAATTTGAAATTTTGTGTCATCAATGTTATTGCTTTTGCAGGTTGCTGGGTCAATTTAAAACCTGAGGTTAGTGACTTCATTTATTATTCAGAGGCTTTAATTATTGCTTTAAGATTCTATTTTGTGGATGGAAATTAGGTCAAGCTGGAAATAGAAAAATGAGTCTGCAGTCTACACTGGGCATGCACTTAGGGTTTGATTATTACAGGGACTAAATGTAAGGTGGCGAGTCAATTAACCTTTGGAAGATCAATAACGTTCTTATGCTTTTTGGGAAAAGGCTAGGATGAAAATAAAATAATTTGAAACTTTTCTGTTTCCTATCAGAACAAACTTTTTTAGAACAGGAAAAAATGACAATTAAAAAATATTTCTGTAAGATGAAGGTGTGGCATTGTTTTTCAACACCAAAATTGCCTTAATTTTTCCTTATGAGTGATGGTAAATCTGCCTCTGGAATAATTTCCTTGCTTTCCTTGGTTTTATTCATCCCTTTCTTGTATGTTGTTCATGCATGCCAGATTATTATTCCCAAAACATATTTCAAGTATTTGTCTTACATCTTAATGTTCATCTACTTGATTATTTTCCCCTGCTTCCTTCCTCTCATAGTTATAGAAACTGTCCTGATTAACTTGTTGCTATGTAGGGAGGTTTTTTGTCAAGAGGCTACCATGCAAACATGGAGGCGTCCATTTTCATCAGACAGTGGTAAGATTATGTGACTATCAGTTTCTCTCATTTAAGTTGCATCTATAGTTTGTGCTTCTTTTATTTGGTGGGTAACTGCACCTGTAAAGAGGAGTNNGATTTAGTGAATACTATATTGCAGTGGTTAGGAACAATTCTAGAGTCCCCCAACTCTTAAGAACTCATTAGTCACTTATTCTCTTACCCTAAAGTACATTACTTAATATAACATCTGAGTAGTTTTGTTTCTGTGCACTGTGTCAATTGGGCATATCTCAAGGAATTTGGGAGAATCTAATGTCTAGGACCAACATGGTCCTTTTTGTGAAAGAAAGAGTTTTTTAATGCAGGTCTTAATGCTTTGTCTTTTAAGTATCCAGTTTTGTTTTTTGCTTTTGCTTTTATTTTCCCCCTCCTTGAATGCTCTTATTTTACCACATCTAATGTTGTTTATATTTGTAATGAAGGAGATAATGTTGATGTTGTGGTCCCTCCTTTGGCTGAATCTATTGCTGATGGAACCCTGGCCAAATTCTTAAAGAGTATGCTAACTTGCCTCTTGTATTATATTATAGGTGACATGATCGAATTATTTTTAATAGTTCTTGTTAATTTACCGCCATGTGTTCTGTTTTGGTGGGAACAGTGCCTGGTGACAGGGTTGCTGTTGATGAACCAATAGCTCAAATTGAAACAGATAAGGTTCTTTGGGGAAATATGCAAATCTTCATTAATGATTTTGGTGGTTATTAGTGGATCAAATTTTCTTTATTTCTAAATAACTAATGCTATATATTTTCTATTATTCCTAAATAATGAAATGTATTTGCTTATTTAACCTTTGCTTATTTTGAATCAAATATTGGCCTCAGAATTATTTCTAAGCATTGATTCCTAATGAGTATTGCTTTGAACTTTGCAGGTTGCAATGACACATCCAATGGCTGTAACTAACTGCAACATCGACATGGAAAGTTTAATTTCTGACCAGAACAGAAGCATTGCTACACTTGCTATTACCACTCTTTTAAAGACAGGAAATGAATCAAGTGTAGACCGTCTTATGAAGCAGATTACAAATTTCATGTCTGATATTGCTGATGAATTCAAAATTGTTGTTGTAGAAGCAATAAGATCATTGTGCTTGAAGTTCCCTTTAACATATAGATCTCTGTGAGTATATGCGTCACTCTATTGGTCTCTTTTCACAGATGTTACATCTTTCTTATGAATATCTTTCTAGATAAGTGGTCTAAGTTACCAGGTTCTATTATGTTATTATTCAGGATGAACTTCCTAAGTAACATTCTCAGAGAAGAAGGTGGTTTTGATTACAAAAAAGCAATCGTAGATTCAATTGTGATTCTGATTTGAGATATCCCTGATGCTAAGGAAAGTGGTTGCTCCATCTTTGTGAGTTCATTGGAGATTGTGAATTCACTTATTTGTCCACACAGGTATTATCTCTTGTTTTGTGCTTTGTTCTTTACAATTTGGTTTTGGAATTTTATCATTTGGCATCAGTCATTTTTCTGTTGTACCCTAGATACTACACTTGTTGGGAGTTGAAGGTCCGAAGACATTAGAGCCCAGCAAATATATTTGTTATATTTATAACAGAGTACATCTTGAGACTGCAACTGTTAGGGCCAGTGCTGTGAGCACACTGGCAAAGTTTGGGGCTGCAGTTGATGAATTGAAGGTGCTACTTGGCTCTGTTTATTAATTATTTTTTCTAGTCGATGGTATTTCTCTAGGATTTTACTTTTAATTTTTTTTATGTGATAATTGGTATTAACTCAATTTAAAACCTCATATAATTGTGAAAAATATGAACAATTGATTTGCCTATTGATATTGACAGTAGCACATTCATATACAAAAACGTAAAATATGAACGTAATTTGTCATTATATTGTTCTTATATTTGATTACATATTTCATATAACATGATTTAGCTCTCTTGTGAATCGCTTGTCAGGGGAAATTCCAAAGCATCTAGGAAATATTACTACTCTCACATACCTGTATGTTTTGAGCTTTTAAGTGTATTCATTCAATAGTGTGCCTTTTTCAATATTTACTGAAATGGTAGTTTTAAAACATTAATTAGGATGCTGGAAGCAAACAATTTTTCTGGAGTTGTTCCACCTGAACTTGGGAAGCTGATCAACTTGCAGACCTTGTAAGACCTTTGTTCCATTTATACTCTTTAATGATATGATTTTTTCTTGATTTTAATTATTTCTTAAAATCTGTTTCTGAAATATTACCATTGAAGGGTACTGTCATCAAATCAGTTGACCGGGAATTTACCATCGGCACTTTGAACATTCCCCACCATATTCAACAGAAAATGGAAGACACTGCTCCCATTTCCGAAGGTCTCCTCCTATCAAAGATCTTCCAAGTACTTCTCTTCCTCCTTCTTGTCCTAATAATAATAAGCCTAACAGAAAAAGCCAAATCCTAATGTGTTAATTTTTAAATAAAAGGTGTTGAGGTAGATAAAGCATCTGAAATGACATGGTTAGAGGAGACTCAACCGCCCAAAAACTTGATGGTTAAGAGAGAGCAGTACATAGGCCCTACTCTACTATAAGAAGACGTTGACGGCAAAGATAAATATAACTAGGTTGTAAAAAATTAATTTTTTATATTTTTTTTTTCACTGCTATGTGTTTGATTTGAATAGAGCTTGTAATCATTTGCACTGTTATTTGAATTCGAAATTTATTTTGTATTTAAATATTAGTTTTTTAATATATAAAATAATTATAGCAAAAATTATGTCACTAATTTATTTAAAATGGGAATTCTTATCTGAATTTGCCTAAAATTACAATGGAGGATGCTGGTTGATCTGGGCACAAAAATTTTATAAACAACAATTCGTTAGTTGCATCGGTATTATTCAAAATTAGCAGCTCAATAGGCATGTTAGTGCCTGTTCAGCCGTTTTTCTATTGTTTTTAAAAAATTAATTTTAATTTTTTTGTTAATATATTATTCATTTTTTAAATTTATTTTATAAGTATTCTTTTATTTTAATATTAACGTGATCTTATTTATATCATATTTTGTTAAAATTAAAATTATATTAATAATTATTATTGTCTCGTCACTATTAACCTTGTTTTATTCCCTTTTCTTGTTTTCTTTTTCTATTAACTCCAACCGCAATCAATTACCACCATATTATTATAGTAGCTCTCATTTTTGTTCATCGCCTTGATCTATAACTATCTTATTTAATCTAGAGTAGATATAAAAATTTATATTTAAATCACTCTTTTCTTTCGTATAATTTTAATGGCTAAAAAACTTTTATTTCTAATAATTTTATATTCAACATTTCAAATTATCTTTAGTTTTATTATTCTTTTAAAATTTTTAATTTTTGTTTTCATTATTTTTTTTCTTACCATTATCTATCTACATATTTATCATTGGCTCATCCCCATGCTTATATTGGCTTGTTCTCTCTTCTCCTCCTTCTATCTTCTCTACAATCGCAATTAGTTATCATCATGTATTAATTCATAATTATTACAATCAGAAGTGAATACTAATTTAAAAATAAAGTAAAAAAAAAAAAGGTCTTGTAACACTTGTGCGAATAATTTACACTCTTATAAATATAATGAAAGAGTAAACTTAACTTTTTCTGTTCCGAGTATTTTTTTTTTTTATTATTTAATACACACAAAGTCATGTATTTTTATTTGTGGTAAAAGTTAAAAATTAAAGTTAAATAATATTAGAACTTTTTTGTTTAACAAAATTAAAATAAAGCACAAAAATAAGAATAAAAACTAAAAAAATAAATAGTTCTATAAAGGGATAATGTCAAATTTTATGTCATTATGTATGAGAATAATGATTTATTTTATTATATTTATTTTTATACCAAATAACAAAAAAATTAAATTTTATGTTCGTTTTTTTGTAAAAAATATATTTTTTCAATTTTATCTTGAACCTCTTTAATTATCTTTAATTTTATTATTTTTTAAGATTATTAATTTTTATTTTGATTATATTATCTCATCATATTATACACTTTCGTTTCTCTTATCATTATTATTATGTTGCCTTGTTTTATTTTATTTTTTCTTCTTCTATTCATCCCAATCACAATTAATTATCACCATACCATTATTCCAACTCTCATTTCTATTTATCACTCTGATCTATAACTACCATGGTGTTAACTTTTGAGGTATTACAAATTTGCTAAAGGAATTTTTTTTCTTCTTTGATTTAGATATCTAGATACATACCTATTATATAGATCCTTATTATTTTTCAGACTTACTTGTTAAGTCATATTTTATTGCTTTCAGACAAAATTTAAGATATCAACGATTCAGATTTTTTGTTAATCAAATTATAAAATTTGTCAATAATTATAAAAAAATAATATCAAATATTTTATATCTTCTTAAAAGAGTATTATATGGACACTACTATTTTAGTTACTATTAACATATACAATTGAATATAAAAATATTATATTATTGTTAAATATATCTCCTATTCTTAACACTTATTTGTAATAATTCTTAATCTTTCTCTAAGAACGGGTTTAACCTAAACCCGACCCCGCCCCGTCCCGCCCAAGAACCCGCCCCGTTAAAATCCGTCCCGGTGCGGGGGTGGGTAATTATCCGCCCCGAGCGGATAGTGGCGGAGTGGATACCTACGGGTTCGGATAGTGTTGCCACCCCTATCATTCCGAAGTTCATTGCTATACCATCATTTGCTCTGTTATACTCCATGGACATTGGTGCCTGCTCCTATCTCAAATAAGCTGGATCCCACTAAGCATTCAGCTGTAATTTTCAAAACCTTCACTTCCTCTGCTTACTTATTTTAAATAAGAGAGATAGGAGCGAGCAAGGAGAGCTAGAGGGGGAGAGAAAGAAGAAAAAATTGAAGATAATGTGCGTCGGGTTGGAGAGAGAAGGAAGGAGATGATGGATTGTGGCCTGTGGGAAGTAAAGTCTACGGTTGAAGAGGCAGCAGGAAACCAATGAGCGAGAATTGAAAAAAGTGATTAAGGGAAAAGAAATGGGCGCAAAAACCTTTGGTGTTTGGCGGGTACGAAATAAATAGGATACACTTTGCAAAAGTCATACCAAAACATTAGTGTTGCCATAAGATCCAAGTTTTTTTTGTGTCTCCCTCATCAGATCCAATTTGTTTAGGCCAATTTTCGAAAAACAACTTAATTAAATTTAAAAAAAAATTAAAATATAAGAATTTAAATTAAAATCAGTTTATAAATAAATAATTTTGTGTTTAGATAAATAATTTAATTAATTTTTTAATAAATAAAAGTAGTAAAATATCTTTTGAAATCGAAAAAAATCATATTTTTTTTACTTTTTCGAAAGTTCTTCAATAATTTTTTAAAAAATTAAAAAACATTTTTTAAAAATGATATCAAACCGTATTAATGTGATTTTTATAATTCGAAAAAAATTATAATAATTCAATAATATCCAAACAAATTAATTATGCAACAAAAAAGTTAAACTAAGATGATAGATAAATTTTATGTCCATTGATGTAATATTTTTTTATTCAAATTAGATAATAAAAGTTGTTCCATAAACATTTTCATGAATTCAAAAAAGTTAATTAAAATATAATTATGAGCTAATAATTATATTATTTAATGTATTATGCTATTTTCTTTTTCGAATGAAAATATTAATGTTAAATAGGAATTATTCGAACTTTTGGAATAAATTAATTTCAATAACCCAAATCATCCATATTGAATCACCAAAAATATAATATAATGCGAAAGTGTACCTTTATTCATAAGAGTCAGAAATTGTTGGAAGAGTTTGGATCTTGTGGTTCTTATTCCTAGGTGACTGAACTGTAACTCTTTTGATGAGGAAAGAGAAATAAAGGCGGCTTTGGTATATTGGAAACCTTTCCTGAATGCCTATTTATATTTGAGCATGACACCCATTAAACCCTTAAGCCCAAATAAAATAGTATCTAAAACCCAAAAGATAATATATCTAAAATCCAAAAAGATAATTATCTAAGAAACAAAAGATAATATCCGGTTTTATTCTCATTTAATTCCAAATCAAAAGTAATAATGACTTATTCAATTAGGATTTATAACAATAAATGAGATTAAGTTATTTAATTTAAAATAGCATAATTTGTGATTATAATTAATATATTTATTGCCCACAAATAAATTAAAAAATCAAATAATTTCGAAACACGAACATTTTTAGGATATCAAACAAACTACATGGGAATAAAGCCGCCTCAATAAAAGAGGATTTCTAATGAGGAATTCCCTCAGATTCTTATTTAGATCTAGTTGTTATAAAAAAAATTATACAATCTTTTGTGTCATAAACAACAAAAATAAACTAAAATGTATTTTTATAATAGAAAGGAGAAATTTTAGTCTTGGATTAGAAAAAAAAATAAACTTATTTTTGGATAATATTATTAAAATTTTGAATAAACAATTCATCACAATTTTAATAATGTACGAAACAAATAAAAAATAAAAAATTTAGCTATTAAATTTAATATCTTCATGATTAATACTGATATGGTCACCATTAACACGAGCTATAACTCGGCCTCGTAACCGTTATTGGCCGTCACCATAACTCGCCATTTGCCATTATTGCTCGGCCCTTATGAGCTATAACTCGGTGGCGTTAATATTATCATAACCGACGTCCCAAACGGAAAGATAAAATCGGTTACGAAATCAATTTTATCACCTAGAATGTAACGGACGAACATATATCTATAAAAGAAAGGTAAAGTGTCTTTTTTAATACACAATTCTGAACTGGATACCATAACTGACTTAAGCATTGGAGTGCCTTTGCAGGTACACTCCACCCCCTTTGTATTGCTCGCACCCTCACATCTACAACGAACATAAGGAACTCGGACTCAGAGGAGCGGACGTCTAACCTCGCAGCACATAGCTCGGCTGATCTCGAGGAGTTGAGGCCGACGCCCACCGTGGGGCCGAGAAAATCGTATTTTTTTCTTTTGGTCCCATTACCTCCGTCTACATCCATGGCTGAAGCACCGCCTCCTTCACTATCCGAACTTATGCAAATGGTAGTTGAGCTACAACAAGCCAATCAACGAATGGCCGACGAGAACCAAATGATGGCTGCCCAAATTGCTGAAATAAATCATGCTCGGATTGAACACAACGATGCTCATCGTCAGCAAGCAGGAGACGAGGAACATCAATCCCAACCCACTCATGTTTCGGAGACTGCTCGACACGAGGATCAGCAACCCGAAGATGAAAAAGAAGAGTCCGACGACCCTGTAGGCCCCTTCACAGAAGAAGTAATGAACTTCGAACTACCGAAGAAGTTCACTTTGCCACTGACCCTCACGCCTTATGACGGACTCGGAGACCCGAGGAAGTTTCTAAAGAAATTCCGATCAATAATGATCGTCAATGGTGCATCAGATACAGTCTTATGTCGTTGTTTTCCGAATTATTTAGACGGCCCTGCACTTGATTGGTTGTGTGCTTTGCCTGCAGGTTCCATTTCGCGCTTTCATCAGTTGGCGAAGTTATTTGAAGAGTATTTCGCCGGATCCGCGATATACTTGCACGATTCCGATTACTTGAACACTATTAAGCAAGGATCAAACGAAAGCTTAAAGGAATACATGACCTGCTTCACAAAGGTCGCGATCAGCATACCAGATCTCCACCCCGAGGTCCATCTGCACGCAATTAAAAGTGGCCTCCGACCTGGAAAGTTCCAAGAGACAATCGCAGTAGCAAAACCGATGACTCTAGCAGAATTTCGGGAAAAAGCAAAAGGACAAATTGATATCGAGGAACTCAGACAAGCTCGGAAATCTGACAAGTCACACTTCCGCGAAGAAGATAAGAGCTCAACCATTAAGAAAAGTTTTAAACTAACACCTCGATTTGATTCTTATACGCAGTTTAACACGAGGAGGGAAGACATAATCAAAGAGATCTTGAACTCCAAACTAATCAAACCTCCGAGAAAGGTCGGCACGTACCAAGATGCAAAGAACGTGGACAAATCGAAGTACTGCGCTTTCCACCAGAAACACGGCCACAACACCGACGATTGTGTGGTCGCCAAAGATCTTTTAGAACGACTAGCAAGACAAGGACACCTAGACAAATACATTGGTGGTCACATCCAAAAACGCGGCACTAGTTCCACAACAAACGACCTCTCCGACCAAAACCGAGGAAAAGAGAAGGCATCTACAAGCCAATATGAAAGACCACGAGGTATAATCAATTGTATTTCAGGAGGATATGCCAGTGGAGGATACTCAAGCTCGGCGAGGAAAAGATCGTTCAGGGCCATATATTCGGTAAACGGACCACAACAAGACGTTGCAACCACTAATCGACAACCCGAAGTCACTTTCACCCACGCCGACTTCAACTCCAGTATGCAAAATTTGGACGACCCCGTGATTAACCTTCAGCTAGGAGATCTATTAGTGAAAAAAGTGCTCTTGGACCCCGGGAGCAGCGCCGACGTTCTGTTTTACTCCACATTTCAAAAGATGAAGCTCAGCGACAACATGCTGCATTCAACAGGAGGAGATTTGGTCGGCTTCTCAGGAGAACGAGTTCCAATACTCGGGTCAGTGTGGTTACAAACCACACTGGGTGAGCATCCTCTTTCAAAAACTAATGATATTCAATATTTAGTAGTTGACTGTTTCAGTCCATATAACCTTATTCTTGGCCGACCTTTTTTAAATAAGTTCGGCGCCATTGTTTCTACCGTCCATCTCTGCGTAAAGTTTCCATTGCAGGGTGATCAGGTTGTAACAATCCATGGAGACCATAAAGAGGCACGACAGTGTTATAACACCAGCATGAAATTCCAAAACCGCTCAATGCAACAAGTCAACAATGTCGACCTCAAACAAAAGGAAGACACACTGGCCGACCTCGACCCAAGAGCCGATTTTCTCGAGCGCCCAAAACCATCCGATGACCTACAAAAAGTGTATTTTAATAATGACCCTAACAAATTTACATATGTAGGTACATCAATCAACCCAGCTGAGTTACAGGACATAAAAACCTTCCTACAAGAAAACGCCGAGCTTTTTGCCTGGAAACCTGCAGACATGCCCGGCATTGATCCACACATTATCAGTCATAAACTAGCAATAAACTCGGCAGTCCGACCAGTACAATAGAAGAAACGAAAACTCGGCGAGGAAAAGAGGAGAGCATCACTAGAAGAAACACAAAAGCTCATCAACGCCGAATTTATCAAGGAGATCAGATTCACTACATGGCTAGCCAATGTGGTAATGGTAAGGAAACAAAACGGTAAGTGGCGCATGTGCGTCGATTTCACCGATCTAAACAAAGCATGCCCAAAGGATTCTTACCCCCTACCATCCATAGACTCTTTAGTAGACAATGCATCAGGCTACGCTACTTTAAGTTTTATGGATGCGTATTCAGGGTATAATCAAATACTCATGCACCCCTCCGATCAAGATAAAACAGCTTTTATCACTGATTTTGGTAACTATTGTTATAAAGTTATGCCATTTGGATTAAAGAACGCAGGTGCAACTTACCAACGCCTTATGGATAAAGTGTTCGCCAAACAAATCGGCAGGAATATCGAAGTTTATGTCGATGATATGGTCGCCAAAACGAAAACCGGACATAATCACATCAGCGACCTCACAGAAATATTCGGCCAGATCCGCCAGTACAACATGCGCCTCAACCCCGAGAAATGTGCCTTCGCCGTTCAAGGGGGTAAGTTTTTAGGTTTTTTACTAACGTGCAGGGGAATAGAGGCAAACCCAGACAAATGCCGAGCAGTGCTGGACATGGCCAGCCCTAAAACAGTAAAAGAAGTTCAGCGTCTCACAGGACGCCTTGCCGCACTTTCCAGATTTGTTCCCTGTTTAGCTTCAACTTCTATTCCTTTTTTCCAAACAATTAAAAAGAAAAACAAATTTGAATGGAACGACGATTGTGAGAAAGCCTTTTCCAAATTAAAAACAGCTCTCTCACAACCGCCAATTTTACAAAAACCCCTACAAGGGGAAGACTTATTTCTATATCTATTAGTTACTGATTGGGCGATAAGTTCGGCCCTTGTATCAGAAAGAAACAAAGTTCAGCATCCGATATACTTTGTCAGTAAGACTCTCCAACATGCCGAACTCAATTACCCAAGGATTGAGAAGCTCGCACTGGCACTAATATTCTCGGCACGACGTCTCCGGCCTTACTTCCAGAGCCACGTTATCTACGTCAGAACAGATCACCCACTGAGACAAGTGTTACACAAACCAGAAATCGCAGGACGACTCATAAAATGGGCAGTCGAACTGTCTGAATTCGATATCAGATACCAATCCAGGGGACCGATCAAGTCACAATTTCTAGCAGATTTCATCGCCGAGTTTACTACACCATCCGAGGAAGATCATACAAAACAATGGATCTTATATGTAGACGGATCTTCCAATAATGGGGGCTGTGGAGCAGGAATTCGTCTGGAAGCCGAGGACGGATTCATACTTGAACACTCAATACACTTAGCCTTCAAAGCCAGCAATAACCAATCCGAGTATGAAGCACTGCTCGCTGGACTCCGACTCTGTTTAGATCTTCAAATCTCGACGATCAAGGTATATTGTGATTCTTTGTTAGTAGTACAGCAGGTAAACGACCTTTTTCAGGTAAAAGATCCTCTACTCTCTAAATACCTGTTATTAGTAAAAAAATTATCAAAAAAATTTGTCAAATTTGAAATAGAACATATACCACGTGAACAAAATCAAAGGGCAAATATCTTATCTAAACTCGGCAGTACACAATCCGAGTTATCCACACTGCAACAGTTCACAATAGCATCACCCACTGTTACTCTGACAAATGTGTTAAGTGTTACACAGGTAAAAGATTGGAGGGACGACTTTATACACTATTTACAAACAGGTAATATACCAGAAGGGGTAGAGAACAATAAAAAGTTCCGACGGCAAGCATCTTCCTTCACAATACTCAACGGAACATTGTATCGACGAGGATATACTCGCCCCCTACTCAAATGCCTCAACAAGTCAGAAGCTGACATAGCATTAGCAGAAACACATGAAGGAATCTGTGGCACACATACAGGAGCTCGGAGCCTAGCATCAAAGATCCTCCGAGCTGGATTCTTCTGGCCGACGTTGAAACAGGACAGCCAACAAAAAATCAGGTCATGCCAGAATTGCCAAAGACACGCACCATTGATACACATACCTGCCGAGCAAATGCATCATTCAGAAATCAGCTGGCCATTTAACCAATGGGGTTTGGATATACTCGGGCCGTTCCCTACGGCACCGGGCCAGGTAAAATTTCTTATTGTCGGCATTGATTATTTCTCCAAATGGGTGGAAGCCCAACCTTTATCAAGAATAACATCTCAACAAATGATTTCCTTCGTTTGGAAAAACATTATTTGCCGTTTCGGCATACCTCAACATATCACAACTGACAACGGTCGCCAGTTTACCGACCAAAAGTTTCAATCTTTCTTACAGAATCTCAAAATAAACCAACACTTCGCCTCTGTTGAACATCCTCAAACGAACGGACTAGCTGAGGCCGCAAATAAGGTCATCCTGCATGCACTCAAGAAGAAACTAGATGACGCCAAAGGACTCTGGGCCGAACTAATACCTGAAGTCCTTTGGGGATACAACACCACCCCACAAACATCAACAAAAGAAACGCCATTCAGGCTGGTATACGGATCGGAAGCCATGATCCCCCTGGAGATCTCCCAGAACTCAATCCAAACTTGCATCGACAACCAAGACGAAGCTCGGAGATCCGAGCTGGACATCATCGAAGAAATAAGAGACATCGCCGCCTTGAAGCAACGCGCAGCGCAGCAAGCAATTGCTCGACAGTACAACAAGTCGGTCAGAAGCAGATCATTCGTCAAAGGAGACTTAGTCCTCCGCAAAACCGAAACTGCTCGGAAACCACCAACACATGGAAAGCTCGCAGCCAATTGGGACGGCCCATACCGAGTAGCAAAAGTACTCGGTCAAGGAGCATACAAGCTAGAATCACTAGATGGTAAACTTATGCCTAATACATGGAATGTGTCTTCCTTAAAGAAATTTTATAGTTAAAAGACAGGGACAGGCTTGTACTCTTTTTCCTACTACCAAGATTTTATCCCAAAGGATTTTGCTTGGAGAGGTTTTAACGAGGCTAGCCTACCTGCACCTTGGTATTCAAAAGGTTCATAAAAACTCCGAATATGTAGGAGACAAATATTATCTTCTTTATCAGATAACTATACGACTAATATTGTCAATCAAATATAATTCTATCAATACAACTCAGACAAAGCCCAATACATGTCTAAGCTACAACCTGCCATTATCAGATAACAACACCAACAAAAATACCAATAAACTCGGAACACTTTCTGACGAATAACAAACAGCTTTTATAAAAAGCGTCACATTAAAAATTCAAACAAGTCAAATTCAACAAAGTTCAAACAAAACAAACCAACTATCACATATGCAAAATAAATTCAAATACGTTTCTAACAAAACACATTAAACATTATCGGCTTCATCTTCTGCATCGCCATCATCTTCGATCAGTTGACCATCTCGAACTATCTTTCCAGGATCCATACCAGAGAGATCGGCATCTGGAACCAAAAACTTAACCTGCAACCTCGCCCTTTCAAAACCTTCAACAAACGAATCTAATATCTCATCCGCCTTTTTCTTCTCCAACTCCTTAAATTGAGTAGTAAGCTCAATCAAACGAGTTTGTATGTTCACCAGATCACTTTTCTTTTTCTTCAAATCTTCCACATCTCTAGCGTAACTTTCTTTAGTCTCCTTCAACAACTTCTCGGTCTCAGTCAAACGGGCTTGAAGCTCAGCAGCAACACTCTTACTCTTCACCAACTCCTCCTTCAAAACAGAAACCTCTCCTTTCTCTGCAGCAACCCTCTTATTTTTCAACTCTTGGCTACGCCCAAGACTTGCAAGACGAAGGCCAACAACCTGAAGAAAGAAATAAAACCACAATTCATAAGACTCCCAGAGGAAGAGTAAGGAAAAACCATTAAAAATCATTACCTGCATATACTGCCCAATTGCCATGTCCCCGACTTCCTTTGCAAGAGTAACATCAGCCGACGACTGGCAATACTCGTCCACCACAGCCATATAGGGATACTCCTTTCCCCACACCGAAAATGCCTCACTTTGTTCCGAAATTTCATGAAGCCTTTTTTGATTTCCCATAAAAGCCTGTATCTCTTCCAGAGGAACCCCTATTTCCTTATCATCAGAATCATCTGACAAATCAACAAGGTCGGACTTCTTTCTCTTCTTCGCAATCACCTTCCTCCGACCTTGACGAGGCTGAGTAACCTCGCCGACACCAGCAACTTTCTCAGCATTAGACGACGATACCTCCTTCTCCAGATTCTTATTCTTGAAGCGCGTTCTCAGAGACGCAGCTGAAACACCAGGATATTTACCACCTGCAAAAACAACAAACACATCAGAAATACGACAAGAAGCAATAAACACCTTAGAAAAACCCTATAACTCACCCAAATAGGCTACCACAGCATCTTTATCCTCCTCCCACTTCAGAAGCTCATACATTGAAATTAGGTCTCCCCGACCGATATTTTCAACAAGAAACTCAATCACACAAACATTCCTCGGGGAGATAACCTCAGGACCGAGTATATTCTGAGGTTCCGAGCACCAATACAACGGGAACTTCTCAGCCAGATTTTCATCCACGAAAAACGGAAAATCTTTTTCCAAAGCCCTAACCTTTAAATACATTTCTTTAAAATCTTTAAAAGAAGATTTGTACAATTTGAAAATGCCAAAACTAGGGGTGCTATTGAAGTTTATCCAACCACCTTTCCACACCCCTTTGGCTTGAAATAAAGAAAAGAAAAGATCAACAGACGGCACAACTTCCAGAAACTCCATTAAAATTTCAAAGGAACGGAGAAACGCCCACCCATTTGGATGAAGCTGCGACGGAGCGCAGTTTAACTGCCTCAGGACCTGACATTCGAAATCAGTGAAAGGTAATCTAACTCTCAACTCCTCAAGAACACAGCTGTGCATATAGAAAAATTCAAAACCTCTGCCCCGGTGATAAACCCTATCATTAACACTACAGGACAGTAACTCAACCCCAATCCCAGAATCCTGCCTCACCACCCTACTAGCATCCACCTCCTTAACAGCAGCTTCATCACAGAACAATGACACCCGAGACCTCACGTCATCCCCAACCCAGTCATAAGACCAGTCTATTTCACCTTTCTTCTCCTTCTCAAATCCCATCAGAAACAGTAAACAAACATGCAACCAAGAAATACAAAGAGATGAGAGAAGAAACGGATTAGAAGAACACAAACGTGACCATACCTCTCTTGCTCATCCTCCAAAACAAGAAGCAGAAAACCAAAAACGCCAAAATTCCAATCAGCAGAAACAATTAATCGCAACTAAAAACGTTCCAAATATCAAACCTGCCTCAGTCACATCAAACGACGAAAGGAGCATTGGAAACCATCAACACATTAATGAAGCACCCACTCCTTCTCTCTCCTGAATAAAAAGCGCGCACAATTTCCCACGTGGCGCAGATGGGAAGTTACTTTAACGAAGTACGTTGAACTGGGGGCTCACTCAGTAACCCACTTTACCGAGTTATAACTCATTACAAAAGCTCAACCTGCTTCATTAAAAAACTTTCCTCAGGCTAAGCTTGGGGCTGTGATATGGTCACCATTAACACGAGCTATAACTCGGCCTCATAGCCGTTACTGGCCGTCACCATAACTCGCCATTTGCCGTTATTGCTCGGCCCTTATGAGCTATAACTCGGTGGCGTTAATATTATCATAACCGACGTCCCAAACGGAAAGATAAAATTGGTTACGAAATCAATTTTATCACCTAGAATGTAACGGACGAACATATATCTATAAAAGAAAGGTAAAGTGTCTTTTTTAATACACAATTCTGAACTGGACACCATAACTGACTTAAGCATTGGAGTGCCTTTGCAGGTACACTCCACCCCCTTTGTATTGCTCGCACCCTCACATCTACAACGAACATAAGGAACTCGGACTCAGAGGAGCAGACGTCTAACCTCGCAGCACATAGCTCGGCTGATCTCGAGGAGTTGAGGCCGACCTATTTCCCAGGCAAGATCAAATACTAATAGATAAAATATGAAAAATACATATATAAATTATTGAAATGATACAAAATAACAAAAACAATCATTATTAATAACTTTTTTGTCTGTTTCCATAGTTTTAAACATCTTGTTTTCTATTTTTTTTTTCTCTTCGTCTGTTAAGAGACATATACACAAAACTTAGTTTAAAAATGAGAGTTGTTCTATTATAATTGGCTCATGACATTATTTCTGACTTTTCAAACTTTTGTTTATGCCGACACCGACTTTTACTTTTTAGAGAGGGGAGAATTAGTATAGGCTGTATAGCCTAAGACTGTCGAGCAAAACTTAAGAAAAAATAAATTATTATTAATTAAATAAATATACAGGATTCTTATTTATATTTGGATCATTCGTTCTATTATTTGGACCAACTTCACTATTATTATTAGTATCTGAATATTTAAAAAAATTTTTATTAGCATGAAAATTATTGTAAAAGATAATTCATACACTACAATATTTTTGGCTTGAGATAACCCTTATTCGAAGTAACATCTAATAAAATTTGTCTTAGATAGGCAAAGACAACATTTTTAATGAGTTGCTTTTGAGTAAGACAAAGATAACAAAATTTTTAGTCACCCCTAAAAATAGTTGTCTTTGATATCTAAAACAACATTTACAAAATGTTACAATATAAAATCTTTAAGACAACATTTTTAAATAAAAATACATTTTATAAGAGTTGTCAAAAAAATTTAACATATAACATTTATAAAAAATTACCTAAATTATTTATAATTAAAAATTTTAGAAAAAAACTTTTAATCATATTCCCACCAATTATTTTTACCCTCAAATAACTTAAAAAAAAAACAAAATTGTTTGAGTTCAGTGTGTCTATTTTTTTCTTTAGTTTTCTTTTGAGTGCTATTTGATGTCATATATATCATCATTGTTGTCTTGTAGGGAGATGCTGATGTAATATGTGGTGTAGTTTGGGAATTCTGGCCGCTGGAGCATATTGCTTGCCTCAATTTCAACTGCGAGTGTTTTTATGGGGTGCTAAAGCTTCTGAGGTATTCTAATGTTTTTGAGGTATGTGCAAATTTTACATAGGACTTATGTAACTGTGTTTTGATTTGCTGTTCTGTGATTTATTGTTCTCTGAAAAATCTTGAGTTGCTGTTCTTTAACGTGCTGTTCTCTGAAAAAACTAAAATTCAGTATTTTAGTGTATGGCTCCTTCCAAACAATTTTAGATGCTCACATGTGTTGCTAATAAAAAAGTGTTGCCTAAAAGTAGAAGTAATAGCATGACAAATTTATTGAACCTTGTTTGTCCCGAACCCATATAACAAATTTGTACATATTCAAGTCTGTCTCAAAGTTCATAATAATAGTAATTTTAGATATCACTTATAATTCTTGTGAAAAGAAAATTAAATTTTTTTTATAATTCTCATTTATAATTTTTGGGAACTTTTTTAAGGCTTTAAGTTTATCTAAAACAGAGTAAGGCCCCTTTTTTTGGAGTTAATATGAGTATCCAAATAAGGTAGGAGTATATATAATATGATGATGATTGATGAGAGTGCTCTTGCTGTATCAATTAAATTCAATATTTTAGTATATGGCTCTATGCAAATATTAAATATTTGTATATTTGGTTTATTCACGAGAGTAATGGTATTCTACGCTTATCCCATAATCAGAGGCTTAAATTTCTTGGTTATCATATCCATAGAGATATTAAATATAATTAGTAACTTGAATGTCAACTTTCCCTTTTTATTATTTCTATAAAGCATTATGAATTTTTTAACTTTTTCTTTTGTTCTCCACATTGATTCTGATATTTTTTTTCCTTTTGATTTCTTCATTTTTAATGTAAGTTAAAGAATGATTAATTTTCATAATTCACCGAGTTAATTATTTCATATAGAATCAATTATTATTTTTTGTTTGTTTGTTATGTTAGCCACTTTAATTGAGTTAAATAGTTAATAGAGAATAATGTAAAGTTTATTCTTTACTCTTTTATAGAGAAAGATTGCTTCAGAGGAGTTTGAAGAACATTAGTAGACATTTTAGGACTTGAAGATTGCAATTTGTTGAGCTATGACTCTGTAAGTTTTCTATCTTGCTTATACTTGTATGCTTTCATAAATATATTTTGTACCTTTATATACATTTAATGAATTTATATACTTAATATGCATGAACATTATTATTTACATGCTTGGTTAATTAGTAGTAAAAATATATGAATAATTAGGAGAGGAAATCTTATCCCCTTGTGCAAAGTGTTGTAATTTCTTATGACACCAAAGGCAAACAATTTATAATTTTCTTGTCTTGGTTGCTGTTTTAAGGCTGTTTTATGGCTGTTTTGGTTGCTATTTTACGGCTGTGATGGTTGCTGTTTTGGTTGCTCTTTTATGGCTGTGATGGTTGCTGTTTTAGTTGTTGTTTTATGGCTGTTAAAAAAGTGTTTTGGTTGCTGTTTTATGACTGTCATGGTTGCTATTTTAGTGGCTATTTTATGGTTGTTTTGGTTGCTATTTTTGTTACTGGGAAAAGGGTAACACTTTATAGAAATAATAATAGAAATAATTAAAAATGAAGGGAAGGTTAAGATTTATAAAAGTTTTATGGCTGTCATGGTTGATGTTTTAACTATATTTTTTTCATCCATTTAGATTTGACTGCAGCTTGCTTATCGTTGGATGAAGTTTTCTGAAGAGATAAAGGCAATTCTTGGCACAATAATGAAGCACAAAGTCTTCTTGATTTTACATGAAAAAACTAGTTTTTTTTTTATTCAAGTTCATCATGAGAAAAACAAGTATTTTGTTTACTTATGTTTATTATTTATATGACTTAGTAACTTAGCAAGTATGTTAATTGGTACTTGAAAGACCTTTCTATATATATGCAATATATATTATTAGCTTATTCTTCCTATATTGATTAAATTGAATTTAAATATTTAAATATTATTAGTGTTTGCTATATATTCTTCAAATATCATAAATATAACAAAAGTAAAAAATATATTGCTTCAGATATAAAAAAATAGAACATAAGAAAAACTCAATAAGGTGTTGCTTTAGGTATTAGAAAAAGATAACTGCAAATAAACTTAGATAAGGGTTACTTTAGGTATATGAAGAAGGTAACTTAAAAAAATCTGAAAAAGTATTGCTTTAGGTAACGCTTTTGTGGAGTTGTTTTTTTTGTAGAAAAGGCAACGCTTTTTCAAGGTTGCCATAAAAAGGGTTCCCTTTGATACACAAAAACGTTGCCTTAGATCAAAGATAACGGCCATATAGCTAATCCCCCAAAAAATATTGCATTTTGTCAGAAAGTGTTGTCTTTGATTAAAGGCAACACTTTTCCTTATTATAGGCAACGTTTTTAAAGGGTTGCTTTAGCCCGAATTTGTTGTAGTGATATTAAATGATATACTAACTACGTAAATTTATTAATGGGATGTATAACTTAACTAGCATACCTGGCGAGGTATTGCTGCCTCTCTTCTTTGCTCATGTTTTGTGTTCGTCGCCTGGCATAGTCTTGCCAAATACCACTTCCATTGGTATCCTGTCAACGGTAATTAATCAAAACAAATATATAAACATAGTTTCACACTTTTATTTAATGACGAAAAATAAATTATATTAGATGAAGTGAGAAAGATGCATGAAAATATGGATGAGAAATGAAGGAAGTTTTTCTAATAATAGCAACGTGAAGTGAGAGAGAATAAGGGAAGAAAGAGATAATTATTATAGAAGTTACGTGAATTTATAAAATAAGAGAGAACGTGAATGAAGATGAGGTAGTGAGAGTATTGTAATGCGAAATAACTGACTTGGGGTAGGTTATTAAGAAGGATAAAAATGAAAAAAAAGTTTTGGACACCAAAACAGGTTTTGCCATTATATATTGTTATAGATATTGAAACTTAAATTTGAACGCTAATTGATATTATATATTATGTAGGTACTTAGAGTATATTAGAAAAATACGTTAATAATTTGAAGAGAAAAATTATTAGTGTAAATTTATTTTTTTAAAAAAATTATCCTTATTGAACTATTTTACTTTTATTCCTTAAAAATATATCTAAATAAAAATATTTGTAACAATAATTTACATCCAATAAGAATATCTTAATGAGGTTACTATAAAAAAATGGGTAGAAATTTTTTTATTTAACGTAATTGACAAGAATTTTTTTAATAATAAACCTCTCTTTAAGAGTAATATTGGAATTTAAATTTAGACACTAATTATCATTATATATTATAGATAAGCATCAAGAGTATATTAAAATAGTATGATAATAATTTAAAGAAAAAAATTATTCTTTGTACATTTAATTAAAAAAAATTACCTTGTTTAAACTATAGTGTAAGTGGAGCCATTTTTATAATCTTACGATTGAGATTGAGCAATTTTTTTAAGTGAAGCAGTTACATCATTCTATCGTGGGTTAATGCAGAATTTACAGAATGTGAGTACGTGATTGAGGATGTAGTTTTAGATTATAAAAATAGGGGTAAAATAGGAAAAAAAATATTGGATACCAAATCCTCTATATTCCCATTATATATTGTTATAAATATACACCATTTTTTTATTGAATACAAATTAAAATTTAATATGAAAGAAAAATTTTGTAGGCATTTTAATAAATATAAAATATTTTATTATCTAAAATAAACTGCTTTTAATAAAAGAGATTAACTACTTCATAGCCTCACAACTCGCGTTGATACAACCTTGTATTAACCAAGGTTGCGAGAACTGAACCGGTCAATGAACCAGTGAGGTCATTGGTTTAATGGTTTACTGGTTTGACCGAGATTCAACTGGAGTTCAACCGGTTTAATTAAATATTAAATAAAATTATTAAAAAGTCTAAAAATAATTTTAAATATATAAATTCAGTAATTTCTAACTTAATAAAATTTAATATTTCACATAATAAAGAGCAGAACTTCAAGAAAAGAGATATGTAGAGCACCTAAGCATAAATATGCAGCATATACATATAGTATTTTTCCATACATACGTCTTTGAAACAAGACTAAAAATGCAAAAGCACAAGAGAAGAGAGGAGATATGAGTTGCTGTTGCTGCTGAGTACGAAGATGGGTGATTTGGGATTAGGGTTCAGCACTCATTAGTTCGTTTAGCCTTTTTTTTAATGACAAAACGACGCCATTCAGAGGTTTTAACCAAAAATCCGCTAAAAAACCAGATGATTCTTCTAGTTCACCGGTTAACCGCCGGTTCGACCGAATTTTTTACCGATTTTTTGCCAGGCGGTTTTTCCTGCTGTCTCATGGCATACAAGTCCACAGCTGAAAAGTGCGGGAGGGGGGGTTGTTGCGGAGTTCCTGGACTAGCTGCTCCTCCACCCTTGATGACAAGTCATCTTAGGCTAGTTTCACAAGCCTTTTTCATTAGTTTTTACCTGATTTTTATGCATTTCTTAGGCAATAAGTAAGTGTTTGGATGAGAAATTCATGCTTGTCTTGATTCAATCAAACATTCTTAATTTTGTGCATTTTCATGAGATTTTTGCATGATTTAGTTGATGTTATGAAAGATGCAAAATCTAGTGATTATGCCAAGGCTTTGATGCATTTGTTTGGTTGATGATAGGTGAAAAGAAGCAGAGGAATGGCAAGGAAGAAGCAGAGAAGGTAACTGGTGCACGAAAATGTGTATGTCAATGTCAATATTACTATTTCCTCCAAATTCGTACAACTAACCAGCAAGTGCACTGGGTCGTCCAAGTAATACCTTACGTGAGTAAGGGTCGAATCCCACAGAGATTGTTGGCTTGAAGCAAGCTATGGTTATCTTATTATTCTTAGTCAGGATACCAACAACAGTGTGTTGTAAGTTCAATTGTGAAAAGCAAAAAGGCATAAAATAAATACTTATTGTGCAATAATGGAGAATACGTTGGAGTTTTGGAGATGCTTTGTCATCTGAATTTCAGCTTTTCTCTTGTACTCCTCTTCACACACGCAAGGCTCCTTCCATGGCAAGCTGTATGTAGGGTGTCACCGTTGTCAATGGCTACTTCCCATCCTCTCAGTGAAAATGGTCCAAATGCTCTGCCATAGCATGACTAATCATCTGTTGGTTCTCGATCATATTGGAATAAGATCCATTATTCCTTTTGCGTATGTCACTACGCTCAACAATCACGAGTTTGAAGCTCGTCACAGCCATTCAATCCTTGAATCCTACTCGGAATACCACAGACAAGGTTTAGACTTTCCGGATTCTCATGAATGCCGCCATCAATCCTAGCTTATACCACGAAGATTCTGATTAAGAAATCTAAGAGATACTCATTCAATCTGATGTAGAACGGAGGTGGTTGTCAGGCACACGTTCATGGATTGAGGAAGGTGATGAGTGTCACGGATCATCACCTTCTTCATAGTGAAGCGCGAATGAACATCTTAGATAGGAACAAGCGTGTTCGAATGGAAAACAAAAATAATTGCATTAATTCATCGAGACGCTGCAGAGCTCCTCACCCCCAACAATGGAGTTTAGAGACTCATGCCGTCAAAAGGTATAAAGTTCAGATCTAAAAATGTCATGAGATACAAAATAAATTTCTAAAAGTTGTTTAAATACTAAACTAGTAACCTAGGTTTACAGAAAATGAGTAAACTATGATAGATAGTGCAGAAATCTACTTCTGGGGCCCACTTGGTGTGTGCTGGGGCTGAGACTTAAGCTTTTCACATGCCTGGGCTGTTTTTGGAGTTGAACGCCAGGTTGTAACCTGTTTCTGGCGTTGAACTCCAACTTGTAACCTGTTTCTGGCGCTGAACGCCAGACTGCAACATGGAACTGGCGTTGAACGCCAGTTTACATCGTCTATCCTTGAGCAAAGTATAGACTATTATATATTCCTGGAAAGCCCTGGATGTCTACTTTCCAACGCAATTGAGAGCGCGCCAATTGGACTTCTATAGCTCCAGAAAATTCATTCCGAGTGCAGAGAGGTCAGAATCCAATAGCATCAGCAGTCCTTTTTCAGCCTGAATCAGATTTTTGCTCAGCTCTCCACAAGCACATGGTTAGGGACAGCTTGGTTTAGCCGCTTAGGCCAGGATTTGATTCCTTTAGGCCCTCCTATCCACTGATGCTCAAAGCCTTGGATCCTTTTTTTTTTATTACCCTTGCCTTTTGGTTTTAAGGGCTATTGGATTTTTCTGCTTGATTTTTCTTTTTCTCTCTCTCTTTTTTTTCTGCAAGCTTTTATATCCACTGCTTTTTCTTGCTTCAAGAATCAATTTGTTTTTGATTTTTCAGATTATCAAATAATATTTCTCCTTTTTCATCATTCTTTCACGATCCAACATATTTAACATTCATAAACATCAAATTCAAAAGACCTATGCACTGTTCAAGCATTCATTCAGAAGACAAAAAGAATTGCCACCATATGTAAATAATTAGAATTTTTTCTTATTAAAAACTCAAAAAATATTACCTCCTTATTCTAAAGAAAATCTGCTATTTTATTCATGTTTAATGATGATGAGAAAAATAAATTATAGCTTAATTGGAGATAAAATCAAAATATAGATACTAATTACTACTATATAACTTCTAAGGTAAAACTCAAATAAGAACAATTATCACAGAGTTAAGGCTAAGATTAGAACTTAACAACCTGGACTTTGGGAAGTGGATGCCTCTTTAGTCTGTGGAGTGCTTGGTCCTTCAAGAGATAGCTTCTGACGCTTTAATTCCTTCAGTTCACGCCCTTGCTCTTCTTGTTCTCTGAGCAGTTTGCAGAGCATGCTGTTTTGATTTTGCTGTTCTTCCTTTATTTGATCTATAGCTTCTTGCAACTTGGTAACATATGCTTCAAGATGTTCCCAATATTCAAATTGAGGGATTTCCGGAAGGAATTCCTGTGCCCCCTCTTAATGGGGTTATCCTGCACTTGCTGTTTTTCCATTGTGGTTTTAGTGATTGGTTGCTCAACTGAGATATACTCTGTTATTCCCATCCTCACTCCAGCATCTTTGTAGAGCATAGAGATTAAGCTTGGGTAAGCCAACCTTGCATCCTTGGAGTTCTTGTTTGCAATTATGTAAAGTTCACATGAAATCAGTTGATGAACTTCCACTTCTTTTCCCAACATAATGCAATGGATCATCACTGCTCTCTTAATGGTGACTTCAGAGCGGTTGCTAGTGGGCAATATAGAACGTCCAATGAAGTCCAGCCATCCTCTGGCGACTGGTTTGAGATCTTCTCTCTTGAGTTGATTTGGGACGCCCTTGCTGCTGGTGGTCCACCTGGCTCCAGGGATGCATATATCCTCTTGAATCTTGTCCAGGCCCTTGTTTATTCTCATCATTCTCCTATTGAAGGAGTCTGGGTCATCTTTCAGCTGAGGTAGCTTAAAGATCTCCCTGATTTTGTCAGGGTGGATGTGAACAATCTTTCCTCTGACCAAGGTCCGATAGTCATAGAGGATAGTTCCAGATATTCTCTGCCTGTCTGTTTGCCACAGATTAGCGTAGAATTCCTGAACCATATTCCTTTCCACTTTTATTTCAGGATTAGCTAGGATTTTCCAGTTCCTGTTTCGAATTTGCTCTTGTATCTCCGGATATTCATCTTGTTTTAAATCGAATTTGACTTCTGGGATCACTGATCTTAGACCCATTATTTTGTAGTAATGGTCTGAATGTTCTTTGGTTAAGAACTTCCCTTGATTCCAAAGTGGTTTTGGAATACTCTCTTTCTTGCCTCTTGGAGTGGGTTGTTTTCCTTTAGGAGCCATGATCTTAGTGGTTATGGTTTAGTGATCACGGATAAACATACCAAACTTAGAGGTTTGCTTGTCCTCAAGCAAAAGAAAAGAAAGGAGAAGGATAGAAGGAGAGCTAGTGTCGAATGGTGGATGAGAGGAGGGAGGCCGAATGTGGCTTTAAAAGGGAGGGGGTGGGTTTTCGAAAATTTTCAAAAGATAAGATAGAGGATATGATTTATAAAAGATAAGTATGATAAGAAAAAGATATAAAAATTTGTGGATGATATTTGGAAAAGATAATTCTGAAATTTTTTTTTATTTTGAAAAAGATTTTGAGTTTTGAAAAATTTGAAAAAGAGTTGGATTGGATTGAAACAAATATTTGTGTTTATGGATTAAGATACATTTGATATTTTTGAAATAGGGATTTTAGAAATTAGGGTTAAAAAAAATTTTGGAATTGAGAGTTTGTAACATGTTTATGCAAGAAATCATGAATTGAAACATGAAAATTAAAATTAAAATGAAAAATGTGAAGTAAAAAACGAATTTACCTCCTCCCCACCATCCTGGCGTTAAACGCCCAGCTATTGCTTCTTTCTGGCGTTGAACGCCAGGAACTCCTTTGTCACTAGGCATTTTTTTGAACGTCCAGGATGCTGTAAATCTGGCGTTAAATGCCCAGAAGCTGCTTCTTTCTGGCGTTTAACGCCCAGATGGCTATCTTTACTGGCGTTAAACGCCCAGTAGATGCTCCTTTTGGGCGTTTAACGCCCAGTTGTGCCTCTTACTGGCGTTTTCTTGCCAGTGAGCTCTTTTTCTCTGTTTTGTATGCTGAATCCTTCTGTAACCCTGTGAACCTATGCAATTGACTTTTTACCATATTAAAATTGAACTTATATGCTCTAAAAATAAATAAAATGAAGAATAAGGCAAAATAACAAAAAGAGTTTTGCTAATGGCTGGGTTGCCTCCCAGCAAGCGCTTCTTTATTGTCTTTAGCTGGACTTTGCTGAGCTTTTAAACTAGCCTCAGCCTTGAGCACTCTTGCTCAACATTGCCTTCAAGATAGTGTTTGATTCTCTGTCCATTAACAATGAACTTCTTATCAGAATCAATGTCTTGAAGCTCCACATAACCATATGGTGATACACTTGTAATCACATATGGTCCTCTCCACCGAGATTTCAGTTTCCCAGGGAATAGTCTGAGCCTAAAGTTAAACAACAGAACCTTTTGTCCTGGTTCAAAGACTCTTGATGACAGCTTTCTGTCATGCCACCTTTTTGATTTCTCCTTATAAAGCTTGGCATTTTCGAAAGCAGTGAGTCTAAATTCCTCTAGCTCATTTAGCTGGAGTAATCTTTTTTCTCCGGCTAATTTGGCATCAAAGTTCAGGAATCTGGTTGCCCAGTAGGCCTTATGTTCCAGTTCCACGGGCAAATGACAGGCCTTACCATACACAAGCTGGTATGGAAAGGTCCCTATAGGAGTCTTGAATGCTGTTCTGTAAGCCCACAGAGCATCATCCAAGCTTCTTGTCCAATCCTTTCTACTGGTACTTACAGTCCGTTCCAGGATTCTTTTTAGTTCTCTGTTAGAGACTTCAGCTTGCCCATTTGTCTGTGGATGATATGGAGTTGCCACCTTGTGGCTAATCCCATATCGGACCATGGCAGAGTAAAGCTGTTTGTTGCAGAAGTGAGTGCCCCCATCACTGATTAGTACTCTAGGGACACCAAACCTGCTGAAGATATATTTCTGGAGGAACTTCAGCACTGTCTTAGTATCATTAGTGGGTGTGGCAATGGCCTCTACCCATTTGGATACATAGTCAACTGCCACCAAAATGTAAGTGTTTGAGTATGATGGTGGGAAAGGGCCCATGAAGTCAATTCCCTATACGTCAAATAACTCAATCTCCAGGATCCCTTGTTGAGGCATGGCGTAACCATGGGGCAGATTACCAGCTCTTTGGCAACTGTCACAGTTACGTACAAACTCTCGGGAATCTCTATAGAGGGTAGGCCAGTAGAAGCCACATTGGAGGACCTTGGTGGCTGTTCGCTCACCTCCGAAATGGCCTCCATATTGTGATCCATGGCAATGCCATAAGATCCTCTGAGCTTCTTCTCTAGGCACACACCTACGGATTATTCTGTCTGCACATCTCTTAAAGAGATATGGTTCATCCCACAAGTAGTACTTTGCATCAGTGATTAATTTTTTCTTTTGCTGCCTGCTGTACTCCTTGGGTATGAACCTTGCAGCTTTATAGTTTGCAATGTCTGCAAACCATGGTGTTTCCTGAATGGCAAACAAATGCTCATCCGAAAAGGTCTCAGAGATCTCAATAGAGGGGGGAAACTCCCCTTCTACTGGTTCTATCCGGGACAGATGATCAGCCACTTGGTTCTCTGTCCCTTTTCTGTCTCTTATTTCTATATCAAACTCTTGCAGAAGCAACACCCATCTTATGAGCCTGGGTTTTGAATCCTGCTTTGTGAGTAGATATTTAAGAGCAGCATGGTCAGTGTACACAATCACCTTTGATCCCACTAAGTAAGATCTAAACTTGTCAATGGCATAAACCACTACAAGTAATTCCTTTTCTGTGGTTGTGTAATTTTTCTGGGCATCATTTAAAACACGGCTAGCATAATAAATGACCTGCAGAAGCTTGTCATGCCTCTACCCCAGTACTGCACCAATGGCGTGGTCACTGGCATCACACATTAGTTCGAATGGTAATGTCCAGTTTGGTGCAGAAATGACTGGTGCTGTCACCAGCTTAGCTTTCAGGGTCTCAAACGCTTGCAGACACTCTGTGTCAAACACAAATGGCGTGTCAGCAGCTAGCAGATTGCTCAGGAGTTTTGTGATTTTTGAAAAATCTTTTATAAACCTCCTGTAGAATCATGCATGCCCCAGAAAGCTTCTGATTGCCTTAACATTGGCAGGTGGTGGTAATTTTTCAATCACCTCTACCTTAGCTTGATCCACCTCTATTCCTTTGTTCGAAATTTTATGCCCAAGGACCATTCCTTCAGTCACCATAAAGTGACATTTTTCCCAGTTTAAAACAAGGTTGGTCTCTTGGCATCTTTTCAGAACCAGTGTCAGGTGATCAAGACAGGAGCTGAATAAGTCTCCATATACTGAGAAGTCATCCATGAAGACTTCCATAAATTTTTCCACCATATCAGAGAAAATAGAGAGCATGCATCTCTGAACGGTTGCAGGCGCATTACACAACCCAAATGGCATCCTTCTGTAAGCGAACACTCCAGATGGACATGTGAATGCTGTTTTCTCTTGATCCTGGGGATCTACTGCAATTTGGTTGTAGCCTGAATAGCCATCCAAAAAGCAGTAATAATCATGACCTGCTAGTCTTTCTAGCATCTGGTTTATGAATGGTAAAGGAAAATGATCCTTTCTGGTGGCTGTATTGAGCCTTCTGTAGTCAATACACATGCGCCACCCTATAACTGTTCTTGTAGGAACCAGTTCATTTTTTTCATTATGAACTACTGTCATGCCTCCCTTTTTGGGGACAACTTGGACAGGGCTCACCCAGGAACTATCAGAAATAGGATAAATAATCCCATCCTCCAGTAATTTGGTGACCTCTTTTTACACCACTTCCTTCATGGCTGGATTTAGCTGCCTCTGTGGTTGAACCACTGGCTTAGCATCATCCTCCAATAGGATCTTATGCATGCATCTAGCTGGGCTTATACCCTTAAGGTCACCTATGGACCACCCAAGAGCTGTCTTATGTGTCCTTAGCACCTGAATTAGTGCTTCCTCTTCCTGTGGATTTAAAGTAGAGCTTATGATCACTAGAAAAGTGTCACCTTCTCCCAGAAATGCATATTTCAGGGATGGTGGTAATGGTTTGAGCTCGGGTTTAGGAGGTTTTTCCTCTTCCTGAGGAAGTTTCAGAGGCTCTTTCAATTCCTCTGAATCCTCCAAATCAGGCTGAACATCTTTAAAGATGTCTTCTAGCTCGGATTCGAGACTCTCAGCCATGCTGACCTCCTCTACCAAAGAGTCAATAAGATCAACTTTCATGCAGTCTTTTGGTGTGTCTGGATGCTGCATGGCCTTGACAGCATTTAACTTAAACTCATCCTCATTGACTCTTAGGGTTACTTCCCCCTTTTGGACATCAATGAGAGTTCGTCCAGTTGCTAGGAAAGGTCTTCCTAGAATGAGAGTAGCACTCCTGTGCTCCTCCATTTCCAGCACTACAAAGTCAGTGGGAAAGGCGAATGGCCCAACCCTGACAATCATGTCCTCAATCACGCCTGATGGGTATTTAATGGAGCCATCAGCAAGTTGGAGACATATCCGGGTTGGTTTAACTTCTTCAGTTAAACCAAGCTTTCTGATAGTGGATGCAGGTATTAGATTGATTCTTGCCCCAAGATCGCATAAAGCTGTCCTGGTGCAATTACCCTCTAATATGCATGGTATCAGAAAGCTCCCGGGATCTTTAAGCTTTTCTGGAAAGCTTTTCAGAATGACTGCACTGCATTCTTCAGTGAGGAGAACTCTTTCAGTTTCTCTCCAATCCTTCTTATGACTCAAGATCTCTTTCATGAACTTGGCACAAGAAGGTATTTGCTCAAGTGCCTCTGCAAACGGAATCTTTATTTCAAGAGTCCTGAGATAATCTACAAAGCGAGCAAATTGCTTATCCTGCTCCTCTCGGCAGAGTTTTTAAGGATAAGGTATCTTGGCTTTATATTCCTCAACCTTAGTTGCTGCAGGTTTATTTCCTACAGAGGTGGTTGGAGAAGCCTTTTTAGAGGGGTTGTTATCAGCACTTGTGTATGTCTGATCCCTCACTGGCATTTGAATGCCAGGAGTGGAAGCTGGAGTGACGTTAGACGCCAACTCCTCACCTGTTCCTGGCGACTGAACGCCAGAACTGTGCTTCCTTTGGGCGTTCAACGCCAATTCCTTGCTTGTTTCTGGCATTAAACGCCAGGACTGAGCATGGTTTGGGTGTTCAACGCCAGCTTTCCACCCAATTTCTGGCGTTTGAGTTCCAAAATTATTCCTCTCCAGGCTCTTACTGTCCTCAGATGGATTTTGGGTGGTTTGCTCATTTCTTGGCTTCCTGCTACCTTGAGGTGAGGCATCTAATATTTTCCCACTTTTTAATTGAACTGCTTAACATTCTTCTGTTATTTGTTTTGACAGCTGCTGTTTCGTTTGCTTTAATTGTACTTCCATATTTATATTAGCCATTCTTGTCTCTTGTAGTCTCTCCTTGAAT
Source organism: Arachis ipaensis (assembly GCF_000816755.2). Classification (NCBI taxonomy): domain Eukaryota; kingdom Viridiplantae; phylum Streptophyta; class Magnoliopsida; order Fabales; family Fabaceae; genus Arachis; species Arachis ipaensis. The sequence goes on along the minus strand of NC_029791.2, from coordinate 48,560,654 downwards.
TCGGCTAACTATTTTGTTAGAAAATCCAATTGCTGATTGAATTCAGTGGCTTGTTCTGCAGGACTGAGTTCAGTAGTCACTGTTTTAGCCTCTTCTTTCATGAAAGGTTCATTGTTTAGGTATAGATGCTGATTTCTGGCAACTGTATCAATGAGTTCTTGAGCTTCTTTAATTGTCTTTCTCATGTGGATAGATCCACCAGCTGAGTAGTCTAGAAAAATCTGAGCTCTTTCTGTAAGCCCATAATAGAAGATGTCTAACTGCACCCACTCTGAAAACATTTCAGAGGGGCATTTTCTTAGCATCTCTCTATATCTCTCCCAGGCATCATAAAGAGATTCATTATCTCCTTGTTTAAAGCCTTGGATGTCCAGCCTTAGCTGTGTCATCCGTTTTGGAGGGAAGAATTGATTCAGAAATTTTTCTGACAACTGTTTCCATGTCCTTATGCTAGCCTTAGGTTGGTTATTTAACCACCTCTTAGCTTGGTCTTTTACAACAAATGGAAACAGTAATAATCTGTAGACATCCTGATCTACTTCCTTATCATGTACCGTGTCAGCAATTTATAAAAATTGTGCCAGAAACTCTGTAGGTTCTTCCTGAGGAAGACCGGAATACTGGCAACTTTGCTGCACCATGATAATGAGCTGAGGATTCAACTCAAAGCTACTGACTCCGATGGAGGGTATACAGATACTACTCCCATATGAAGCAGTAGTGGGGTTAGCATATGACCCCAGAGTCCTTCTGGACTGTTCATTTCCACTTAGGTCCATGATGGAGAAAAGGGAATTGATATGAATAGCAAATAGAATATATTTTTATTTTTATTTTTTTTCTTTTATTAAAAAAAAGAATAAATAAAAAAAAGATAAAATTTCAAAAATCAAATAAGATAATTAGAAATTAAATATAGATTTCGAAAATTAAGAACAAAAAATTTAAAACTAAAATAATTACTTAATTAAGAAGATTTGAGAAATTTTGGATATGGTTTTTGAAAAGGAGTTTAAATTTTGAAATAAAAAAAAAAATCTGAATTTTAAAAGTAATTTTCGAAAGTTTGCTTTAAAATAGAGATAAAAGATATTTTTGAATTTAATAAGAAAAGAGAAAAACAATAAAATAGCACAAGATTTAAAAATTTTTAGATCTAATGCTCCTTGTTTTCGAAATTTTCGGAGGAAAAACACCAAGGAACACCAAACTTAAAAATTTTAAGATCAAGACACAAGGAAAACTCAAGAACACCTTGAAGACTCACAAGAACAACAAGAACATGAAGATAGAACACCAAACTTAAAATTTTTAGAAAACCAAAATAAAATTTTCGAAAACTAAAGAAAAATTAGCAAGAAAACACCAAACTTAAAACATAAAACTAAACTCAATTAGAAAAACTCAATTATAAAAAAAAAATTTCGAAGAAAAATTTTTGAAAAAGAAAATAAGGATTCTAAAATTTTAACAAGAACAACAATAAAAGACTCAAAGACAAATCACAGATTAATAAAAAAAAATAAAAAATTTTGAAATATTTTTGAAAAAAAAGTAAAAGACTCTGACCCAAAAGACAAAATCTTCCTAATCTAAGCAACAAGATGAACCGGTGCACGAAAATGTGTATGTCAATGTCAATATTACTATTTCTCACAAATTCGCACAACTAACCAGCAAGTGCACTGGGTCGTCCAAGTAATACCTTACGTGAGTAAGGGTCGAATCCCATGGAGATTGTTGGCTTGAAGCAAGTTATGGTTATCTTATTATTCTTAGTCAGGATACCAACAACAGTGTTTTGTAAGTTCAATTGTGAAAAGCAAAAAGGCATAAAATAAATACTTATTGTGCAATAATGGAGAATATGTTGGAGTTTTGGAGATGCTTTGTCATCTGAATTTTAGCTTTTCTCTTGTACTCCTCTTCACACACGCAAGGCTCCTTCTATGGCAAGCTGTATGTAGGGTGTCACCGTTGTCAATGGCTACTTCCCATCCTCTCAGTGAAAATGGTCCAAATGCTCTGTCACAGCACGGCTAATCATCTGTTGGTTCTCGATCATGTTGGAATAAGATCCATTGATCCTTTTGCGTCTGTCACTACGCTCAGCAATCGCGAGTTTGAAGCTCGTCACAGCCATTCAATCCTTGAATCCTACTCGGAATACCACAGACAAGGTTTAGACTTTTCGGATTCTCATGAATGCCGCCATCAATCCTAGCTTATACCACGAAGATTCTGATTAAGAAATCTAAGAGATACTCATTCAATCTGATTTAGAACGGAGGTTGTTGTTAGGCACACGTTCATGGATTGAGGAAGGTGATGAGTGTCACGGATCATCACCTTCTTCATAGTGAAGCACGAATGAACATCTTAGATAGAAACAAACGTGTTTGAATAGAAAACAGAAATAATTGCATTAATTCATCGAGACGCTGCAGAGTTCCTCACCCCCAACAATGGAGTTTAGAGACTCATGCCGTCAAAAGGTATAAAGTTCAGATCTAAAAATGTCATGAGATATAAAATAAATTTCTAAAAGTTTTTTAAATACTAAACTAGTAACCTAGGTTTACAGAAATGAGTAAACTATGATAGATAGTGCAGAAATCCACTTCTGGGGCCCACTTGGTGTGTGCCGGGGCTGAGACTTAAGCTTCTCACGTGCCTGGGCTGTTTCTGGAGTTGAACACCAGGTTGTAACCTGTTTCTGGCGTTGAACTCCAACTTGTAACCTGTTTCTGGCGCTGAACGCCAGACTGCAACATGAAACTGGCGTTGAACGCCAGTTTACATCGTCTATCCTTGAGCAAAGTATGGACTATTATATATTCCTGGAAAGCCCTGGATGTCTACTTTCCAACGCAATTGGGAGCGCACTTCTGTAGCTCCAGAAAATCCATTCCGAGTGCAGAGAGGTCAGAATCCAACAGCATCAGCAGTTCTTTCTCAGCCTGAATCAGATTTTTGCTCAGCTCCCTCAATTTCAGCCAGAAAATACCTGAAATTACAGAAAAACACACAAACTCATAGTAAAGTCCAGAAATATGAATTTTACCTAGAAACTAATGAAAATATACTAAAAACTAACTAAAACATACTAAAAACTACATGAATTTAACCCCAAAAAGCGTATAAAATATCCGCTCATCAGTAACGTTGGAGCCAATGTTGGTGGTCCAACGTTACCTCAAACATTGACGGAGAGAAGAGGTGCATAGTTGGAGCCAAAGTTAGACTCCAACTATGCCTCAAACTTCAAATCAAGAGACCATAGTTGGAGCCAAAGTTGGACTCCAACTATGGGTCCAACGTTGAGGTAGAGATGTGCCAACGTTGGAGGGAACATTTGTGGTCCAACATTACCTCCAACGTGCTCAACAAATTTCAAGTTTTGGAGACTAAAAAAATGTGCAACGACGCGTACGCATGAATAGGCAAACGTTGGTGGTCCAACGTTGAGTCCAACGTGCTCGATGATTTTTAAAAAGTGAAGTTGGAAAAATTGCATCGACGCGCACGCGTGGGCGACGCGCACGCGTGGAATGGCAAAATCGACCATTCACGCGTACGCGTGGGCCACGCGCACGCGTGACTAAGCGAACGTTGGTGCACCAACATTGAGTCAAATGTTGCTGGTAGGGGTGTCCGCAGATCGGATCGGATCGGATCGGATATGGCCGAAAATTCGATCCGATCTGCACAATTTTCATCGGATCAGATCGGATACAATATCCGTGTCTTTGAGTGTCGGATCGGATCGGATTGCGGATATATCCGCATTAAGCTCACTTTTTAATTATATTTTTATGTTAAAAATTTAATAAACTAACATATATATATATATATATATTTTATTTCTTTTTAATTATTTTGTGCAGATCTGCGGATCCCTGGATCGGATACGCGGATACAGCACAAAAATTCGCGATCCGATCCTTAACAGGTGCGGATCAAATCGTATCCGCAATTATCGGATCGGATGCGGATAAATACCGCGGATCTGCGGATACGATCCGATCCATGGACACCCCTAGTTGCTGGCAACGCCCAGAAATCCTTTTTCAATTAATGTTTGACCCAACGTTTATACACAAACGTTGCCACCAACGTTAAGGCCAACTTCAATACAAATTGGCACCATACAAGTTATGAACGTTAGCTAGCCAACGTTCTTGTCAACGTTACTAAAGAGCCACTCCAAGTTTGCTTCAATCAAGGCCAAGGCCAATATCCAAGTACATTAAAGACCCATTTTGAGATGAGAAGAAGAGTATAAATAGAAGAATGCTTGAAGACAAAAGGAGGGGGAGCAGAGCTTAGGGGCTCTCATAGGAGTAGAGGCTGGAGGATTAGAGACTCCAGAGCTCTCTTAGAGGATTAGAGACTCCAGAGAGCTTAGTGTAGAATTTCTCTTTTGTACCCATTTTACTTTTTGCACTTTCTTCTTTAAGTTTGTACTGAATTCAAATTTACTTTTATGCAATTTCAATTTCCTGCACTTCTACCTTTCTGCCAATTTTACATTTCCGTTCATATTGAGCTTGATTTACTTTCACGCAATTTAAATTTCATGCGAGTGTTCTTAGAGCTATGATTCACTAAACCCCAATTCATTAGGGGGAGGAGCTCTATTGTGATTCTAATGGATTAATGAACTTCTTCTTCTTCTCAATCCGCTTGGGTAGCTATAGGATATCCTCTGGGTTGATTGAGATTCATTCACTCCGAAAGGGGGTTTGAATCTGTTGAATGCTTGTGTGAGCCTCGGAAGGGGAATCATGGGCATTAGAAATGGGGCTCTATCCTTCACAACTCTCTTGATCAACACCATTCGGGAGGAACTGAGATCTTGAGAGATTGTGTGGCTTATGGATGAGAGACATGTACTTAACCTCTTCTCATGACAATTAGATCAAGGAATTGGCAAGATTTATTGTGATTAGAGAAATTGGGTTGCCAAGGAATTGGGATCCAATCAATTACAATCCGCCATAGATCTACTCATATGAATGAGAAAGGAGTTGAGACCCATTTGATTCATGATGGATTATGATATCTCCAATCCTTGATGAATATTATTCTCTATTATTTTTCATTTTGATTGCTTTCAGCTTCATTTAATATTCTGCCATTTACATTCAACACTTTAAATTCCTTGCAATTTACATTCTGTTAATCAATTTCAGTCAATTCACCACTGTTAGCTTGACTAAACTAATCATCCCACTAAAGTTGCTTGATCCATCAATCCTCGTGGGATCGACCTCACTCATGTGAGTTTTACTACTTGATGCGACCCGGTATACTTGTCGGTTAGTTTGTGCGGAATTCAATTTTTCGCCCATCAACCCCCAGCTGAAGCACTCCTCGCATCCTCGTTATTGCTATCATCGGCAATCATGGAGGGATTCCATCATCCTCATCCTCATCCTCATTCTCATCCCCATCCTCATCCTGAAACACATCTTTCCTACCATCCAGAGCTCTACCCTGTCCAGATTCTAGTACCATATCATCAATGCCGGCCATCACAATGGCAACATCAACCACGGGCCTAGTGTCAACCCTAGCTCTGTCACGAGATGGGTTTAGATCCACATCGAACGACAGGAAGGCCACCAAAAACTGTCTTAGGCTCAATCATGGGCGGAGATGAAGACACACCAACAGGCCTCGAACTAGAGTAGGCTGCCATGGGTGATGGTGTGGAATCAGAATGTACACCACTAAACCGGAATTCTAAAAGACATGGTAATAACAGAAAAATTGAAATGTGAAAGTGTTAGGATTAGAATTTTTTTCACCCAAAATTGGCTGATCGGTCGGACCACCTCCCCACACTTAAAAGTTTACACCGTTCTCAGTGCATATAAAGTCAAGCAGAGTGGAAGGAGTCGTCATCACCCCACCTTCAGCTGGTGGGTCATCTAGCTTTTGCATATGCTTTTCTTTGCTTTCTGTTTTGCTTATGGTGACTCATCTTGAAAGATAGAAAACAGGATAGTAAGATGAGTAAATGTAAAAGTAAGAAAGCATAGACTGTTGGAATGAAGTAAGAATCACTAAAATGAAGTGAGTTAATAAGGTTGTGACATTGATGAAAATAGTGCGTGAATTTTAAGTTGTGTGCGGTTTAAAACTCACACATTAGCATTTGAAAGCTATGTCACAACTACACAAAAGAAGTATCACTCATTTTAGTGTGCTTGAGATACTTCAAAGAAAACTTGTAGGTTAAGACAAACAAACAAGTAATAAAGGAGTATAAAAGCACTCAAGCAAGAATGAACATTGGGTGATGTGCAAGAAAATTTAATGGATCAAATGAAATATGAAGCTCACACATCAATCAATGACACACATTGAATTTTTGTTCGCATCACCGAATTGACATAAAGTGGGAAACATAGTTGCTATGCAACTTAAGAAAGGAGAGATATAAGTTAAAATCAATCACATAGCAAGTATGGTCCATATAACTTGAGAATTACAAAAAGATGTCCCTAGGTGAGCTTACAATCCAATTTCACAATTCCACAATATCGATGCACAAACTTGGTGATGTAAGTAAAAGCCAACATAAGCAAGCATCACCTAACAACAAATGCATCAAATAGAAGCAAATTGCCTAATGATAGATAATGAAATCAAATCACATGGTGGCCAAAACATGCAATTCAAAAGTTTTAAAAGCTTTGAAGGCAATTTCATAAGTACTCGATATGCACAAAATTAAGCATGAAGAATTCAATACCAAGAAACAAATTATAACCACAATAAAGGAATCCAACAATGAACGTTCACAACAACGACGCTAAAATAGCATCATGTCGGTAATCAACAGCAATATCTCAGCACAATTAACAAATCAAATAAATAATCCAGCACTTATTACCAAAAGATAACCTATCCTAACCAATTACTCTACTAAAATAGAAAATTCAAACTAACTAACTAACTAACTAACTAACGAATAGAGATAGAGGTAGATAGTGAATGATGATGGATGGTGGTTGAATGAGGGAAAAAAAAGAAGAGAAGAGAAGAGAAAAGAAGAAAAGAAATGGAGAGAAGAGAAGAAAAGAAAAGTGTATGAAACAGGGGAGTCACGCGTACGCGGAAGGTCATGCGTACGCGTGATTTGATTTTTTTTAACATAATATATATCTCGCGTACGCATCAGTAGAGCCGCATATGTAGCAGTTTGCCACTGTCTCGGTCACTCACGTACGCGGATGGGAGCCGTGTACGCGATATGGTCCAAAAATACAAGCATGCGCACGAGGCAAAACTTGATGGGGGGAATTCGTCAGGTTGCACATACACGTGGGTCATGCATACGCATGAGAAGGTGCTCTGTTTTAAAAGATTTTTCAACTTTTTATACCGAATCAAGAATTCCTAACATCTAAAAAATCACCTAAACACTGCCAAACCTTATTGAACACACTAGACTGACAAATAAACTCAACCAACCATGCTAAACATGAAATTAAACTTATTTACTAATATATACAAAAGAGAAAAATGAAAAGAATTTACCATGGTGGGGTGTCTTCTACCTAACACTTTTGTTTATTGTCCTTAAGTTGGGGACAATTGGTGAGCTCCTTGTTATGGTGGCTTGTGCTTGAACTCGTCCTTCAACTTTCACCAATGCTTGGACTCCATGTATACTCCAAAACTCCACTTGATATCCACCAATCCTTGATGAAGTTCAAAACAAGCTAGGAGCTCCTAAATTGACCCTTCTTTTATAATCCGGGATCTCATATCTTGTTTTCACACCTGTCTTCAAGTTGATCATTACAATCCCAATCGAGTGGCAAGCATTCCGAATTCTTATAAAGACACCCAAACATCTTTCTAGACCCATTTAATGTAGTACTACTCCAACCATGGGACCTAAGACTTGAAAGTTCAACCTTAATGAGCTTAACATTATTTTGCCAACCACTACACAACTCTCTTTTACTCTTCAATCCAAAAAGAGTTCTAAGTTGACCATTCGTTTCAAGCAAACCATATTCAAATGGGACAATAAAGCTAAGAGTTATGAATTTTTCCCACTCAAATAATATGATGGACGGTTGCTTAGTGAGAGAGGCTCCAACCGGCTTTGGTAAGGTGATTGTAACTCCCTTTTCCTCTTCTTGAATTACTTCCACCTCTTGACAAGCTTTCCCAATTTCAATTCCTTGTTCATGAACTTCTTCTACACATTCCTTATTGCTCAAGTCATGTGTTGGAGGTTGTGTATGGTCCTCCTTATCATCAATTTCGTAACATAATGAGGAAGGTTCGACAATCTCAAATAGCACATTGGTTGGTATGGAATCATCTTCAATGGTGGGGCTTGCTACTTGTTCAACTTCTTCCAATCTTTCATCATTCATAATATGCCTTGGAGGTTGCGTATTATCCTCCTCAACATCAATTTCAAGCTCAATGGAAGAAGGTTCCACAACCTTGGAATCCACCTTACACTCAACTTCTCCTAGATTTCTACCACTTCTTCCTTTTTAATGATTTTGGCTTTCTCCACTTGTTGCAAGACATACTCCATCTCCTTGTTCTCAAGTTGAGATTCTAGAATCTCCTTCATGCTCTGCTCTTCAGTTGATTTTCCACATTCATCTGTGGAAATATTTTGTTTGTGGCATGAATCACATGTGTCTAAATTACCTTTAATTTTGGCAAAGTTAGCCATGATAGCTTCATGCCTCTTTTGGGCTTGCTCTTGTTCCTTGAGAATCATGATTGCTTTAAGCGGATCCATCGCTTCCATGAGACGATCCATTGGCTCTTGTTTCACTTGGCTAACATAATTAGGATAATGTTACTCTTGGATCGACAGATATGGATATTCTTCCATGGAGGGTTGTTGTGGAAAGAAGAATTCATCATGTGGTTGAAAGTTCTCTTATATGAGAGGTGGTTCATCTTGGTGAGAGTATGGAGGTGGTGTATATAGAGGTAGTGGTTCTTGGGAGTGTTGATGTTAGAATTGTGGTGGCTCTAAGTATGGTTCATATGGCTCATATGGTTGTTGGTATGGTGGATATGAGTTAAGGTCATATGGAGGTGTTTGGTAGTATAGGGCTTGTGAATAAGGTTGAGAACAATGTTGAGGAGGGGGTTCATAGGCATATGGTGGGTGTGGTTGATAACCACAAAAAGAATCACCATAACCATTGGATTGGTATGCACCATGGGGTGGTTCATATTCATAGTATGCCGGAGGATGTTGTTGCCGTAAAGATTGTTCATATGCTTGAGACTCCTCACACCTTTAATTTTTTCATCCTTAAAAATGAGGCTGGATGCCTCTTAAAGAACACCACACACACACACACACACACACACACACACACACACACACACACACACATGTTGGGCTTGGGCCCAAGTTAGACCCGGTCCAACCCGTTAGTGTTTTAGGTCTATTTGGCCCAACTTTGGGCCAAAACCTTTAAGATTAGCATCCGATTTTCAATTCTAAATTATTTTTGCCTTTTTAAAATAATAAATTCAATTTTCAAAATCTTATTTTTCTTAATACGCGATATCGGTCAGACTAGAACCGGTACTGCCAGCTTAAGTACCGGAACGCGATTTTACAAAAACTTTTCATAAAAGATACATTTTCCCACTCAGAAAAATCTATTGAATTCAAATTTTACCTTTTTATTTTCAAAATATTATTTTTATATTTTTGAACCTATTCTGGGCAGTTAAATTATTATTTTATTAAAACAGTTATTCCGGTTCTTACAAATTGTGTAGATATACAGGGACTAGGAGGAGTCATACAATAATGTGTCAAAGCTGCTACAAGCACTATAGAGTTATTGTCTTGGAACAATATGTGAGGCCTTACCTTACTATGAAGGATACCTTATGGTCCATGACTGTAGCATGTTCGACAAAGTATTCTGCGCGTTTCCGTCTTGTATCGAGGCTTTCAAGCATTGCAAGCCATTTGTTTTTGTCGATGGCATGCATTTATATGGCAAATATAGTAGTGTATTGCTTATTGCAGTGGCACAAGACGGCAACAACAATATCCTTCCTGTTACTTTTTGCAATTGTAGAGTTTGAAAGTACAGAGTCATGGTCTTTCTTCCTGACAAATTTGAGACGACATGTCACCCCACAAGAAGGCCTGTTGATTATATCTGATAGATCCCAAGCGATCAAGGCTGCACTGAGGGCCGATAATAGTGGTTGGCATCCTCCCAGGGCGTTCTATGCTTTTTGTGTTAGACAGAA
>NC_029791.2:48527090-48544591 GCF_000816755.2 Arachis ipaensis | reverse complement strand
GCATACACATGATGTTGTGCTTATGCACAACTTGAAACACCCGCTTTGTTATGTGCGTACGCACAACGATGTGCGTGGGCATACAAGATAGATTTTCAAATTTTCTGCAATATCACAGAATTTAGTTTTATGACCTTAACTTCCAACATCCATAACTTTCTCTAAAAAATTCCAATTTCACTCATCTTTATACCGTTTTAAAGCTCTCTTAATTATATTTAATTTAAACTAAAGTTCACTTGATTCCAATCTTCGAGAACCAAGTTATGGCCCGCCGAAGTTGGCCCAAGAACAAGATTTTTCAAACTGTGCAAATTCTCTAATTTTCCAAACTCACAAGTCTCATTCATTTCAACGATACCAAATCTCAATCCTACTCATTCCTACACATTACCAATTACACTTCTATTATTATTAAACCACATCATACTTAATCATTTAGTTTTCAAATCCTTCATTCCTCCCACAATTCCCACTCACAAACCACCATTCTCATCAACCATCAATCCAACATCAAATAAATCATATACATCATTCAAAACCATCACAAATATTGTACATTAAATTATCATTATAAATTCTCATAATCCTCATTATTCATCAATATAACCAATCACCATCAATACTCATCAACACCAATAATTTCCAACAATCATCATCAACCACAATAATCCAATACAACCAACAATTAACATCACTTCACATATAATTATTCATACGCCAATATCATTCAATCCTATCTTAGGGTCAACTAGCCTAAGTGTCCAGAAACATTACATATTACATAAAGAAAACTGAAACCATACCTTGGCCGATTCCCAATATGCGCAAACACCAAAAGCTTGGCTCCAACAAGCTTCCCTCAAGCTCCAAACCACCAAAGCCAAGCCAAAAGCCACAACCAACTCCAAAAACAAGCTTCATACATACAACATAACCATGCATCAACGACTAAAGCTCACACTATACTAAACCACAAGGATATAGAGGTTCCTTACCTTATCCAACAGTGATTGGAGCAAAGTCCGACAATTACCCACTACTAGAGGTCACCTAAACAAGCAAAACCACAAAACTTACTCAAAAACCAAATCCCAAAAACACAGAAAGTTAGGGTCGAAAACTGGGATGTAAGCTTCGAGTTTTTACCAGATTTTCTTAGTTATAATTGAAGAGCTCGACGATAGCTTTGAGTGGCTGCAAACGGCTCATCAATCAGTGTTCCGTAGCTCAAGTTATGGCTCTTGGAAGGTGGATGTGAATAGTAACATCACCTCTTCTCCTCTCTTCTCTCAAACCGCGCCTCTCTCTCCGTTTGGGCTGGAAAATGAGCTCAAAGCTCATTTAATGAGTATATATGTTGGGCCTTGGGCCCAAGTTAGACCCGGTCCAACCCGTTAGTGTTTTAGGTCTATTTGGCCCAACTTTGGGCCAAAACCTTTAAGATTAGCATCCGATTTTCAATTCTAAATTATTTTTGCCTTTTTAAAATAATAAATTCAATTTTCAAAATCTTATTTTTCTTAATACGCGATATCGGTCAGACTAGAACCGGTACTGCCAGCTTAAGTACCGGAACGCGATTTTACAAAAACTTTTCATAAAAGATACATTTTCCCACTCAGAAAAATCTATTGAATTCAAATTTTACCTTTTTATTTTCAAAATATTATTTTTATATTTTTGAACCTATTCTGGGCAGTTAAATTATTATTTTATTAAAACAGTTATTCCGGTTCTTACAAATTGTGTAGATATACAGGGACTAGGAGGAGTCATACAATAATGTGTCAAAGCTGCTACAAGCACTATAGAGTTATTGTCTTGGAACAATATGTGAGGCCTTACCTTACTATGAAGGATACCTTATGGTCCATGACTGTAGCATGTTCGACAAAGTATTCTGCGCGTTTCCGTCTTGTATCGAGGCTTTCAAGCATTGCAAGCCATTTGTTTTTGTCGATGGCATGCATTTATATGGCAAATATAGTAGTGTATTGCTTATTGCAGTGGCACAAGACGGCAACAACAATATCCTTCCTGTTACTTTTTGCAATTGTAGAGTTTGAAAGTACAGAGTCATGGTCTTTCTTCCTGACAAATTTGAGACGACATGTCACCCCACAAGAAGGCCTGTTGATTATATCTGATAGATCCCAAGCGATCAAGGCTGCACTGAGGGCCGATAATAGTGGTTGGCATCCTCCCAGGGCGTTCTATGCTTTTTGTGTTAGACAGAAGGCCGCAAACTTCATGTTTTGTTTCATGTCCGCCGAGGGCAAGCCATACCTCATAAACACTGCTTATAGTCCAAGCAAGGTTAGGTACGAGTGGTACATAGATGCCTTGAGAGGTTTGTCGCAAGAGATGGCAGACTGGGCTGGTAGGTTCAACAAAAAAATATGGCTACAACACTGTGACGGCGGTCGCCGGTTTGGTCACATGACAACGAATCTCTCGGAGTGCATCCATACAGTGCTTAAGGGTACACGGTGCTTGCCGATTTCTTCCATCATACGATGCACTCTCGTGAGGCTGCAAAAGTTGTTCGTCACGAAGAGCGGGGAGGCACAGGCACAACTGGCGGCTGAAAATCGTTTCTCCCAACGGCTAATGGCTGCCATTGAAAAGAACAGAGAGAGCATCCCAAAGATGCGTGTTACTCACTGTGACAGACGGGCTTCAGTGTTTGTTGTTGAGGAGTTAGACCCTTTCGAGGGTTGGTCTCAAGGTTCATTCCGTGTTCGGTCACAGCGGGGACGTGTAACTGTGGTCATTTTCAATCTCTCCATTTTCCATGTCGTCATGCGCTTGCCGCTTGTGCTGCCGCAAGCATTGAATAGGCTCCATATGTTCATCCGCTGCAGAAGTTTACACAAATCTCGTTTATAGTGTAAACGAGATATACACGTGTCATTCAGTTTGTCTTATATATGTGTAACTGTAAACGAGATAAGACATACTACATATTTTTGTAATTATTTTACAAATTATTTATTTTAATAAATAAAATATATTTTTTTAATTATTTAAAAGAATACATATATGTAGTGGTGATGGTAATAGTGATCAGAAGAAGAAGAAAGTCACGATGGTGGTACTAATGGCTGGAGTGGTGGTTGCAGTATTGATGATGATGATGATAATGATGATGGAAGGAGAAAGGTGAATTAGAGATGGTGTGATGATGATGAAAATGATATTATATTAAATAAGATAAAATTGATAAAAATATTTTGACTTAATAATTGATTGTTATAAAATTAATGATAGAGATAAAATTAAAATATATTCTAAATATTAAGGACAAAATTAAATTGAATTAATTATTGAAAGATATTTTTAAATTTTTTTTAAAAACGTTTAAAAAAATATCTTTTACCGAAAAAAAAAAAAAGAAATATGCCACCAATGAAGTAACTTAAAATCTAAATAAATGAGATGTTTTGAGGATGTGCATATAATTTGGAGACTCTCATAGGATGTAATAGATGGAAGTAGGTGAGAGAGTTTAAGACTAAAGAGATTTCATATTAAAGTTTATAACAATAGAAAAATATTTGTAACTTGTAAGGAGAAAAGTGAATGCTAATCCTTCGCTCTTGTCTTTACCTATGCCCTTTTAAAGTGATTCTTAAAGAACATATAAAGGATGATTCCTATGGTAAAAATGGAATTTATCTTCACATGAAATCAAAACTATGTAGAGAAGACATATAAATCCGTAAATCATGAAAAAAAAAATACTATAAGCAATTAAGCACTAGTTTATTGTTTATTTTTTTAATATATTTTTTTATTTTTTGTATGAAAGTAATTGACAAAAAATGAAAAAAATAAAATATTTATTTTTTATACCATAATTAAAAAGTGTACAAAAAAATATTAAAAAATATACAAATATCATTTCTCAAAAATAATTTGGTTACATATCTTACTAGCTACTAAGAAGAACACATGCAAAGACCTGATGACCTAAAATACCGAAAGTGCCAAGAAGAGAGAGTTGAAACACACTAATACAGTAATACTAACTAAACAAAATACATGCAAAAGAGTATATAATTTCGCGGTTTCGTTTTCCTTCCACGAAGGGATAAGGGTATGGGACCTCAAGAACCTAAATGACAAAACGGTAGGGAACAATAACCATGTTAAAAGCAGGGAAACTGTCCCAAGAAAATAACTATTGAAATTCCAAACAAGTTTCAAGATCCAAGCTCATCATCAAGAACAACAAGAAAAATTGAACTGATGTTGCTTTGATCCCGCTCCATTGACAAGGCTTACTCGATTCGCAGACAATTCAGCCTTGTGAGAATCAGAACTTAGGACTTTGCGGCTGATGTTGTCGTAAATCTCACGGATAACAGTCTCAAAAGCTATTTGGACATTAGTAGTGTCGAGTGCTGAAGTCTCCATGAAGAACAAACCTTCTGCTTCTGCAAGGTTTTTTCCCTCCTCTACGCTAACCTCCCTGATATTCTCCAAATCACACTTGTTTCCCACCAACATGGTTGCCACAGTGCCATCATTTTGAGCTGCGGTTTATGCAAGAATTAAATTATATTAAAATAAAATACAAACCACTCACGAGAACTAAGAACCTTCAGTCATGTCACGGATCATATGGGAAACATAAAAGATGCAAGATTTGGACTGACCCCACCACCATACTCAATCGAATTTAAGCTAGTTTTATATTATAATAAATTAAACTGATATAATTTACCCGCAAAAAACTAAAAATAATAAATAGCTAATATGCAAAATTCGATGCTCGGGTAAATCTGCATATAATACGACAGGTGTCATTATACCAGCAAACTATAACAGAAATTTATTTAATTAGTTCATCCAATCCAGTTTAAACAATTTATTTAGTGAAAAGTAATTAATCTTGATAAACAGATATCGAGTTCCCTATAAACACTTAGATTTGTGAATATGTTACAAATCTCTAATTTTCCATTATATTCGTTTGTTATTGCAGAAAAAGGTCCTGACGATGGAATGGGTTGCATAATTTAGGCCACCAATTGAGAATTTCTGATTCAAAGCCTAGCGGAAATAAAACAAGATATCCATTAATTAATTCATCAACTTAATGATATGTTAAGATTCCTACTTACAAATGTCAAATACTGATATTATTAGTGCATAATCCACACCAATGGCAAGGATAGAATATCCATATTCTACCACTGCAAATAAATCAATCTTCAGGCATATATTTGGCACATCATTTACCAAGCTGCACGCACAATCATTCAATCAATTCGATACCCTTCACCAACTTTTCTTCCAGAAGAGCCTCAACATAATTGATACCTCCCACGCCCATACAAACTCAATGAACACTGATTCAAACTTAAAACTATCCAATCCTTAGTTCCTCTACCTCATCTTCCCATTTTTCCAATAAAGGAACCATATCAAGTACACATGTAGCACCAACTATACTACTAGCCACTAATTGCTAAAGAAAAAAAGGCAGCAAAGAAATATAGAAACCCTACTCTTATCCTTCTCCTTCCTAATCCTAATCCTAAACAATTCTTCCTTTTAACAAAACCCCACCATGTAAATTAAACACACTAAATAGAAGCCCACAATACACAACATCAGTTACTAGCAGCATAATACATAGAAATTAAAAGAAATAAATTATTCTCTTAACCTTTATAGTTTTACCGAATTCATAATTAAACTCCTATAGCTTAAAAGCTTCTAATTGGGTTACTATACCATTTTGAATTTTGTGATTAGGTCCTTGTCATGCCAAAAACATTAGAGCTAACAAAAGTGTGAGTATCTCCAATTTGGAGAGGATCATTCGGTTAACTTTTTAATGTTTTTTTGCACCACATGAATCTAATTACAAAATTAAAAAAATATAAGAATATAATTGGGGACTTTCTAAACTATAAAAACTTAATTACAAATTGAATAAAAGAGAACTCCAGAAATTATTTTTAATATGGAAATAGAGATGGTATTTTGGTTAAATATTGATATTTGAAATGTATTACAGTATTGTGGAAATCATTCAACACGCCCCACGTATTTCAATACGCCCCACGTGTTGGCTAATATGTTGTCACATGTCCAACACACCTCCACGTGTTGGCCAGGATGCTGTCACGTTTCCATCACGCCCCTTGCGTGTTACCCTTCTACCTGACACCTCCATCTATGCGTAAATACACTAGGTTCACCCATTCCGAGCCAATACACCACCCTAAACCCCATAACCAAATTTAAAAACAAAAGCCCAGCATATCACGTCACAAAGAAATTCTTCGGTCTTAGAGTACATTTAAGTATTTAGCACATGTTCAATAAGCATTAAGAAGTTAGAACCACTCCTTTATTTTTAACATTGTAAATTAAAACATAGAGTAAACATTTGTTAAGCACGTATGAAATATATGTTCTAAGATGATGCAAGAATACCAAAAAATAAAAGAAAAGAAGGGGAATGAGGACTAACTAGCAAGCTCTTCAAGCCACCTCTTGATGCCGTCAAAGGTGCTCCGGCGACTGATATCATAGACAACGAGAGCACCAACGGCTCCCCTGTAGTATGCAGAGGTAACGGCCCTGAAGCGTTCTTGGCCCGCGGTGTCCCAGATCTGCGCCTTCACCTCCTTCCCCTCGATTTCTACCACCTGTGTTTGGAACTCAACACCAATCGTGGCCTTCGAGTTCGTGTCGAATTCGTTCCTCGCAAACCTCGAAAGCAGGTTCGACTTCCCCACCGCCGAGTCCCCTATTAGGACTATCTTGAACAGGTACTCCTCCCCAACATCTCCATCTTCTTCCATTCTTGCTGCTTCAAAAGAAAGAAAAGAAGATTTCTGTATCTCTGTGTATTTCAATTGAGTAGTTGTGTTGTGGTGGTGGCGAGAGTAATGTAGTTATGTACTTAAGCTATGGTTTATTATTTTTTTTTTCCGTTTCCCTGCTATTGTAAGGTTTTTACTTTTTACTACAGCTTTTTGGGCATGCCCGCGTGATTGGAGGCGGGATTTTTGTGAACCTTTTTCAGTGGGTTTTTTTATGGCACCTCGCCACTTCGTGCCTGCTTCTCTGAAATGTGCTTGACGTGCTACTTTTTATTATTATTGTTATTGGAGAAAAAGATAAATTGATACTTTTTTTTTTGTCTCATTTTAGTTTTTGATAATTTAAAAATATATTTAAATTTTTTATTTTTTTTAAATTTGAACATATCCACTTGACAGATTTTCTCTAAAGGCTAATGGCACTGCCTGGAGAGAAAGCATATATTTGAATTTAATTTGTCCAATTTTAAAAACTTTTTACGTATGTATTCGCATTAACTAGGTCAGTACAACGGGAGTCATGCTTGATTTTTTTGTTGAATCTGATAGACCCAAATGAACATAAGCGACCAATATGTTCAAATTTTTAAAAAGTCAAAAACTTGAGTGTATTTTCAAATTCTCAAAGACTTAAATGTCTGTAGATCATAAGATCAATAATCTATTTGTCCTTTTCTCTTATTATTATCGTTATATTTTAGTGGTGTCAATATGTTTGGTTCTATAAAGTTTAGGCTCTGTTTTATAGGAGGTTAGGTAATTAATAGGGCTAAATTTTAAAAAAGTCTACAGGCCAAAAGTCTTAGGGCTAACCCATATCTACCAAATCTTTTTTTTAACCTTACTTTTTCAATAAAGTTATTAAAAGTTATTGGCTTCTTTTATCGGTTATCATTTTTTATATATAAAAAATGACAAAATTGAAAAATAGATATCGAAATATATATAAAAAAAATGTTTTTAAATCACTATTTTGCTTTTTTTTAAAAGTGCTATAATTTTGTATTAATACCAAGCACCAAAACCACCTCCATGAACAAAAATAAAATGATTCATCTTGAGATCATCAATATTTATACCCTATCAAATTGATAAGAAAAGAAGAGCTCTTATTATTTGAGTTCTAAGAAAAATAAGAACTAAATAATCATAGTTTGCTCTAATAGCAATATACCAACTTTTGCAATAGATAAAAAGTAAATAAGTGAATAAACACATTTAACCGAATCTGAATCAAGAAGCTAAAAATTCTTAATACATTTTTTTTTGTTTGAAAATGACACTACATAGTCATTGTATTCTCAATACTTAAATTCTGAATGTCAATTATTATTTTAAAAGTCATATCTTTGTTACCGTAATATTTCAATTTTGTAATAAGAAAGAGCCAAAACAAGGTTACCTTCAAAATTATACACAATTTACAGTAGAAAACACTTGAAAGGTCATCAAACCTCACATCCTCAATTCAATGAATGAAAGGCAACATATTTGAATAATTGAATTATTAATAATTGATAAAATAGATAAAATAAATAACAGAAGCTTAATCATGATTCATGTTACTGATTTTGTTAATAATTAACTGCTAACTCAGATAAAACTTATGCATTAACAAACCCAACCCACAAATAAAATAATTTCATAAGGGATCAATTCAAAACACATTGCAAATAATCACACGTTCCCAGTGCAAATTCTTGTGAAAGGAATTCAACAAAATTCAAATTCAAATATAAGAAAATTCAAACACCACAATTGAACCCATTTTTAAAATCAAGTAGAAATAAACAAATTAGAAAGGCAAAAACTCTAAGAGAGGGAGAGAAGAAGAAGAAAGTCACCTATGAGGCTCTGAAGCAGAAACACACACTCTTTAAAGTAGAAATAAGCTAAATCGCTGATAGGAGGACGAGCACCGCATCACGGGATCAGGGGAAGGAAAAGCACCGCGTCAGGAAGGAGGAGGATCACCATGTCACGGTGTCAGGGAGGAAGAGGAGCACAAAGGAGGATCACTGCGTCATGGCATCAGGGAACAAGAAGAGAATCGCATCAGGGAGGAGGAGTAGCACCGCGCAGGACATCAGGGAGGTGGAGCGCACCGCATTCGTCTTCACTCTTCAGCAGGTTTCACATTTCAATGCAGGTCTTACCATCTCAGGGTCAGGGAGGAGGAGGTCACCAATTTGATTCTAGGATTTTTAGGCTGGGTTTGTTCACAGAGACAAGACACTGAGACAGGAACATAGAGACATAAAATCGTGTTTGGCAAAGGAGACATAGATAGAGAAAATGTGTCCAGAGACATTGAATTAGTGTATTTTGTGTCCATCCTAACAGGAACGACACGGGAACACTTAGAAAGGACACAACTTATTTTTCATTTTTTCTTTCATCATTCTTGTTAATTTTTCATAATTATATTTTTTTATTATTATATCTTTCATCTCAAATTTTTTAAATGAAAAAAAATAAGAATAAATTGGATTTTCATAATTTGTTCTAGTTTATCACCAAACAAAATACAAAAAAACAAAATTTTGTGTCTCTATCCCTTATGTTTTGTTCTCAGTGTCTTGTCCTGTCATGTTCTCAGAAACAAATGCAGCCTTAGGGCTTGTAAGGCCAGCCCTATTTTAATTATTTTTTAGGGGTGCTTAATTAGAGTCAGGGCTTTGATGCGTGAGCATCTTATACCCTTTTTCTTATAATTTTTAGTTAGATTTTATTTAGTTTTACTTAATTTTAGTGCAAAATCCTCTTTATATGCTACTTTGAGATATTTTAGTGTTTTTATGAATTCAGGTGAAATTTGGAGCAGTTTGGCAGAGTTTGGAGTAAAAACAGAAAAGCTAGCAACCCCCCAGGGCGCTAAACGCCAAGCTAGCGTTTAGCGCCAACAGCATGTGTGAAGGTGCTCCCCTTAAGGTGTTAAACTCTCAATTTGACATTTAATGCTAGCAAGTTGAATTTGAATGTGAAGGCCACTCTTGAAGCATTTCTAGTGGATCTAGCATTTGGTATTAGTTATATTTTATTTTCTTTTTGTAATTTTTATTTACAAACAATATCTTTTAGTTTTAGGAATTATTATTATATTTTATTTTTCGTATCAAATTAGGTTGGTATAAAAGCAAAAAAGATCTCTTGTATTCGGATCTTCGCACCTTTCCGCACATTTTTAGAACCCTAGTTTCTTTGTAAGTCATGAGCAACTAAACCTCTTGGTTAAGGTTAGGAGCTCTGTTTATTTCTATGGATTAGAACTATTGCTTTTCTATTTTAAGTTATGCATTGTTTCAATTTCAATGATTATTTTCGTTCTTAATCTTATAGATAAGTGTGTTCAAGGATCAATCAGAGCTTCAAGATATAAAGAGAATTTATAATGTCATCCGAGTTCTAGTTTTGAAGGATACTAATATTTCTGAGCTTCAAAGGATAGTGAAATGCCAAACTGATAAACCACTATTTTATGGTTTATTTTTTATTGAATTGAGTAGATTTTATCAACTATTCACACACTTATCCATGTAAATTGCATGTTTTTAAGTTTCCTTCCTAATTTCATGCTATGATTGAAAACATGCTTCTTTGCCCTTAAAATTGCTAATTTTTAATCCTCTTTTATTACCATCGATGCCGTGATACGTGCGTTAAGTGATTTCAGGTTTTCTAGGGTAGGAATGGCTTAGAGGATGGAAAGGAAGCATGCAAAAATATAAGGAACACAAGAAATTGAAGTTTTGAGAAGCTGGCCTTGACGCGCACGTGTGGATGATGCGTACGCGTGACCGGTGCAGCAGGCAAGTGACGCGTACGCGTGGATGACGCGTACGCGTGACCAGGGATTCGTTCAGCGACACGTACGCGTGGATGACGCGTACGCGTGACGAGCGTTACGTGCTTCAATTACGAGAAAATGCCGGTGGCAATTTTTGGGCTGCTTTTGACCCAGTTTCAGGCCCGAAAATATAGATTAGAGGCGGCAGAGTGAAGCTGGAAGAGGGATTGATTCACTTTTCATTCACACATTAGGTTTTAGATGTAGAATTCTAGAGAGAGAGGCTCTCTTACTTTAATTTAGTTTTCTTCTTAGGTTTAGGTTTCAATCTTATTTTAATTTAGTTTTCTCTTACTTTTATTTGTTTTAGCACTTTAGTTATCTACTTCCCTTATTGATTCTTTTATTTTGCTAATTTAGTTTATGAGTTAATGTGTTACTCTCAATTTTCATTAATTCAATTTATGTTTCATGTTTCTTATTGTTCAATTGCTTTGTTATTGTTATTTCTTTGCTTTGGTTAGTCTTCGAATTTCCTATGTCTTCTCAATTTTCTTTGTTTTTATTTTATGCCTTCCAAGTATTTGATAAAATACTTGGGTGAATTTTAATTTAGATTTTTATGTTCTTGACTTAGATTGATTAATTAGAGACTCTTGAGTTGTCAAAATTCTTTTTTTTGATTTGTGATTGAAAGTTGCTAGTTGGCTTGAGCATCACTAAATCTAGTCTTTGATTAGGACTTGTGAACTTAAGTCGATTTTGCTCGCTTGACTTTTCTTCATTTGTTAGAGGATAACTAAGTGAAAGCAATTTACATTTATCATCACAATTGACGATGATAATGAGGATAGGACTTCTAATTCTCTTTCCTTGCTAAGAGCTTTCTTAGTTATTAGTTTATTTTCTTGCCATTTTACTTTCTTGTTTCTTATTACAAAACTCAAAAATATACTTTTTCATAGCCAATAATAAACATACTTCCCTGCAATTCCTTGAGAGTCGACCCGAGGTTTAAATACTTTGGTTGATTTTATTGGGTTTGCTTAAGTGACAAACAATCTAAATTTTGATTGAGGTTTAATTGTTGGTTTAGAACTATACTTGCAATGCGATATTTTTGTGAAAATCTTTACCGACATTTTTCTTCCGTCAAGTTTTTAGCCGAGGTGTATGCGTGATTAAGCCATTTTCCAATGACGCGTACGCGTGACTGATACGTACGCGTGACCTTGTGTAGAGCCACCGACGCGTATGCGTGGCTGATGCATACACGTGACGAACGTCACGTGCTCCAATTAACAGAACTCGCTAGGGGCAATTTCTGGGCTGATTTGGACCCAGTTTCAAGCCCAAAAGTGCAAACTAAAGGCTGGGATAGAGCTGAGACTGAAGACACTTCATTTTTTGCTTTTAGTTTTTGATTAGTTTTGAATTCTAGTGAGAAAAACTCCTACTTCTCTCTAGGGTTTTGGCATTCTTATTTTTATTTCGAATTGGATCTTGGGAGAGCTGTTGCTACCTTCATTCCTCGTCATTTTATTTCTAGTTTTTTCTTTAATTACCTGAATACTCTTTTTCATTTGGTTATTGAATTCATGTTTGGATCTTGTTTCTCTTGAATTTTATTAATGCATATTTTTATGTTTATTTTTATTGCTTGTTTGATCATTGTTAATTATTGTTAGTGCTAATTTCGATTTAATTAATTTCTGATAATTATCATGTCTTTTATTTACACCCACCATGTATTTCTGAAAATGACATTCATGATAATGGAGTAAAATTTCCAACTTGGTTGGGGGTTGAGTAATTGAAACTCCTTGAGTTGTTATATCCAAGTATTAATCTGTAATTGAAAATTGTTGTCTAGCTCAAATCTCACCAACTTTAGTCCTTCCCCATGAAGTGACTAGGACTTGTGAGCTAGAGTTAGTGACGCCCACTTGACTTTCCTTCAATTGCTAGAGGATAACTAAGTGGGAGCAATGAACCTTTATCATTACACATGGGAAAGACAACAAGGATAGAAATTCCAATTCTCTCCCCTAACCAAGGCCTTTTATTTTGATTAATTATCAACTCTTACTAGTTATCCATTGCTTTAATTTCTAGCTATTTATTTTTCCGTTCTCAATTTTCAAAAATATTCAGGAAAATCCTTACCAATAATTTGCATCATGGGTCAACTCTTAGGGAAACGACCCAGGATTCTACTCCCGGTTATTTATTATTAATTTTGACAGATTCAAAATTGATAGTGAAAATTTTGTCGGTTAAGGATGTACTTGCAACGCTGTTTTAGAAAATACTTTTCAGAAATTCTTAACCGGCATTTATCCGTCCATCACAAACCTATTCAAAATTGGAGTGTCATTAGCCCCACTCAGTAGTTAGACATGAGCATAAATGAACACTCAAGTCTTGGGCATTTTCTTTTCTTGGTCTTATATTATTTTGGTTGCTTGAGGACAAGCAACACTTTAAGTTTGGTGTTGTGATGCGTGAGCATGTTGTACCATTTTTCTTATCATTTTCTAGTTGTTTTTAGTTAGATTTTATTTAGTTTTACTTAATTTTAGTACAAAAATTCTCTTTGGATGCTACTTTGATTTATTTTAGTGTTTTTATGAATTCAGGTGAAATTTGGAGCAGTTTGGTAGAGTTTAGAGCTAAAAATAGAAAAGCTGGCAGCCCCCCAGGGCACTAAATGCCCAGCCAACATTTAGCGCCAGTAGCATGTGCGAAAGTGCTCCCCTTAGGGCGTAAAACAAGTTGAATTCGAACGTGAATGCCCACTCTTGGAGCATCTCTAGTGGATTTTAGCATTTGGTACTAGTTATATTTTATTTTATTTTTTTTTTGTAATTTTTATTTACAAGCAATATCTTTTAGTTTTAAGAATTATTATTTTATTTTATTTTCTGTATCAAATTAGGTTAGTATAAAAAGGAAAAAGATCTCTTGTATTCGGATCTTCGCACCTTTCCGCACATTTTCAAAACCCTAGTTTCTCTGTAAGTCATGAGCAACTAAACCTCTTGGTTAAGGTTAGGAGCTCTGTTTACTTCTATGGATTAGAACTATGGCTTTTCTATTTTAATTTATGCATTGATTCGATTTCAAAGATTGTTTGCATTCTTAATCTTATGAATTTGGGTGGAACGAGGGTGTGACCTTTATTCTACATGAGTTCTTATGAATCTCGAGAGAGTTATCTCGGTTGAATTACAGCTTGAAAACAAATTCCTCCTAAATTGCTAATTACATGAACTAATTGGGATATGTGACATATAATCCTGTTAGTTTTAGGTAATTAGGGTTTCTGTGGCTATAAACTAATTTTTGAACTTAACCCTCTAATCGGAATTAAGTGACCACGAGAGTGGCGGTTAATGAAGGTTAGAGGAGGCTAAATCACTAAGAGATTAGGGTTTAGACATTTACAGTTTGCCATGAAATGAATCATGCATTGTTAAAATAGTTGGTAAGAACTTTTAATCCGGAAAAGTAAACATCTCCAAAGCCTGAACTGTTTTCTCATACTGTTTTTACACCAAACCCTGTATTTGCTCTCTTTATTTGTTTATTTATTGTTTTATGCGAATTTCAACCATCAAAACCCTTTTGTTTCTATTCGCCTAACTAAGTCCAACTAGATAACCATTGTTGTTCAGTACGAAAATCCTCATGGGATCGACCCTCACTCACCTGAGGTATTACTTGGATGACCCGGTGCACTTGCCGGTTAAGCTGTGGGAATCTCGAATTCCCGCACCAGGCATACAGAATGTGATTTTGTAATTTTTGGGGTTGTGGGCTGAAATTATTTTGAAGGGTTTAGGGGCAACCCTAGGGTCTTGTGCTCAATTGACATTACTACTATTTCCAGATAATACCGTTGGCTTGTTACCTGAGTAGGGTTAATAAGTTAGAAGGTTACCAAGGGCAGCGTGCACATGTGCGTGATTGTTAGAGACATAATAATAAACTACCATTTGTACGCATGAAATTTGTGAATGCTTACAAAAATATTCATCAAACAAAGAAACTAACGTTGTATCCATGAAAGATGGGTTCTGTTACGGACCCGGTTCTCGGGTCCCCCAACTCAGAGCAACTTCCGACCCGAATACCTGGGCCCCGATCCCCCTCGTGGTCCAAACTGTCCCTGCAATTCCCAACCAATATTCAAAATCAAATACCCCCTTATCTTCATAGATAAGATAGTATAACTATCCTGAGCTATATAAAGGGGAGCCAGAGGCCCCCAGGTATGTTACTCATTCCACACACCTTACACCTTTCAGATCCATTCTGACTTGGACGTTAGAGTGTTTTTGCAGGTACCGCTCCCCGCCGCTCCAATTAGATCATCCGACAACCACCTTGACTCGTAAGTTCCCGATCCATCTCACTACCCGTACTAGAGACTTCTAGTACATTGGCGCCGTCTGTGGGGACTGCCAAGTCGTGGCGGCATGATGGAGAATCTCGAGGAGCAATCCTCAAGCCATCACCATGACTCAAACTCGCGAAGCCTAACACCCAAACTTAGGGATAACATTCCTCTCACCCATGGGAGGATAACAAGCACCGTGCACCGCCAACCAATCCCGGTCCAGAGGGAACAAAAGGAGGACAATCGGCAGCCCGTTGAAGGCTGAGCACCTCGAGGGCCGAGTCACATCCAAGTAGCAATATCACCCGAAACACGCAAGTCAAGCAACCTCTAGAAACGACAGGTCACCTGAAGAACAACACGGGAAACGACGTAACCACAACGTCTCCAGAGATCCGGAACGCCAATGCGACGAGGACGACCGAAGACACTGCTGGGATGTCAAGCGAACACGAAGCAAGCATGTGATAATAGGAGCCACCTCATTCATCGAGAAAATTCTGAAAGCCAAACTCCCAAAAGGTTTAACAAACCCACTAACATGAAGTATGACGGCACCAAAGATCCCCAGGAATACTGATGCATGAGCATCTTCCTTATCTTTTCTTAGTGAATTTGCATATGAAATTGTTGAATTATATCAAGATTTGGGTGTTTTAAGCCACCATGAATGCTACTTTGAGTTGTTGTGCAATTTGATTTATTATATTAGCCTCTTCTTCCCTGAAATCATCCAAACAAATGCATCAAAGTCTTGCAACATTTCATGAGAAATCTTCCATTCATAGCATTCAAGTAATATAACTAAAACTCATGGAAATTGCATCAAAATCATATTGTTTGGATGGTTCATTGCTTTGTTCTTCATTTAACCATTTTTGGTTACTTTAAGCTCAAGAAAATGCATAAAACAACTAAAACTAACAGAAAAATGCTAGTGAAACTAGCCTAAGATGCCTTGGCATCAGGTAGCATTCAGGCAAGTTTGACAAAGTTCGTGTTAAAAAAAAGAAAGAAAGTGGATGTTATCAACCCTAACCTTTTTGCGTTCCAACGAGTGTAACATTAGCTATAAAGGTCCAATTGACATGGTTCCAGTGGCCTTGGAAAGCCAACTTCTAGAGCTTTCCAACGATATATAATAGTCTATACTTTTTATCTGGCATCATGGCGTCAAATGCCACCAACCCAAGTTTGGCGCCAAGATCACAAGAACCTCCATATTTGCTTCGGCCATCCTGGCGCCAAATGCTAGAAACCCCAAGTTTGGCACTAGGAACGTGGAATTGCGTGCATTATTACGTGAACATGGTGTCAAACTTCATTCAGCTCAAGTTTGGCGCTAGAATGCTGATTTTGAAGGGCTTCCGTGTGATCTTCACTAAATCTTTTGATTTAATTTAGTTTTTTAAAATTAGTTTTGAATTAGGAAAAGATATTTTTAGGTTTTAGAAATTATATTTTATATTTATGAGGATTAGATATAAAAGGAGAAGATATTCTGACCTAGGACTACTTCTCCTCTTCCGCACTTTACACTTTTCTCTGCTTGGGTTTCCAAACCATGTGCAACTAAGCCTCCATTGTTAAGGTTAGGAGCTCTATTTATTTGAATGGATTAATAACTATTGTTTTCTACTTCTTATTAATGCATTGATTTATATTCAAGAATCTGTTTCGTTCTTCATCCTACGGATTAGAGTGTATTGGAAAATAACTCTTTTCTAAATTGAATTCTTGTTGAATCTTGAAAAGTTATCTCACCTGAATAACAGCTTGAAACTGAATTCTCATAACTCTATAATTGTCCGAATTTAATGTGATACATGATATATAATCATATCATCTTTGGATCTTTATGGTTTTTTGTGGCTATAAAATAAAGTTTGAACTTAAACCCTCTAATTAGATTAAGTGACCAAGGAATTGATGGTTAATTGAGTTAGAAAAGGATTAAATTACCAAGGAATTAGAATCTAATCACTTCAAGTTGCTATGAATTAAAATCCTTACAAAATCAAACTGGTTAATAAGAATTGTTAATGTAGAAAAGTAAATATCTCCAAAACCTTAACTATTTTCTCATATAATTCTCACAACCAATTTACTGTTTGCTTTCTTAACTCTTCTAAATTACTGTTTAATGCTATTTGAACTCAAAATTGTCCTTTTTGCTTGTCTGACAAAGTGAATCACTCAACCATTATTGTTTGATCCATCAATCCTCGTGGGATCCACTCTAACCCACCTGAGATATTACTTGGTATGATCCGGTGCACTTGTCGGTTCAGTTGTGGTATTCTAACATCCACACCAAGTTTTGGCGCTGTTGTCGAGAATTGACTGTGATTAACAACTACCCGTTGTTTGATTACCTAGATTAGATAACTTTTCTTTTTCAATTAGTTATCTTTTATTATTAATTTTTTATTTTCATATTCTTTTTCTTTTATTCCTTCAGTTT
>NC_029791.2:48520524-48525641 GCF_000816755.2 Arachis ipaensis | reverse complement strand
CCTCCCCTATTTTCCTTTTCCTTTTTATTTTATTATTATTTAGTTTCAATTTTATATTTAAAAAAAAAACATTCGTTCTCTTTTCTTATAATTATATTCCTTTTAATTTTTCCTTTCCTTTTATTTTTTTTCTTTTTTTTTCCTTCATGAAAACCCCCCTTTGTTCTTTACTTTCTTTTTCCTTAATTTTAATTTTTCCTTTTTTTCAAGATTTGTTTCTTTCAATTACCTATTTTTATTGTCCTCTGTTTACTTTATCAATTGTTTAGTTTAATTTTATTTTCTAGTTGCTTCACCGGGATTCTCTGCATTATGATATTGAGGATCTGCATTTTTCTTGTTTCTTGATTGTTTATCTAGAGGAATAGGGTTTCTTTCGTTTACCTTTTTTTATTGTCCTCTGTTTACTTTATCAATTGTTTAGTTTAATTTTATTTTCTAGTTGGTTCACCCGGATTCTCTGCATTATTGAGGATCTATATTTTTCTTGTTTCTTGATTATTTATCTAGAGGAATAGGGACAAAAAACCTCTTCTTGACTTTGATCCTGAGATTGAGAGGACTTTAAGAAGGCGTTTATATCAGACTAGAGCTTACAAAGCTACTGAGAATCTCAAGGATAATTTTGAGAAAGAAGCTGAAGAAATCACTATGGAGCTAAACAACAACAATGTTGTCATTCCTAATGCTCATAATAATCCTGAGCAACCTAGAAAGACTCTTGGCTCATACACTACTCCAAACCTAACTTCTATGGTAATAGAATTGTTGTACCTCCTGTGGGTGCTAATAACTTTGAGCTGAAGTCTCAACTTATTTTCCTGGTGCAATAAAACTGTTAGTTTCATGGACTCCAGCAGGAAGATCCAAACTTATTCATCTATAATTTCCTGTAAATCTGTGATACAGTGAAGACCAATGGAGTCTATCCTAATATTTATCGGTTGTTGCTCTTTTCGTTTGCTATATGGGACAGGCCAAGCAGTGGCTTGACACACAACCCAAGGAGAGCTTGGATACACATTAAAAATTGGTCAATAGATTCCTGACTAAATTCAAGCAGAGAGAGAGTGAATCTCTTTATGAAGCTTGGGAGAGGTACAAGCTAATGCTTAGAAAATGTCCTCCTGACATGTTTTCAGACTGGATCCAGTTACAGGTCTTTTATGATGAAGTTACTGAGGCTGCCAAAATATCTTTGGATAATTCTACAGGCGGATCTCTTCACATGAAAAAAACTCATGAGGAGGCTCTAGATTTGATTGAGATGGTTGCTAACAACCAATATCTGTATTCTTCTAAGAGGACATTTGTGAGGAAATGAGTCATAGAATTGGATGCTTTGGACACAAGTCTTGCTTAGAATAAAGCCATGTCTCAACAGATAAATACTATTTCTCAACACTTAGGTGGATTGCAAGTCTCAGCCATTAATGCCCAAGACACATCTTATGACATGAGTGGTGGCTTTCCTCAAGGTAAGACTTTTTGATTATGGTCAATTTTCCTCTGAACATGTTAATTATATGGGTGATTCCTACAGAACTCCTAATAATGATCCTTTCTCCAAGACATATAATCCAGAATGGAGGCTTGGAGTGGAGAAATCACCCAAATTTTGGATGTAAAAATCAACCACAGAGGCACCAGAATATTAAAAACAATCAGGCCATCAGAATAATTTTAATCAGAGTAATTTTAGCAACAACAATCCACCATCCAGTTCTCAAAAGTCCTCTGACTTGGAATATATAGTTGTAGAACTCTCCAAGATACTCTTAGTTTTATGGAGGAAACTAGAGCTTCACTTAGGAACTTGGAGGTTCAGATGGGTCAAATAGCCAGAAAATTTGCTAAAATTGATCAAACGTCCACCAATTCCTTTCCTAGTAACACAATTTCAAATCCAAGAAAGGAGTGCAAGGTTATCACCTTGGTAAGTGGACCAGCGACAGGTCAGGAAGCACAAGTTATTTTGGAACCAGTTGAAAAAGAAGCTCCAGAGAAGGCACAAGCCAAAGAGAAGCACACCCCAGAGAGGCACCTTGATATCCCTTTTCAGTTGATCTTGGGCAATATCCAGTGAAGCCTAAAGCACCAGAGTACAAGCCAAAGATGACATATTGTTAGAGGCTTCAAAAGGAGACCAAGGACAAGCAGTTTTCAAAGTTTTGGAAGTCTTTAGAAAGTTACAAATCAATATTCCTTTTGCTGAGGTTTTGGAGCAAATGCCTCTCTATGTTAAGTTCATGAAGGAGTTGCTATCCAAGAAGAGAACTTTAAAAGGAGATGAGACAGTGGTCATGAATAAGGAATGTAGAGCCATTACTCAGAGCAAATTACCAAGAAAGATGCAAGATCTGGAAGCTTTCAAATACTATGTACCATTGGAAGTGCAACCTTGAAAAAGTCTTGTGTGAACTAGGAGAAAGCATCAATTTAAAATCCTTGTCTGTGATGGAGAAGTTGCAAATTAAAGAGGCACAACCAACAAGGATAGCATTACAAATGACAAACAAATATCTGAAACATGCACATGGAATAGTGGAGAATGTCTTGGTCAAAATGAGAAAATTTTTCCTCCGAACAGATTTTGTAATTCTTGCCATGGGGGAGGATGAAAACACCTATATTATCCTAGAAAGACCATTCTTAGCCACTGGGAGAGTTCTAATTGATGTAGAAGAGTGTGAATTAGTGCTTAGAGTACATGATGAGCAACTGGTCTTTCTTGTCTTCAAAAGTACGCATTCAACAGGTGAAGAGGAGAGGTGCATGTAGACTGAGGTTATTGATCCAAACCTTCAAGAACCCCCTGATGATGCACAAAAAGATCTACAGCTCAAGCCCCCCATTGGTGACTGATGAGCGGATAATTTATACGCTTTTTGGCATTGTTTTTACATAGTTTTTAGTATGTTTTAGTTAATTTTTAGTATAATTTTATTAATTTTTATGCAAAAATCATATTTCTGGACTTTACTATGAGTTTGTATATTTTTCTGTGATTTCAGGTATTTTCTGGCTGAAATTGAGGGACCTGAGCAAAAATCTGATTCAGAGGTTGAAAAAGGACTGCAGATGCTGTTGGATTCTGACCTCCCTGCACTCGAAATGGATTTTCTGGAGCTACAGAAACCCAATTTCTGTGCTCTTAATTGCGTTGGAAACTAGACATCCAGGGCTTTTCATCAATATATAATACTCCATACTTTTCCCGAGTTTTGACGATGCAAACTGGCATTTAAACGCCAACTTCCTGCCCTATTCTAAAGTTAAACGCTAGAAATAGGTTACAAACCAGAGTTAAATACCAGAAATAGGCTGCAACCTGGCGTTTAACTCAAAGAGAAGTCTCTACACGTGTAAAGCTCAATGCTCAGTGATAAACCACTATTTTATGGTTTATAATGTGTTTAATTGTGTGGTTTTATCATGATCTTTACCCACTTATTCATATAATTAGCATGCATTTATATTTCCTTCCTAAAATTATTACATGATTGAAAACTTACTTCCTAGAGACTTTTAATTATGTATTTTAATTCTCCTTTATTCCATTCGATGCCGTGATCTGTGTGTTAAGTGTTTCAGGCTTTATAGGGCATGAATGAGTTGGAGATTGGAAAGGAAGCTTGCAAAAATGGAAGGAACACAAGAAATTGAGGAGATGACCAGCAAGAAGTGACGCGGCCACATGGCTCACGCGACCGCGCGAAAGAGAGGAAATCGCAGTGACGCGACCGCATGGCTCACACGACAGCGCGGATTGGAATAGCACAAGTGACGCGGAGGCGTGGACAACGCGCTCGTGTGGCAGGGCAAAACGCCGAATGATGCGGCCGCATGAATGACGCGATCGCGTGATGTGCGTGATCTGCATAATCTGCAGAATTCGCTGGGGGCAATTTTGGGCCCTTCTTTGACCCAATTCTCGGCCCAGAAAAGCAGACTAGAGCCAGAGAACATGCAGGAACCAACAACAACATTCATTCTACACAATTTTAGTTTTTTCAGATCTAGTTTTACTCCTCTTCTAGGTTTTCTCTCTACACATTCATAGTTCTTAGGATTTTATTTCTATTGCTTTTTGCATTGGGATATTGAGAAGAGTTATTACCTCATCAAGACTTCGTCATTCTAGTTCGTTTTCTTTACTTGGCTCTACTCTTCCATGTCCTTTAATTTACTCAATTTTACTATTGGATTATTTTAGAATTTATTAATACAAGGATTACTTTTATTTTTAATTGATTTCTTTGATTTTTATTTATTATGTCTTTCTTTAATTCCCTTTCCTATGTTATGAATTTTGCAGTCACAATGAGTGAGTAGTTCCCTAACTTGATGGGGAGTTGATTGAAAGGAACCCTTGAGTTGGAATGCTCAAAAGAAAAAATTATAATTGGGTTTATTGTTGGATTGCCCTCTAGTCACTGACACCAATCCCTTTCAATTGAGTGGGTTGGAACTTGTGAATAGAAGTAGCATTCCAACTTGTTTGACTTTCCCTTACCTAGTAAGGGATAACTAAACAAGACAACCTACAATTATCAATTAATCTTGAGAGTATTTTAACAAGAATAGGGCTTCCAACTAATCTACTCCCAGTCAAGGCTTTTATTTAATTTATTTAATTTCTCTAATTTAATTTCCTGTTTATTCAACTCAAACATTTTTTTTGAAAACATCTGATTAATAAAATAGCACACCTTTCTGCAACTCGTTGGGAGACAACTTGGGATTCATACTCCCAGTATTTTAATTTTAATTTTTTTGACACCCTTCTAAATTGATAAGCGGATTTCTGGTTGGTTAAGAACTATACTTGCAACGCATATCTTATAACAATTCTTGACTCGCCCATTTCCGCAACGTCAATTTTTGGCGCCGTTGCCGGGGAGTTGCAATAGAGTACTAAGTTATTGATTGGAATTTATTTATTTGCATTTTATTTTATCTTGCTACTATGAGTTGCTTGTTTCTTTCGTTAGATGACGCGTTCACTTCCTGATCCAAGCTTGCCAGTATTCGATCCTGAGATTGAAAGAACTATTTCACAAATAAGGAAAGCTCGGCATCGGTTAGTCCTCTCTGAGGGCGGATCTGAAACGTCA
>NC_029791.2:48518101-48518407 GCF_000816755.2 Arachis ipaensis | reverse complement strand
ACCATTACCCAATCCCAAGGGTGGTATTAATGCCATCACCCTAAGGTCCGGAACCACACTGCAGGAGAGGAATCAGGAGGAGCCAAGCCCACCAGAACACGCCTCAGCTGAAGAGGTAGTGGAATAGAAGATGTTGAAGAGGAAGAGGACATACAGGACATGGCTGAAAAAGAAGAAATTCAACCACAGGAGGAAGCACCACAGGCACAGACACTGCAGAAGACACCACTCCCATTCCATTTCCACAACTTGCAAGGAAGCCCAAGAAGCAGCTGGAACCTGATCCCAAAATGGTAGAGCTATTCA
>NC_029791.2:48516765-48517242 GCF_000816755.2 Arachis ipaensis | reverse complement strand
GATTGGATGAAGATAGCAGGAAAGCAGAGGTTCAGAGGAACGAAAGTATCTCCATTCGCTTATCTGAAATTCCTACCAATGATTTACATAAGTACCTCTATCCCTATCTTATTAATTATTATTCGAAAACACCATTATCCATTTATATCTGCCTGACTGAGATTTACAAGGTGACCATAGCTTACTTCATACCAACAATCTCCGTGGGATTCGACCCTTACTCACGTAAGGTATTACTTGGACTACCCAGTGCACTTGCTGGTTAGTTGTATCGAAGTTGTGACAATTATGTATTAAGATCAAAGCACCAAGCTTTGGAGCCATTACCAGGGATTGTTCGAGCCTGGACATCACAATTTCGTGCACCAAGGTTTTGGCGCCGTTGCCGGGGATTGTTTGAGTTCTCGGCAAGCTTTTGGTCCGGTAACATCAGTGCCATGTTTGATCCGGCAACAACACCAAGTTTTTGGCGCCGTT
>NC_029791.2:48515822-48516698 GCF_000816755.2 Arachis ipaensis | reverse complement strand
CTCCCCCTTTTTCAAAAATTTCTTTTTAATTAACTAATTATTTTTATTTTTATTTTTGATTTCAAAAATTTTTGAAAAAAAAAAATACTAACAATTTTCAGAAACCATTTTCAAAAATCACTAACTCTTTTTCAAAATAATTTTCGAAAATTATCCCTCCCCCATCTCATTCTATTTATTCATTCATATCCTAACATCTCAACTCACCTCTCTTCCATCCTCACAGTTGTGTTTCTTCCATTATATTACATTCTTTGTCTCCCCCTCTTCTTCCACTTACATAGGGGAACCTCTATACTGTGGTAAAGAGAATCTCTATTATTATTATTATTTTTCTGTGCCCTCTTCTTTATCATATGAGCAGGAGCAAGGATAAGAACATTCTTGTGGAAGCAGATCCAGAACCTGAAAGGACTCTGAAGAGAAAATTAAGAGAAGCTAAAATACAACAATCCAGAGATAACCTTTCAGAAATTTTTGAACAGACAGAGGAGATGGCAGCCGAAAATAATAATAATATAAGGAAGATGCTTGGTGACTTCACTGCACCTAATTCCAATTTACATGGAAGAAGCATCTCCATTCCTGCCATTGGAGCAAACAACTTTGAGCTGAAACCTCAATTAGTTTCTCTAATGCAGCAGAACTGCAAGTTTCATGGACTTCCATCTGAAGATCCTTTTCAGTTCTGAACTGAATTCTTGCAGATATGTGATACTGTTAAGACTAATGGAGTAAATCCTGAAGTCTACAGGCTCATGCTTTTCCCCTTTGCTGTAAGAGACAGAGCTAGATTATGGTTGGATTCTCAACCCAAAGACAGCCTGAACTCTTGGGATAAGCTGGTCACGGCTTTCTTAGCCAAGTACTTTCCTC
>NC_029791.2:48511044-48511676 GCF_000816755.2 Arachis ipaensis | reverse complement strand
CAATTGCGTTGGAAAGTAGACATCCAGGGCTTTCCAGCAATGTATAATAGTCCATACTTTGGCCAAGAATAGAGGACGTAAACTGGCGTTCAACGCCAGCTTTCTACCCAAATCTGGCGTCCAGCGCCAGAAAAGGAGCCAAAACCAGAGTTGAACGCCCAAACTGGCACAAAAGCTGGCGTTCAACTCCAAGCAAGACCTCTACACGTGTAACACTCAAAGCTCAGCCCAAGCACACACCAAGTGGGCCCCGGAAGTGGATTTATGCATCAATTACTTACTCATGTAAACCCTAGTAGCTAGTTTATTATAAATAGGACCTTTTACTAGTCTTTTAGACAATCTTTGGTCTCAGTTTTATTCCATTGTTCATCTTAGGAGACTATTGATCTCGTTTAGGGGGCTGGCCATCTCGACCATGCCTAGCCCTTCACTTATGTATTTTTAACGGTAGAGTTTCTACACTCCATAGATTAAGGTGTGGAGCTCTGCTGTTCCTCAAAGATTAATGCAAAGTACTACTGTTTTCTATTCAATTCTTCTTATTTCGCTTCTAAGATATCCATTCGCACCCAAGAACATGATGAAGGTGATGATTATGTGTGACGCTCATCATCCTTGTCCCTATGAAC
>NC_029791.2:48502334-48510742 GCF_000816755.2 Arachis ipaensis | reverse complement strand
ACGTAAGGTATTACTTGGACGACCCAGTGCACTTGCTGGTTAGTTGTATCGAAGTTGTGACAATTATGTATTAAGATCAAAACACCAAGCTTTGGAGCCATTACCAGGGATTGTTCGAGCCTGGACATCACAATTTCGTGCACCACAAACTATATGTGACTAGACCCTAATTCCTTAGACCTTCTTAGTCTCCTCTAAAATTCATCAATAGCCAATTCCTTGGTCAATTAATTCCAATTAGAGGGTGATAATCAAATTCTAGTTTATATGCCACAAAAACTCTAATTACCCAAAAATAAAAGGATTATATGTCACGTATCCCGTTAAATCCAAATAATTAAAATTTAGGAGAAATTATTTTCAAGCTGTGTTCAAGTAAAGAGCTTTTCCAAGTTTTACAAGAACTCAAATAGAAAGAGGGTCATACTTCCGTTCCACCCAAATTCATAAAATAAAGAACGAAAATAATTCTTAAATTGTAAATCCACACATAAATTAAAATAGTAAAAGCAATAAAATTAATCCATAGAAATAGACAGAGCTCCTAACCTTAACAGTGGATGTTTAGTTGCTCATGGAAAATAGAAAATAAGGATTCAGGTAAAAATGTACCGAGTTCCAATCTGATGGCCTCAGATTCCTTTTTATAACTAATCCTAATAAATTTAAAATCTAATATTTAAAATTAAACTTAAAATAATATGTTTTCCTAATTTAAGATTTGAATTTAAATTTGAATTAATTAACAGATCTTCAGTTGATGAGTGGGGACCACTTGTTCTGTCNTCTGTGTTTTCTGGGCTGAAAATTGAGTTAAAACAGCCCAGAAATCGCCCCCAGCGTTTTTCTGCATTTTCTGCACGTGGCACATGTGATGTGTCCGCGTCGTCCACGCGTTCGCGTCATTTGTGCAGATTCCAGTCCACGCGATCGCGTCAGGCACGCGATCGCGTCATTGCTATTTCCTCTATTCCGCGCGGTCGCGTGAGCCATGCGTCCGCGTTGGTATTTGCTGGTCATCTCCTTGGCTTTTTCTCTTTCTCTGCAGAAACTTCATCAAATCCCTCCGAATGCTACCTAAATTAAATAAAATTGCACAAAACTCAAAATAGCATCCATAGTGGCTAAAATATAATTAATTCTTAATTAAATTCAACAATTTAGGTGCAAATTCACTAGAAAAAGATAGGAAAGATGCTCACGCATCACAACACCAAACTTAAACTGTTGCTTGTCCTCAAGCAACCAAAACTAATATAAGCTTAGGATGTGAATTTTCATGAGAATGAGAGTTCGATTAAGCCCATGTTTTCTCTTATAGTGGGGTTTATAACTGCAATCCTGAACAGTTTTGGCATCTCACTTTATCCTTTGAAGTTTAGAATGATTGGCATCCATAGGAACTCAGAATTCAAATAATGTTATTGACTCTCCTAGTTCAGTATGTTGATTCTTGAACATAGCTACTTTATGAGTCTTGGCTGTGACCCTAAGCATTTTGTTTTCCAGTATTACCACCGGATACATAAATGCCACAGACACATAACTGAGTGAACCTTTTCAGATTGTGACTCAGCTTTGCTAGAGTCTCCAGTTAGAGGTGCCTAGAGTTCTTAAGACACTTTTTTTTTGCTTTGGACCACGACTTTAACCGCTCAGTCTCAAGCTTTTCACTTGACACCTTCACGCCACAAGCACATGGTTAGGGACAGCTTGATTTAGCCGCTTAGGCCAGAATTTTATTCCTTAGGGCCCTCCTATCCATTAATGCTCAAAGTCTTGGATCCTTTTTACCCTTTGCCTTTTAGTTTAAAGGGTTATTGGCTTTTTTTGCTTGCTTTTTCTTTTTTTTTTTCTTTTTTTTTCTTTTTTTTCGCAAGCTTTGTGTTTTTCACTGCTTTTTCTTGCTTCAAGAATCAATTTTATGATTTTTCAGATTATCAATAACATTTTTCTTTTTCATCATTCTTTCAGGAGCCAACAATTTTAACATTCATAAACTTCACTATCAAAAAATATGCACTGTTCATGTCATGCTTTCAGAATCACAAAAAATACCACCACATTTAAGTAAATCCGACTATTTTTAAAATTAACTCAATTTCTCATGCAATACATCACTTCTTTTTCTTTTATTTTTAGATTCAAGTACAGTGAGTGGTACATGAAACATCTTTTTTTTCAGTATTAAAGCAATTAAATGAAAACTAAACTAGTCCTAGGATTCTAACTAATAAAGGATCATGCAACAAACAAAGAAAAATAACAGGAAACTGGAACATAATATAGAAAAGAGGGAAGGAATAAAAATGAAAGGAACTCAACCACCTTAATTATCCTAGCGGTCGTTTTATTCTTCAGGTTGTGTTCCTCCGTGAAGATGATTCGCCTCCCTTTGGTGCCATAAGAATAGACAGAAAACCTATAAGCGAAGCGTCAACACCAAACTTAAAGGTTTGCTTGTCCTCAAGCAAAGAAGAACTGAAAATAGAAGAGACAAATATTAAAATGAAAGAAAAAATAAAAGGATAAGAGAATAAGAGAGAATTAGGATTGGGAGAGAGAGAAAAAGAAAACTGGGCGGCGCAAGCGACGCGTTCGCGTCGATGACGCGATCGCGTGCGTCGCGCGTTCTTCATAATGACGCGTTAGCGTCAGACACGCTTCCGCGTGGATGGCCATGTATGCAAATGACGCGGACGCGTCGGGCACGCGTCCGCGTGACCAAATTTGTGCTTTTAGCACACTTCTTGCCTCAAGCCAGCTTAACTCTCTGTCCAGACGCTCTTTTACGTCGAATTTGCAGGTCACGCGATCGCGTCAGTGACGCGACCGCGTGAATGACGAAAATCACAAACGACGCGGACGCGTGAGGTACGCGATCGCATGGGATCGTTTGTGCGAAAGGCTCCATTCTAGCGCCACTCCCGCGCAACTCTCTGTAACTTTTTATTTTTTTCTCGCACCCCTAGATGACGCGTTCGCGTCAGCGACGCTGGCGCGTCGGGTGCTTTCTTTTTTTTTTTTTTTGAAATATAGCTTGAGGTGTTCGGTTCCTGGAAGAACATAGCTGCATGATCAGAAAATTAGTAAGAACTCAAAAAAATAAAATAAAATAACTAAGAAAACTACTACTACGAAAAATAGCTAAGGATACGAATTTATCGGGTTGCCTCCCGACAAGCGCTTCTTTATCGTCACTAGCTTGACGGTCAGCTCCTCTAAGGAGGAGGATCATAGGGGCTCAGCTCTTCACCCCTTACTTTGAACTTCTTTCATGTGTCTCCATAACGTAGCTCAATATGCTTCAGAGAGAGGATTTTGATTACTGTATAAACCCATGCTGGATTGCTGGTCAACACCACCTTCATTCCTGGGGAGAAACCTTCAGTGGGGATCTTTTTGTTTCTCCATCCTCTGGATATTTTTTTCTTTTTGGGGACCTCCTCCTTGGTGGATGATGCAGTTTCAATACCAAACTTAGGTTTGATGTCATGCGGAATTTTATCGGTTGTCACCACAGGAGGTTTGAGTTGCAAATTCTGTTGTGCATCATCAGGGGGTTCTTGAAGGTTTGGATCAATAAGCTCAGCCTGCATGCACCTCTCTTCTTCACCTGTTGAATGTACATCTTTGAAGACATGAAAGACCAGTTGCTCATTATGCACTCTAAGCACTAATTCACCCACTTCTACATCAATTAGAGCTCTTCCAGTGGCTAGAAATGGTCTTCCTAGAATTATAGAGGCATTCTCATCCTCCCCTGTATCAAGAATCACAAAATCTGCTGGGAGGAAGAACTTACCCACTTTGACCAAGATATTCTCCACTAATCCGTATGCTGGCTTCATAGATTTTTCTGCCATCTGTAATGCTATCTTTGTGGGTTGTGTCTCTTGGATCTGCAGCTTCTTCATCACAGACAAGGGCATTAAATTGATGCTTGCTCCCAGATCACATAACGCTTTCTCAAAGGTTGTGCTCCCAATGGTGCATGGAATTTGAAAGCTCCCTGGATCTGGCATCTTCCTTGGCAAGTTATTCTGAATGACAGCACTACATTCCTTAGTCAGGACTACTGTCTCATCTCCCTTTAAACGCTTTTTCTTTGACAACAGCTCCTTCATGAACTTGACATAGATAGGCATTTGCTCTAAAACCTCAGCAACAGGAATATTGATTTGTAACTTTCTGAAGATTTCCAAGAACATTGAAAACTGCTTGTCCTTGGTCTCCTTTTGAAGTCTCTGAGGATACGGCATCTTAGGCTTGTACTCAGGAGCCTTTGGCAGTGTAGGATAAGTGTCAAGAGAGTCTGGGAATGGGTTGTCTGCACGCTTTGGAGGGGCGTGCTCTACTTCTTGCTTCTTCTCATCTGGAGCTTCTTTTTCAACTAGCTCTTCATTGGCCTTGGTCTCAGAGCTAGCTACTTTACCACTTCTCAATTGAATAGCCTTGCAATCTTCTCCTGGGTTCACCACTGTATCCTCTTGAAATGTACTTGCAGACTTCTCAAGTATTTGCTTACTCAGTTGGCCCACTAGCACCTCTAAGTTTCTAATAGAGGCTCTGGTTTCCTGTATAACTTGTGCTTCCGTACTTGCCACTTGTTCACTTATTACGGTGATAGCCTTGCATTCCTCTCTTGGATTTGGAATTGTGTTACCAGGAAGGCTATTAGTGGTCCTCTGATCAATTTCATTAACTTTTGTGGCTAATTGACCGATTTGAATCTCCAGGTTTTTGATGGATGCTCTGGTTTCCTGTCTAAAACCTGTCAATATTGCTTCCAAATCATTGTTCTGCTGGAAATTGCCCTGAGAACTATTGTTGAAGTTCTAAGGTCTCTGAGGTTGGTCCCTCCACCCAAAGTTTGGGTAATTCCTCCATCCCTGGTTGTATGTCTTAGAATATGGATCATTGTTGGGATTTCTAGGACCACTCCCCATGTAATTCACCTGTTCAGAAGAAGGTTGAGCATAATCATAATTATCATTTTGTATAAAGTTACCTGTCATATCATAGGAGGTATCTTGGGGTGGATTTTGAGTGTTGATAGCTGAGACTTGCATGCCACCCATCTGTTGAGTAAGTAGATTTATCTGCTGAGACATAAGCTTGTTCTGAGCAAGAAGAGCATTAACAGCTTCTACTTCCAACACACCTCTCTTTTGAGAGGTTTCAGAGTTCACAGGATTCCTGTTAGATGAGTAGAGATATTGGTTGCTTGCAACTAATTCAATCAGCTCAATAGTCTCCTCTGGTGTCTTCTTCTTGTGCAATGAACCGCCTGCAGAGGTATCTAAGCTCATCTTTGACATCTCTCCTAAACCTTCATAAAAGATATCCAGTTGGGTCCACTTGGAGAACATGTCAGGAGGGCATTGCCTAGTCAATAGCTTGTATCTCTCCCAAGCTTCATAAAGAGTTTCACCCTCCTTCTGTCTGAAAGTCTGAACCTCCAACCTAAGCTTAGTCAACTTCTTTGGAATAAAATAAAAAATATAAAAAAAATTATTTAATCTAAGCAATCAAACAACGAATAGTTGTTAATCACAGTCATTTCCCGACAACGGCGCCAAAAACTTGGTGCGGTATTTTACAACCACACTTACTAACCGGCAAGTGTACCGGGTCGTACCAAGTAATACTTTACGTGAGTAAGGGTCGATCCCACGAGGATTGATGGACTAAGCAACAATAGTGTTTGATAGGCTTAGTTAGACGAACAAAAATTGGTGTTGAGATGCAGTATAAAAGACATTAAACAATATCAAAAATATTGAAGAAGGGCAAGTAATTAAGTTGGGAATAAAATATGGAGAAGATAGTTAAGGTTTCAGAGTTATCTATTTTTTCGGATTAATTTTTCTTATTAACTATTTTAATCATGTAGGATTTAATTTATGTCAAACTATATGTGACTAGACCCTAATTCCTTAGACCTTCCTAGTCTCCTCTAAAATTCATCAACAGCCAATTTCTTGGTCAATTAATTCCAATTAGAGGGTGATAATCAAATTCCAGTTTATATGCCACAAAAACTCTAATTACCCAAAAATAAAAGGATTATATGTCACTTATCCCGTTAAATCCAAATAATTAAAATTTAGGAGAAATTATTTTCAAGCTGTGTTCAAGTAAAGAGCATTTCCAAGTTTTACAAGAACTCAAATAGAAAGAGGGTCATACTTCCGTTCAACCCAAATTCATAAAATAAAGAGCGAAAACAATTCTTAAATTGTAAATCCACACATAAATTAAAATAGTAAAAGCAATAAAATTAATCCATAGAAA
Organism: Arachis ipaensis; assembly: GCF_000816755.2. Classification (NCBI taxonomy): domain Eukaryota; kingdom Viridiplantae; phylum Streptophyta; class Magnoliopsida; order Fabales; family Fabaceae; genus Arachis; species Arachis ipaensis. The sequence continues at coordinate 48,504,445 of NC_029791.2, read as the reverse complement.
TAGACAGAACTCCTAACCTTAACAGTGGAGGTTTAGTTGCTCATGAAAAATAGAAAATATGGATTCAGGTAAAAATGTACCGAGTTCCAATCTGATGGCCTCAAATTCCTTTTTATAACTAATCCTAATAAATTTAAAATCTAATATTTAAAATTAAACTTAAAATAATATCTTTTCCTAATTTAAGATTTGAATTTAAATTTGAATTAATTAACAGATCTTCAGTTGATGAGTGGGGACCACTTGTTCTGTCCATTCTGCAGCTTCTAATCTGTGTTTTTTGGGCTGAAAATTGAGTTAAAACAGCCCATAAATCGCCCCCAGCGTTTTCTGCATTTTCTGCACGTGGCGCACGTGACGCGTCCGCGTCGTCCACGCGTTCGCGTCATTTGTGCAGATTCCAGTCCACGCGATCGCGTCAGGTACGCGATCGCGTCATTGCGATTTCCTCTATTCCGCGCGGTCGCGTGAGCCATGCGTCCGCGTCGGTATTTGCTGGTCATCTCCTTGCCTTTTTCTCTTTCTCTGCAGAAACTTCATCAAATCCCTCCGAATGCTACCTAAATTAAATAAAATTGCACAAAACTCAAAATAGCATCCATAGTGGCTAAAATATAATTAATTCTTAATTAAATTCAATAATTTATGTGCAAATTCACTAGGAAAAGATAGGAAAGATGCTCACGCATCATTTACCTTATCCCTCCTCTGTGAGGGAAGTCCGTTCGTTCCTTGGCCATGCAGGTTTTTACAGGAGATTCATTAAGGACTTCAGTAAGGTAGCACTTCCCTTATCTATACTACTGCAGAAGGATATTGAGTTCGAGTTCAGTGAGGATTGCAAACAAGCGTTTGATAAGCTGAAGACCACCCTGACTCAAGCTCCAATTGTGAGAGGACCAGATTGGAGCCAGCCATTTGAAATAATGTGCGACGCCTCCAACCATGCAGTAAGAGCATCACTGGCTCAGCGTGAAGGTAAGGACCCCTTTGTTATTGCTTATGCGTCTAAAACTTTAGATGCCGCTCAGTCTAATTACACTACTACTGAGAAAGAGCTTCTTGCTATTGTTTTTACTCTGGATAAATTCCAAGCCTATTTACTTGGTACGAAGGTAGTAGTGTACTCAGACCACGCAGATCTAAAGTATCTATTAGCTAAAAAGGAATCCAAACCAAGGCTTATACGTTGGATACTGCTATTACAAGAATTTGATTTAGAAATTAAGGATAGGAGTGGTAACCAGAATTTAGTGGCAGACCACTTTAGTCGCCTTGAGCACATTACAGATGACCCCACTCCTATAGCTGATAATTTCCCATTTGATAACCTGCAAGCAGTATCTGAGGTAGTCCCTTGGTATGCACCTGTAGCTAATTATCTAGTTCGCCGCACCTTTCCTCCAAACTTTTCTAAGCATCAAAGAGACAAGCTGAAAAGCAAGTCTAAATATTATATATGGGATGACCCATATTTATGGAGATGTGGCGCTGACCAGGTAATTAGACGGTGTGTGCCTCAATCAGAATTCCAGTCCATCTTAGAGGCCTGTCACTCATCTGAGAGTGGAGGACATTTTGGCCCTCAAAGAACAACTAGAAAAATCTTAGACTGTGGATTCTGGTGGCCTACTCTTTTTAGAGACGCTGCTGAATTTTGTAGACCTTGTTTCCCATGCCAAAAATTTGGTAATATATCCAAGAGGGATGAGATGCCTCAAAAAATTATGCTTTTCTGTGAAATTTTTGATGTTTGGGGCATTGACTTCATGGGTCCATTTCCAAATTCTAATGGTTATTTTTACATATTGTTAGCTGTGGATTATGTTTCCAAATGGGTGGAAGCAATTCCTACCTGCACTGATGATGCTAACACTGTTGTTTACTTTGTGAGAAACCACATTATTTGTCGCTTTGGATCACCACGAGCAATCGTGAGCGATCAAGGCACCCATTTTCGTAACAGGAGACTAACAGGATTAATGAAGAAACACGGGATAATTTATAAGGTTGCAACAGCCTACCATCCTCAGACTAATGGGCAAGCCGAGGTGTCAAACAGAGAGATAAAGCGTATCTTGCAGAAGATAGTCAAACCTCATAGAAGAGAC
>NC_029791.2:48467103-48502205 GCF_000816755.2 Arachis ipaensis | reverse complement strand
GCTTAGTTTATGGAAAAGCTTGTCATCTCCCTGTTGAAGTAGAGCACAAAGCCTTTTGGGCAGTAAAGGAGTGCAACATGGGAATTGAGAAAGCCGGAGCTGAAAGGAAGTTGCAGCTGCAAGAACTGGAAAACCTTCGCCTAGAAGCTTATGAGAACTCCAGACTATACAAGGAGAAGATGAAGGCTGTACATGATCAGCACATCAAGAGAAAAGAGTTCCAACCTGGGGATTTAGTCCTCCTTTACAAATCTCGATTGAGGCTTATGCCAGGCAAGTTGAGATCAAGATGGGAAGGTCCATACAGAGTCGAGAAGGCCGAACCGTACGGAGTTTTTCACCTAATTCATCCTTCCAGCTCTGAACTTATCAAAGTTAATGGACATCGTTTAAAGCTGTACCATGGTGAGAGGATGAAGAAAAACAAGGAGCTCGAGATCTTCCTCTTGGAAGATCCCCACATAGCCGAAGACTGAGCTAGTGGAGCGTCCAACTTACGAACGTTAAAGCAAAGTGCTAGGTGGGAGACAACCCACCATGGTATGATCGTTCTTTTCTTTATTCTTAGTTTTCCTATTCAATAACTATTCTCTTTATTAGTGTATTTTGTGCATCTGCATTTACATACTTTTATTTAAAAAAAAAATCACGCGACGCGACTGCCTCATTGACGCGTCCGCGCCGCAAGTGATTGGAGAAAATAAGAAAACGAATAGAGAGTCACGCGAGAGCGTGGCTGGAGGTGTACCCGTGGCACAAATCGCCCCACGTGACCACGTCGCTGACGCGTCCGCGTCGAGTGGGAACATTGGCCTCCCACGCGACCGCGTCACTCACGCGACCGCGTCACTCACGCGACCGCGTCACTCACGCGGCCGCAGGCCCTGGAATTCGACGTGAAAAGGGTGCATGACCGAAAGTTGTGCTAGAGTGGTGCTGGATTGGCGCTGAACGCATAATTCTTCCTACGCGGACGCATGGCTCACGCGTCCGCGTCATATCCTTCCAATGGCCACTCACGCGATCGCATGCCCCACGCGATCGCGTCACCCCAGATTTGGCAAAAATAAAATTTCAAACAGAGAGTTGTGCGAGCACGAGGCTGCCCTCGCGCCAGTAGCATAAAACGGGTCATGCGACCGCGTGACCGACGCGACCGCGTCAATTAGTATAAGTGCAAGTCGCGCGACTACGTTCCTCACGCGACCGCGTCGCTTGCGCCACACAGCTTCCCTGATTTGCCAATTATCTTATCTTTCTTTTCCCCAAATCCTATTTTCTCTTTTCCTTCCTTATTTCTTCCTTCTCCCTTCTTCCTTCTTTCTCACTTTTTACTCTCTCTCTCTCTCTCTCACTCCCATTAACAAGGTTTTCTTTTCTTCTTTCCCCCCTTACTTTTCTATTATTCTTCTTATTTTTATATGTTATCTTCTTTTCTTTTCTTTTTACTTTCATTATCCATATTTTTTTTTTCTTTCTTTTTCCTTTTTACTTGGTGTTGGAAAATAATTTAAGTCATTATTTCTCATTATATGCTTGTGGATTGTTGTAAAAATATTTGGCAATTATATATATTACCTTTTTAAAGGGTTGCTTGCATGTTCACTTTAATACTTTCTATATCTTATTTACCATGCATGCTATGTGTTTGTGAAAAAGCCAATATGGCATTATGCATTTTTCTACGTTATTCTATTCTACTATTAAATGCTTGTTTTTCACAAAACCCCTTTCATATTTTATTAATTGAATTTAATTGTCAATACAAACGTGATGGCTAGTTTGTTACGAGTGATAACACATTCAACTAATCAAATGCTTGATCTATGCTACTCATGCCTTTGCCTGCATGCCAATAAACCCCTTGCATTTAATTATCCTCCAATGCACTTGCTATATTTTCATTGATGAACTTTTTACATGTAGTCATCACCATGTGTTAACAACATCCTCTTTACTGTGCATTTCTTATCACTTATACAACCCTCTTCCTTGCTCTATCTCTTTGAATTTACGTTACTTTCTTTTTTCCCTTTTCAGGATGGCCACCAAGAAAGGAAAAGAGAAAGCTACTCCCAAACCATCAGCAAGAAGAGGAACAAAAAGAGCATTAGTGGCAGAGCCCTCTTCAACTGCGGTTAAACCCTCAACAAAAAGAACTAAGAGGATTATAAAGGTTGATGATAAAGAAAAAGCCTTCCCAGCAAAGGACACTGCGCGATTTCCCAATCGCTACTGTGAGCAGATGTTCTCCATCCTGGCAGAAAGGAGTTACAACAACGGATACCTTCTTCTCCTCCCAAACCATATTGCTACCTTTGTTGAGCCGCAAATTGCACAAAGACAATGGGGTTTCCTACAGAGACAGCCGAGGCAGGTCAATCTTTCTTGGGTAGTCGAGTTCTACTCCAACTTCCACCTGCCAACCCTGCAGTCTGTCTTTGTCCGTCAGAAGCAAGTCCCCATTACAGAAGAGGCCATTCAAAGAGCTCTAGGTCTTCCCCCTATTTCTGAAGGATTGGACGACTTTCAAGAAGCCGCACTCAAGCGCCAGCTATACCAATTTGACTGGGACGCCGTTCTCAGAGTTATCGCACTACCTGGTAGCCGTTGGATCTACGGATACCATCGTACCCGCCCTAAGGGAATATCGGCTTCAGCACTTACCTTTGAGGCTCACGTATGGGCACAGATCATGTCCCATTACGTCTTTCCGAGCACTCACGAGTCCTCCTTCACTGCAGACATAGCCGTTCTACTATGGTGCATCCTTACAGACCAACCTCTGAATCTACCGAGACATATCCGGAATGCCATGGGACATGTGCAAATTGCGGGCAACTTACCTTTTCCCGCCCTGGTCTCAGATCTTGTCTCAGCAGCCGGAGTCTCCTACAGAGCTGGGGACACCAAAGCCATGCTTCCACGGGATGATTAGTATGTCCCTAACGGGAAATACATCAGACCTCCACCAGCCGCCACAAGCCATCAGACTGAACCGGTTGAAGATATTCCTTCTTCACCACCACAAGCACCTACAACAGACCAACTGCTCCATCAGATACTCGAAAGGTTGGATCGGCAGGAACACAAAGCTAAGATGAGAGAGCGCCGTAACAAGCGCTGATTCACATACCTCAAGGAGTTGATTATGGGAAAATTCAAGGACTCAGACACCCCGGACTCCACTTCCTTTACCAGCACAGGAAGCCATGATGGTCCCGACTATGGAGATACTGCTACCAGCCCACCTTTGTTCCTGACAGATGGCACCAAGGACGGTGCAAAGCCTTAAGTGTGGGGAGGTCGGTCAGTACCTGACTTCCGGAGGTAATTTCTTTTCCCTAAACACCAATAAATTACGATATTTAGTTAGTTTTTCTTTTGTAGAATAGGATAAATTGCATAGTAATAGGTTAGTTGCATGCATGTTCTACTTGATTGAAAAGACAATAAGTTTTCTTCTAAGACCCTATTTTTGGAACAAAATTTCACTAACTTTAATTAAAATTTTTATGTTAAATTTGCTTGAAGTTGTATTTGGAACATAATTTTTAAGCTAAAGAACACACAACCTGCGAGATTTGAGCCTTTATGCATGGTTACATTATTTAACCATAATTATTTTATTCTTGTGTGTTTAATTCTCTATGATTGTAATCTATATTTTGTTTCATCCTATATATCCAATGTTTATTATATTTGTATGCTTGCATATGATTGAAGCCATTATTTGCTTAAACTCACTTATCCAAATTAAACCTACCCTTTCAATTACCTTTGTTAGCCACTTTGAGCCTTTAAATCCCATTTGTTCTATATTTTACCACATTACTAGCCTTAAGCGAAAAAATAATTATATATCCCAAATTGAATCTTTGGTTAGCTTAAGATAGAATTGGGTGTGCTAATTAAGTATGGGAAATTGTGGGAACAAAAGATAATAAGGGAATGTGTCATGATAATATAATGGAAATTTGGATACCTACTCATGTGAAACTATAAGAATTAAAAAATCTATGTGCATTGATAAGCTATGTTTATTTTTATGTTCATTAAAAAAAAAACCAAAAATATTCAATAAATAAATAAGGGGACAAAATCACACCAATGCTAAGTTAAGAATTCAAAGATCAATGCATGTATGATAAAATTAAAATAAAAAGTTGATACACGAGTATGGAATGTGAAAGGGAAATTCCGGGTAGCTAGGTATGAATTCTAAAGTTATATAGAATATATATAGGTTATGTTAAAGCTTGGGTTAATCAAAGATTCAGTTTATAAGCTTACTTAGCCACATATGTATCCTTACCATTACCTTGGCCCCATTACAACCTTGAAAATACCTCATGATGTTTGCATTGGTATATTAAATGTTGTTGATTGGTTAGGAAAAGAACAAAAATTAGAGAGCATGATTAGAGAAGGATAGAGTGATTGCCCTATACACTAGAGAGATTAGAGCGTACATACATCATCAATGAGGGTTCAATGCTTAAAATTCTATGTTCCCTGCTTTCATGAGCTACCTTCTTGCATTTTTATCTGTTCTTACTGTATAAGAATTGAATTAGTGGAATTTGATTTGTAATTGTTTTGAAGAGCTTATTTACTATTGATCACGTGGACAAGAATCATATAGTTGCATTCACATACATAGGTTGCATTGCATTGCATGAGTTTTACATGTTCCTACTCATTTATTTTATCTCCTTCAACTAAGCATGAGGACATGCTAATGTTTAAGTGTGGGGAGGTTGATAAACCACTATTTAATGGTTTATAATGTGTTTAATTGTGTGGTTTTATCATAATCTTTACCCACTTATTCATATCATTAGCATGCATTTATATTTCCTTCCTAAAATTATTACATGATTGAAAACTTGCTTCCTAGAGACTTTTAATTATGTATTTTAATTCTCCTTTATTCCATTCGATGTCGTGATCTGTGTGTTAAGTGTTTCAGGCTTTATAGGGCATGAATGAGTTGGAGATTGGAAAGGAAGCTTGCAAAAATGGAAGGAACACAAGAAATTGAGGAGATGACCAGCGAGAAGTGACGCGGCCGCATGGCTCACGCGACCGCGCGGATTGGAATAGCACAATTGACGCGGAGGCGTAGACGACGCGCTCGCGTGGCAGGGCAAAACACCGAATGACGCGGCTGCATGAATGACGCAATCGCGTGACGTGCGCGATCTGCATAATCTGCAGAATTCGCTGGGGGCAATTTTGGGCCCTGCTTTGACGCAGTTCTCGGCCCAGAAAAGCAGACTAGAGCCAGAGAACATGCAGGAACCAACAACAACATTCATTCTACACAATTTTAGTTTTTTCATATCTAGTTTTACTCCTCCTCTAGGTTTTCTCTCTACACATTCATAGTTCTTAGGATTTTATTTCTATTGCTTTTTACATTGGGATATTGAGAAGAGTTATTACCTCATTAAGACTTCGTCATTCTAGTTCGTTTTCTTTACTTGGCTTTACTTTTCCATGTCCTTTAATTTACTCAATTTTACTATTAGATTATTTTAGAATTTATTAATACAAGGATTACTTTTATTTTTAATTGATTTCTTTGATTTTTATTTATCATGTCTTTCTTTAATTCCCTTTCCTATGTTATGAATTCTACAATCACAATGAGCGAGTAGTTCCCTAACTTGATGGGGAGTTGATTGAAAGGAACCCTTGAGTTGGAATGCTCAAAAGAAAAATTGTAATTGGGTTTATTGTTGGATTGCCCTCTAGTCACTGACACCAATCCCTTTCAATTGAGTGGGTTGGAACTTGTGAATAAAAGTAGCATTCCAACTTGTTTGACTTTCCCTTACCTAGTAAGGGATAACTAAACAAGACAACCTACAATTATCAATTAATCTTGAGAGTACTTCAACAAGAATAGGGCTTCCAACTAATCTACTTCCAGTCAAGGCTTTTATTTAATTTATTTAATTTCTCTAATTTAATTTCCTGTTTATTCAACTCAAACCTTTTTTTTTTGAAAACATCTGATTAATAAAATAGCACACCTTTCTGCAACTCGTTGGGAGATGACTTGGGATTCATACTCCCAGTATTTTAATTTTAATTTTTGTGACACCCTTCTAAATTGATAAGCGGATTTCTGGTTGGTTAAGAACTATACTTGCAACGCATATCTTATAACAATTCTTGACTCGCCAATTTTTGCCACGTCACTCAGCCCAAGCACACACCAAGTGGGCCCCAGAAGTAGATTTCTGTACTATCTACCTCAGTTTACTCATTTTCTATAACCCTAGGTCACTAGTTCAGTATAAAAACTACTTTTAGAGATTTATTTTGTATCTCATGACATTTTTACACTTCACATTGTATTTCTGACGGCATGAGTCTCTAAACCCCATGGTTGGGGTGAGGAGCTCTGCTGTGTTTCGATGAATTAATGCAATTACTACTGTTTTTCATTCAATCATGCGTGTTTCTATTCTAAGATATTCACTTGCACTTCAACATGATGAATGTGATGATCCGTGACACTCATTACCATTCTCAACCTATGAACGCGTGCCTCACAACCACCTCCGTTCTACCTTAGATTGAGTGTGTATCTCTTAGCCTCCTGGTTCCTGATCAGAGTCTTCATGGTATAGGCTAGAATTATTGGCGGCCATTCCTGAGATCCGAAAAGTCTAAACCTTGTCTGTGGTATTCCGAGTAGAATCTGGGAAGGGATGACTGTAACGAGCTTCAAACTCGCGAGTGTTGGGCATAGTGACAGACGCAAAAGAATTAACGGATTCTATTCCAACATGAGTGAGAACCGACAGATGATTAGCCGTGCGGTGACAGCACATTTGGACCATTTTCACTGAGAGGATGGATGATAGCCATTGACAACGGTGATCCACCAACATACAGCTTGCCAAGGAAGGAGACCTGTGTGCGTGAAGAAGAAGACAGTAGGAAAGCAGAGATTCAGAAGACAGAGCATCTCCAAAACCTCAATCTGTTCTCCATTACTGCATAACAAGTATTATTTATTTTATGTTAATTACTTTTCTTAAACCCAACCATTTTTATTATTAATTTCCTGACTAAGAATTACAAAATAACCATAGCTTGCTTCAAGCCGACAATCTCCGTGGGATCGACCCTTACTCATGTAAGGTATTACTTGGACGACCCAGTGCACTTGCTGGTTAGTGGTACGAGTTGTGAAAAGTGTGATTTACAATTTGTGCACCAAGTTTTTGGCGCCGTTGCCGGGGATTGTTCGAGTTTGGACAATAGACAGTTTATTTTGTTGTTTAAATTAGGAAAAATTTATCTTTTTTGTTTAGAGTCACTAAAATTGCGTCTTCTATTATTGTTTTTGGTTGAAACTTTTTTTTAGAATCCTTATTTTCTTTTTCAATTTTTTTTTGAAAATTTCTAAACTAATAATTGAGTTTTTCTGTTTGAGTTTAGTTTCATATTTTAAGTTTAGTGTCAATTGCATGATTTTATTTTTCTTTCAATTTTTTCCGAATTATTAGTGCTTAGAATATAAAAACTTTTAAGTTTGGTGTCCTTTGTGTTTCTGTTTTCTTAAAATTTTTTTCAAAAGTTGTTCTTAGCGTTCATCGTATATTCAAAGTTTTCCTGTTTGTTTCCTTTGTTTTGATCTAAAAATTTAAGTTTGGTGTCATTCTTTTACTGTTTTTCTCTTTCTTCATTAAATTCAAAAATATCTTTTCTCTTTATTTTAATTAATTTTTGAATTTTCCTTTAAAAATTCAGATTTTTATTTTAAAAACATTCTATTCTATCTTATCTTAGTTTTGAAATTTCAAAATTCAAAATCTTTTTCAAAAATCATATCCAAAGTGTTTCAAATCTTCTTAATTAAGTAATTATTTTAGATTTCAAATTTATTTTTCTCTTAGTTTTTGAAATTTATATTTTAATTTCTAATTATTTTATTTTACCTTATTATTTTTATTTAATTTTAATTATTCGGTTTGTTTTTAATTAAATAAGATAAAAATAAAAATATATTTTTTTTACAATTCATATCAATTTCCTTTTATCCATCATGGACCTAAAGGGAAATGAACAGTCCAGAAGGACTCTGGGGTCATATGCTAACCCCATTACTGCTGCATATGGGAGTAGCATCTGTATACCTCCCATCAAAGCAAGCAGTTTTGAGCTAAATTCTCAGCTCATTGTCATGGTGCAGCAAAATTGCCAGTTTTCCGGTCTTCCACAGGAAGAACCTACTGAGTTTCTGGCGCAGTTCTTGCAAATTGCTGACACAGTGCGTGAGAAGGAGGTAGATCAGGATGTATACAGGCTGTTACTGTTTCCGTTTGCTGTAAAAGATCAAGCTAAGAGGTGGTTAAATAACCAACCCACAGCAAGCATAAGAACATGGAAACAGTTATCAGACAAATTCCTGAATCAATATTTCCCTCCAAAAAGGATGACACAGCTAAGGCTGGACATCCAAGGCTTTAAACAAGAGGATGATGAATCCCTTTATAATGCCTGGGAGAGGTACAAAGGGATGCTAAGGAAATGCCCCTCTGAAATGTTTTCAGAGTGGGTGCAATTAGACATCTTCTACTATAGGCTTACAGAAAAAGCTCAGATATCTCTAGACCACTCAGCTGGTGGATCTATACACATGAGAAAGACTATTGAAGAGGCTCAAGAGCTTATTGATATAGTTGCTAGAAATCAGCATCTATACATAAGTAATGAGTCCTCCATGAAAGAAGAAACTAAGGCAGTATCAACTGACTTTAGTCCTCAGGAACAAGTTACTGAACTCAATCAACAACTATCTTCTATAACAAGGCAGTTAGCAGAATTTAAGGAGATGCTACAAGAAACCAAAATTGCTAACAAGGATATGGAATCACAATTGAATCAGACAAAACAGCAATTATCAAAACATATAACAGAGGAGTGCCAAGCAGTTCAACTAAGAAGTGAAAAAATATTAAATATCTCAACTCAAGGCAGCAGAAAGCCAAGAAAGGAACAGCTGACAGAGGATGAGCAACCTGCTACCCAAAATCCCTCTGAGGACAGTAAGAGCCCAGAGAGGAATAAGTTTGGCATTCAAACGCCAGAAAAGGGTGAAAAACTGGCGTTAACACCCAATCCATGTCCAGTTCTGGCGTTCAAACACCAGAAAAGGGTTGGAATCTGGCGTTAAACGCCCAATCCCTGTCCAATCCTGGTATTCAAAGATATTTTTAAATGCTCAATCCATGTGGATTGAGTCTTGAATCAGAGCTAGAGGACATTTTTAAAGATGTTTAGCCTGATCTGGAGGAACCAGAGGAAATAAAAGAACCTCTAAAAATTCCTCAGGAAGAGGAGAAGCCTCCTAAACCCAAGCTCAAACCACTACCACCATCCCTGAAATATGCATTTCTGGGAGAATGTGACACTGTTCCGGTGATCATAAGCTCTGCTTTAAATCCACAGGAAGAGAAAGCACTAATTCAGGTGCTAAAGCACACAAGACAACTCTTGGGTGGTCCATAAGTGATCTTAAGGGCATTAGGCCAGCAAGATGCATGCACAAGATCCTATTGGAGGATGATGCTAAGCCAGTGGTTCAACCACAGAGGCGGCTAAATCCAGCCATGAAGGAGGTGGTGCAGAAAGAGGTCACTAAGTTACTGGAGGCTGAGATTATTTATCCTATTTCTGATAGCCCCTGGGTGAGCCCTGTCTATGTTGTCCCCAAGAAGGGAGGCATGACAATGGTTCATAATGAAAAGAATAAACTGGTTCCTACAAGAGTAGTTATAGGGTGGCGTATGTGTATTGACTACAGAAGGCTCAATACAGCCACCAGGAAGGATCACTTTTCTTTACCATTCATAGACCAGATACTAGAGAGACTAGCAGGTCATGAATATTACTACTTTTTGGATGGCTATTCAGGTTACAACCAAATTGCAGTAGATCCCCAAGACCAAGAGAAAACAACATTCACATGCCCTTCTGGAGTATTTGCCTACAGAAGGATGCTTTTTGGTCTGTGCAATGCACCTGCAACCTTTCAGAGGTGCATGCTCTCTATCTTCTCTGATATGGTAGAGAAATTTCTGGAGTCTTCATGGATGATTTCTTAGTATTTGGAGACTCATTCAGCTCCTGCCTTGTCCATTTAGCACTTGTTCTGAAAAGGTGCCAAGAGACCAACCTAGTTTTAAATTGAAAAAAATGTCACTTTATGGCGACTGAAGGAATTGTCCTTGGGCATAAAATTTAAAACAAGGGAATAGAGGTGGATCAAGCTAAAGTAGAGGTAATTGAAAAATTACTACCACCTACCAATGTTAAGGCAATCAGAAGCTTTCTGGGGCATGCAGGATTCTATAGGAGGTTTATAAAGGATTTTTCAAAAATTGCAAAACCTCTGAGCAATCTGCTAGCTGTTGACACACCATTTGTGTTTGACATAGAGTGTCTGCAGGCGTTTGAAACTCTGAAAGCTAAGCTGGTCACAACACCAGTTATTTCTGCACCAGACTGGACATTACCATTCGAACTAATGTGTGATGCTAGTGACCATGCTATTGGTGCAGTATTGGGACAGAGGCATAACAAGCTTTTGTACGTCATTTACTATGCCAACTGTATTTTAAATGATGCACAGAAGAATTACACAACCACAGAAAAGGAATTGCTTGCAGTGGTTTATGCCATTGACAAGTTTAGATCTTACTTAGTAGGATCAAAAGTGATTGTGTACACTGACCATGCTGCTCTAAAATATCTCCTCACAAAGTAGGATTCAAAACCCAGACTCATAAGATGGGTGTTGCTTCTGCAAGAGTTTGATATAGAAATAAGAGACAGAAAAGGGACAGAGAATCAAGTAGCTGATCACCTGTCCCGGATAGAACCAGTAGCAGGAGCGTCCCTCCCTCCTACTGAGATCTCTGAAACCTTTTCGGATGAGCAACTGTTTGCTATTCAGGAAGCTCCGTGGTTTGCAGACATTGCAAACTATAAGGCTCAGTAATGTCAAGCTATTTACAGTAAAGAAGCGCTTATTGGGAGGCAACCCAATCTTATTTATCTATGTTAATTACATTTTCATTTTATTTTCAATTGTTATTTTATGTTTTCTTTAGGTTGATGATCATGTGGAGTCATAAAAACAGCTGTAGAATTAAAGTAGAATAAAAAATAGCATCAAAAATAGCACACCCTGGAGGACAGACTTGCTGGCATTTAACGCCAGAAAAAAGCAACAAGCTAGCGTTTAACGCCAGAACAGAGCACCAAGTTGGCGTTAAACGCCCGAAAGGGAAGAAAAGTTGGCGTTAAACGACAGAAACAGGCTACAGCCTGGCGTTTAACGCCAGAATTGCACTATAAGGGTGTTTTGCATGCCTAAATGGAGCAGGGATGAGAAGTCCTTGACCCCTCAGGATCTGTGAACCCCACAGGATCCCCACCTACCTCACCATTCAAATTCAAACTATTCCCCTCCCAAACCCACCTCCATCTCCTCCACTTCTCCTTCTACTCCTTTCTTTCTTCTTTTGCTCGAGAACGAGCAAACATTTTAAGTTTGGTGTGGAAAAAAGCGTTGCTTTTTATTTTTCCATAACCATTTATGGGACCAAGGCCGGAGAAACCTCTAGAAAGAGGAAAAGGAAGGCAGTTGCTTCCACTCCCGAGTCATGAGAGATGGAGAGGTTCATCTCAAGGGTCCATAGTTCAATGGTAGAGCATTTGACTGCAGATCAAAGAGCCACGAGGGAGGAGCAACAAAGGCAAGGAAGAGACATAGAGGAGCTCAAGAGCACCATTGGTTCTTCAAGAGGAAGAAGACGCCACCCTCACTAAGGTGGACCCGTTCCTTAATCTCCTTGTCTATTTGTTTTTCTGTTTTTCGATTTATATGCTTTATGTTTTATCTATATTTGTGTCTTTATTACATGATCATTAGTGTCTAGTGTCTATGTTTTAAAGATATGAATGTCCTATGAATCCATCACCTCTCTTAAATGAAAAATATTTTCTGAAAAAGAAAAAGAAGTACATGAATTTCGAATTTTAAAATAGTTTAATTACTTTGATGTGGTGGCAATACTTTTTGTTTTTTGAATGAATGCTTGAACGGTGCATATTTTTGAATTTTTTGTTTATGAATGTTAAAATTGTTGGCTCTTGAAAGAATAATGGAAAAGGAGAAATATTATTGATAATCTGAAAAATCATAAAAATGATTCTTGAAGCAAGAAAAAGCAGTGAATAGAAAGCTTGCAAAAAAAATTATAAAAAAAGCAAGCAGAAAAAGCTAATAGCTCTTTAAACCAAAAGGCAAGAGAAAAAAGCCAATAACCCTTTAAACCAAAAGGCAAGGGTAAAATAAAAAAGGATCCAAGGCTTTGAGCATTAATGGATAGGAGGGCCCAAAGGAATAAAATCCTGGCTTAAGCGGCTAAACCAAGCTGTCCCTAACCATGTGCTTGTGGCGTGAACACTATCTGAATTCTGAGTTCCTATAGATGCCAATCATTCTGAACTTCAAAGGATAAAGTGAGATGCCAAAACTGTTCAGAAGCAAAAAGCTAATAGCCCCGCTCATCTTATTAAGACTGATCTTCATAGATGTTTTTGGAATTCATTGTATATTCTCTTCTTTTTATCCTACTTTGTTTTTAGTTGCTTGGGGACAAGTAACAATTTAAGTTTGGTGTTGTGATGAGCGGATAATTTATACGCTTTTTGGCATTATTTTTACATAGTTTTTAGTATGTTTTAGTTAATTTTTAGTATAATTTTATTAGTTTTTATGCAAAAATCATATTTCTGGACTTTACTATGAGTTTTTGTGTTTTTCTATGATTTCAGATATTTTCTGGCTGAAATTGAGGGACCTGAGCAAAAATCTGATTCAGAGGTTGAACAAGGACTGCAGATGCTGTTGGATTCTGACCTCCCTGCACTCGAAATGAATTTTCTGGAGCTACAAAAACCCAATTTCCGCGCTCTCAATTGAGTTGGAAAGTAGACATCCAGGGCTTTCCAGCAATATATAATAGTCCATACTTTGCCCGAGTTTTGATGACGCAAACTGGCGTTTAAACGCCAACTTCCTGCCCTATTCTGAAGTTAAACGCCAGAAACAAGCTGCAACCTGGCATTTAACTCCAAGAGAAGCCTCTACACGTGTAAAATGCTCAGCCCAAGCACACACCAAGTGGGCCTCGAAAGTGGATTTCTGCACTATCTACCTCAGTTTACTCATTTTCTGTAACCCTAGGTCACTAGTTCAGTATAAAAACTACTTTTAGAGATTTATTTTATATCTCATGACATTTTTACACTTCACATTGTATTTCTGACGGCATAAGTCTCTAAACCCCATGGTTGGGGTAAGGAGCTCTGCTGTGTTTCGATAAATTAATGCAATTACTACTGTTTTTCATTCAATCACGCGTATTTCTATTCTAAGATATTCACTTGCACTTCAACATGATGAATGTGATGATCCATGACACTCATCACCATACTCATGATCAGAGTCTTCGTGGTATAGGTTAGAATTATTGGCGGCCATTCTTGAGATCTGGAAAGTCTAAACCTTGTCTGTGGTATTCCGAGTAGGATCTGGGAAGGGATGACTGTAACGAGCTTCAAACTCGCGAGTGTTGGGCATAGTGACAGACGTAATAGAATCAACGGATTCTATTCTAACATGAGTGAGAACCGACAGATGATTAGCCGTGCGGTGACGGTGCATTTGGACCATTTTCACTGAGAGGATGGATGGTAGCCATTGACAACGGTGATCCACCAACATACAGCTTGCCATGGAAGGAGACCTGCGTGCGTGAAGAAGAAGACAGTAGGAAAGCAGAGATTCAGAAGATAGAGCATCTCCAAAACCTCAATCTGTTCTCCATTACTGCATAACAAGTATTATTTATTTTATGTTAATTACTTTTCTTAAACCCAACCATTTTTATTATTAATTTCTTGACTAAGAATTACAAAATAACCATAGCTTGCTTCAAGCCGACAATCTCCGTGGGATCGACCCTTACTCACGTAAGGTATTACTTGGACAACCTAGTGCACTTGCTGGTTAGTGGTACGAGTTGTGAAAAGTGTGATTTACAATTCGTGCACCAGTGACAAT
This sequence comes from Arachis ipaensis, assembly GCF_000816755.2. Taxonomy (NCBI): domain Eukaryota; kingdom Viridiplantae; phylum Streptophyta; class Magnoliopsida; order Fabales; family Fabaceae; genus Arachis; species Arachis ipaensis. The sequence continues at coordinate 48,488,044 of NC_029791.2, read as the reverse complement.
CAACAAAATTCTCCCTGAGATTAAATCCAAGTTTAGAGTTGGGAATGCATCATCCACCAAGGAGGAGGTTCCCAAGAAGAAAGTGCCCAGAGTATGGAGAAATAAAAAGATTCCCACTGAAGGTTTTCTCCCTAGGGATGAAGGTGGTGTTGACTTGTAATCCAGTGTTGACTTATACAGTAAACAGAATCTTCTCTCTTGAGCATATTGAGCTACTTCATGGAGACATAAGGAGAAAATTCAAAGTGCGAGGGGAGGAGTTGAAGCACTATGATCAACTGCCGCCTTAATAAGAAATCAACCGTCAAGTTAGTGACGTTAAAGAAGTGCTTGTTGGGGGGCAACCCAATCCTTAGTATCCTTTGATTTTATTTGCTTTGAATTTTTATATTTTTTCTTTATTTTACGTGTGTTTTGGTCATGCAGAGTGTTTAAAATAAGAACAGCTGCAATTAGAAGGGATTTCAGACCACCACCATAGAAGGAGTCAATTTGGCCTGGGTGGTGCCAAACTTGAGAAGCTCAATTTTGGCACCACATTTGAGGAATTGGAGACATTTTCCACTGGCTAGGTGGCGCCAAACTTGGGAATCCCAAGTTTGGCGCCAGGTGCTACAAGTTTGAAGAGTTTTGCTTCGAGAGGGGTGGTGCCAAACTTGATTACCTGGAGTTTGGAACCACCAATAAAGAAAATTTGGAGTCGGTTTGGCCAGGGTGGCGCCAAACTTGGCGCTTTTTATGTCCCTCCCCGTTTTCAGTTTCTTTTTGCTTAGGGACAAGCAAATTTTAAGTTTGGTGTTGTAGAGCGCGCTCTCTATTTATCTTATTATTAATGGCACCAAAGGGAGGTGAACCATCTTCACGGATGACCACAGCCTGAGGAGAGAGAAACCCATCGTGATGATTAAGGCTTACTTTTTCACTTCCTATTTCCCTTCTGTTCCTATTATGTTAAATTCCTATTTTCTGTTGCTTTTCTTTATCTGTTGCATGATTTTCTAGTATTTTTAGTTTCTTAGGTTTTTAGTTTAATTCAGTTGTCTGTTTTTAATTTTAAAAGATGTCTCATGTACCGCTCACTGAGCTTGAATCTAAAAAAAAGGGAAAGAAGTAATGTATTGCAAGAGAAATTGAGTTTATGTTTAAGAGTATTCTTATTTACTCAGATGTAGTGGTGTTATTTGTAACTTTAAATGCATGATATAAACAGTGCATATTTCAATTTGGATCGAAGGATGCTAATGCATAAGGAACAGGAATTTAGAGAACTATTATGAATTCTCTGAATTAAATAAAAAATTATTCCTTGAAGTAAAAGAAATAGCAAAAAGAAAAAGAAAATAAAAGGCAAGGCCCAAGGCTCTCAGCATTAATGGCTAAGGTTAAGAATCACCAAAAGCTCAAAGAGTTATTTTCTTGGCCATATACTTGTGCTGTGACTGTGTCAAGAAATTCTTGAGACAGAACACTTAGAGTCAAAGCCAATTACAATAAAGAGCATGCCAAAAGCTCTGAGCATCACTGACTGGAAAATTTCAATAGAAAAGATCTGAACTCAAAGAGTTCCCCAGTTAAGTACTTGTGGTGTTTCTATGTCAAGCAAAGCTTGAGACAAAACATTTAGAGTCACGAGTAGGCTCAAGGTGCAAAGTACCAAAGAAAAGACAAGAAAATGCCGTGTTCAAGGATTAATCCAAAGTTAAAAAGCATGAGAATTCATAATATAATCCAGATTCTAATTCTGAATGACATTAACATTCCTAAGCTTCAAACGATAGTGAGATGCCGAAACTATTTAGGGTCACAGTGTTGTTAACCCCACTCTGAGATAGACAGGAGCTTATTGTAAACTAAACTCTCATTGAAATTCACATCTCAGGTTTATATTATTTTCAGTTGCTTGAGGACAAGCAACAATTCAAGTTTGGTATTGTGATGCGGGAGCATCTTCCTTATCTTTTCTTAGTGAATTTGCATATAAAACTGTTGAATTAAATCAAGATTTAGGTGTTTTAAGCCGCCATGAATGCTACTTTGAATTGTTGTGCAATTTGATTTATTATAGGTCGCATTCGAGCAAGTTTGACACAGTTCGTGTAGAAGAAAAGGAAGAAAGTGGATGCTGTTAACCCTGACCTCCTAGCACTCCAACAAGCATAACTTGAGCTACAAAGGTCCAATTGATGTGGTTCTAGTAGCATTGGAAAGGCAACTTTCAGAGCTTTCCAACGATATATATATATAATAGTTTATAATTTTCTTTTGGCATCATCGCGCCAAACGCCACCATTCGAAGTTTGGCGCCAAGATCATGAGAAACTCCACATTTGCTGAGGCCAAACACCAGAAACCCCAAGTTTGGCACCAGGAACATGGGATTGCATGCATTGTTATGTAAACATGGTGCCAACTTCATTCAGCTCAAGTTTGGCGCCAGAATGCTGATTTTGAAGGGCTTTCACGTGATCTTTACCAAATCTTTTGATTTAATTTAGTTTTTAAAATTAGTTTTGAATTAGGAAAATATATTTTTAGGTTTTAGAAATTATATTTTATATTTATGAGGATTATATATAAAAGGAGAAGATATTCTGACCCAGGACTACTTCTCCTCTTCGGCACTTTATATTTTTCTCTGCTAGGGTTTCCAGACCATGAGCAGCTAAACCTCTATTGTTAAGGTTTGGAGCTTTATTTATTTGAATGCATTGATTTGTATTGTTAAGGTTAACTATTGTTTTCTACTTCTGATTAATGTATTAATTTATATTCAAGAATTTGTTTTGTTCTTCATCCTACGGATTAGAGTGTATTGGAAAATAACTCTTTTCTAAATTGAATAACAGCTTGAAACTAAATTCTCATAACTCTTTAATTATCTGAATTTAATGTGATACGTGACATATAATCATATTATCTTTGGATCTGTAGGGTTTTGTATGGCTATAAGCTAGGGATTGGCGGTTAATTGAGTTAGAGGAGGATTAAACTACGAAAGAATTGGAATCTAATTACTTAAAGTTGCTATGAATTAAAATCCTTGCATAATCAAAGTGGTTAATAAGAATCTAATTACTCAATTATGTTTGCATGCAAAGAGTCATTAAATATTAGTTGAATTTATGTTCATTCATGAATATAAAAGCAAATATTGATGCCCTTGTGTACATTAGGCGATTTCGTGACTATAAGAACTAAACTTGTTGCACTTATGTACACTAATTCATTTTGTGATTATTCCTGAGATTATGAACCAAGAATAACTTGAGCTACAAAGCTTCAAATGATTAGATTCCAGTGCCATTACAAAGTAGACTTCCAAAACTTTCCAACCGTATATAACACATCATAGTGGATACTGGGATTGAGATTACAATTCACCCCGAAAAGCACAAGATGAGCATAGCACCATCATGGAAGATGCCAACTGACCTCTTCACCTTCGAAAGAGAATATCGTGAGCTACAGAGGTTCAAATAGCGCGCTTTTAGTGGCATTAGAAATTAGACATCTAAAGTATTCCAATGATATATGATAGTTTATAGTGATGCTCGGTTTGGGCCACAAACAACAAGCATCTTTTGATGCCCATGTCCAGAGACGCCACCATTTTGGCCTCCTCGACGCCAATTAAGCACGCATAGGAACCTCCATTTCGGTGTTTAATTCAGAGTCTCCAATGCCTAGGAATGAAGAGAATCCAACGCTAGTTCATTGGTGCATTGATTTGAAGCCCCAAATGCCACTTTTCTTTAAGTCTCCAACACCACACCTCATGACCACATCTCCAGCGTCATTTGCCTTTTTCATTACTGAATCTCCAACGTGTTCGTGCGTGCTGCGTCTCCAAAGCGTGCCTCCTGTGTCCCTAATGCGCGTCCTCACTTAAGCGCTCATGTCCAAGCAACCAAGAAAGCTTCAGTCCCATGTCTCCAATGTTTCTTATTGTACGTCTTAAGTGCCGCTTCTCTTTATGATCAAGGAGCATCAATGTTACATCCAAAGCGTTCCCAATGCCACTAAGGAGCAAAAATGGGAAGTGTATGTCTTCAACGACGCCTTTGATGGCTAGTGGCCCAAGGGAGCATGACTTTTGGACCTCCTAACACATGCAAAGCGTGCCCTATTGCAGCCTTAAGCACACTTGCTTAATCCATGCTTTTGAAACTTCAATTTAGTTCATAATTCAAACATATTGCAAACTACCTTTGGTGCTTAATTTCATAATTCAATGACACATTCTCAAGCCCACTTAATGAAGCCCACATCCATTACAACAATTGACAAGGCTCATCAAATTAATTGAAGCAAGGAAGGTCTTTAGTGTTAGTTAGTTTTTGAATTTGCATTTTCTTGTTATTTGAATTTCATTTTGCATTTAGAATGGGCTATAAATAGAGGATGAGAGCACCTCATTTGGGGAACTCCTCTCTGAACCTCTTTTTCCTCTCACTTTTCATTTCACTTCTTTCATTTCATTTTTCATTTTGTAAGCCATGAGTGGCTAATTCCCTTTTCATTGGAAAAAAGAGCTCGCTTGTAATTTGATGGATCAATTGTGATTTTATCTTCATCTTCTCTTCATCTTTCATTTGCTTCTTTAGAAAGGATCTTCGTTCTTCATTTCAATGATTCAAATATATTGGAAAAGAATTTGAATTTAACTTGAATTCTATGAAAACTTGGAAAAGGGATCATATGAATTGAGCTTGAAGATCCTTTTCCAAATTCTTGTGAATTTGGGTTTGGGATTGATAAAATGACATTTAATAAATCAATATCTAGATTTATAAAATTGTATGTTTCTAAATTAGAACAAGCTTCATCTCTTCTCATGAGCAATTAGATTAAAGAATTGGTAATTGATCAAGTCAAGAGAGATTGAATTATCAAGGAATTGAAATTCAATCACTTATGACTTTCCAAGAGATCAATGATTGCATGATTGAAGTTGAGATGAAAACTATTTGATCCAGAGAATTCAATATCTCTATACCCCAATGATTCATCCCTTATTCTCTTATTCCCTTTCTTTATTAATTGCTTTCAATTAATGTTCATTTATGTTGCTTTCTTTACATTCTGGAATTTTACTCGTCTTGCAATTTATATTTCCAGTATTTACATTCTTGCACTTTAAATTCCAATAATTTACATTTCCGTTATTTACTTCCTTGTCATTTTATTGCTTTCATTTACTTATTGCTCAAGTCATTTAAATTACATGCTTTTATTATCAAATTTTCATAATCAAATTGTGAATTATCTAACTATAATACTCACAATCAATTTTTGCTTTCTTAATTCCTTAATCCTCGTGGGAACAATAACCCACTCAGCGTGGTATTACTTGATGCAATCCAGTGCACTTTGCTGGTAGTTATGCAGAAATTACCGATCACCGTCTCGAGACATCAATACCTTAGATTCATAGACACCTACTCCGGGTACAATTAAATACCCATGCACTGACCTGACTAGGAGAAAACCATATTTCGTAACCCCCGATGGCATGTACTGCTACACGGTTATAGCCTTCAGATTAAAGAATGTTGGGGCCACCTACCAGAGGCTTGTCACCAAAATCTTCAAAGACCTCTCTGGAACCAAGCTGAAGGTTTACATTGATGACATGCTTGCCAAAATCTAAATTGGTGAGGAGCTCATCAATGACTTCGAACTCATATTGGACACTCTAAGGAAACATCGAATCCGCTTAACCCGACAAAGTGTGCTTTTGGGATGGAAGCCAGGAAATTCCTAGGCTTCATGATCACTCAACGGGGGGTAGATGCAAACCTTGAAAAATGCAAGGCTATTCTTGAGATGAGTAGCTCGGCAAGTCTCAATGACATCCAAAGGCTGACCGGATGATTGGACGCCCTCTCCCGCTTCCTCAGAGCCTCAGCCCAGAAAGCCACCCCTTTCTTCAAACTCATGAAAAAGGGAATAAGTTTTAAAAGGGAACCCGAGTCCAATACTTCAAAAAAGTGTTGCAAGAGCTGATGAGTCCATATTTGCTGAGATATTTTGACTTGATTTGGATGGATTTCATCACATAAACCTACACTTATGCACCAAAATAGCATACTTTTGTGATTTCTTCCTAATTTGGGCTTAAATGTGAAAACATGTAATTTTGTGCTTAAATTAGTGATTTTAATTCCACTTTTATGCTATTCAATACCGTGATATGTTTTGTGTGTGATTTCATGCCCTAGAGGCAAGATTGGCTTGGTAAGAAGTGGAAGAAAGCATATACAAGGGAGAACATATGAAGAAAATAAAGGAGAAGCACTCACTGACGTGTGTGTGCACACAAGCACCCGTGCGTACGCACAGGAACCAATTCAGCGAAGTTTGCATACGCACAGGTCTCTGAACATGGTTTCATTAATGAAACACGTGATCCGCAATTTTGGGGCCTTTGGCCCAGTTTTGGAAGCTTGGATGCTGAATGGGAAGTGATATATGAAGGGGATATCAACACATATGAAGGCATTAGATATTATTAGGTAGTAGTAGTAGTAGAAAGCTTCCATAGGAGTAGGAGTAGTGTAGATAGAATTCTCTCCTAGGGTTTATTAATTTCCATTGTAGCATTTTATAGCAAGCTTTGATTTTGGATTTTGCTTCTTTAATTGTAAGTACTCTTAATTTCCTCTTTAATTACATCACTTTTGCTTTTATGTTCTTATGGTTCAAGTGCTTTGTTAATATTTTTAATTTTGAGTTCTTGAAGTTTTGATTGATGAATTTACTGTTTTATGCTTTATTTATGTTTGCTTGAATGTTCATTGTTGATTTTGTGAATAGTTGGTTATAGTTCTCCTTTTTCCTTTGCAATTTAGCATGTTTTGGTTTTGTGCTCACCAAGTGTTTGTGAAAATGCGACTTGATAATTTTGAGTATATTTTCACACCTTAGCTTGGGGTTTGAGTTCCTAGGATACTAGAATCATAATGTCTGACATTTATTGGTAATTCTTGGATAGTTAGTTGACTCTTGTTTCCATTGAAGCTAGCTTTTTATCAACTAGTTTGGTAAGTTAGCTAGGACTTATGGATTAAGGTCAATTATGCTTGCTTGACCTACTCCTCGATGTTTGGGGTTAACTAAGTGAGATTGACTCATCATAATTATCATAGTTGTGGTTATGGCAATGATAGGATTCCTTGGATTCTCATTCCCAAGTCAAGGCTCTTTTTATGCATTTATAGCATTTTCAATAGTTTTGATCTTGTTTCCCTTTTTACTTGCATTAATACCAATTTTGATAATTCCTTAGTTCTTTTATTTGTTAAGTTCTTTTAATCTTTTGTTCTTTAATTTCAAAACCCCGTATTTCCTAACAACCAAAAGTGTAACACTTCGATTGCATATTCCTAGGGAGACGACCCGAGGTTTTATTACTCTTGATTAATTATTGTTTTGTATTGTTGAATATCTAAACTTTGATGTTGGCCGATTGTTGGGTTGGGACTATAATTGCAACGCCAATCTTATTCTAAGATAAAATTCCTAACCCGCTTTGGATTCGCATCAAGTTTTTAGCGCCGTTCCAGGGACGATGCAATTGATGTTATGTTTTTAGTTGTTGTAAATATGTTAATAGTGTAAATAGCATTGTTTGGTTGTTTGTTTGCTTTTGTTAGTAAGTTTTGTTTTATGACTTTTTCACACCGTTACCATAATGCACCCCAATGGAACCCAAACACTTACCATTCTAGTCATCGATTCTATACACCATCACCTCACTACATACAAAACCAAAATCGTTACCCTCATGAGTTTGACTATCAACCTTCATCACCTCACATTTCATCTTCATATATGGATCAAGCCACACAAGAAGCGCTTTTCATGCTTATTCAAGAACAATAAGAGTTCTGGAAGAATCAAGAGCAAGTCATGTCTACGTTAGTGGAAACTCTTGACCAATTAGCTTTATTGCATTCATGCCACAACCAAGAAATTCTAGTAGATGAATGTGTGGAATCAAGTGCAAAGTGTGGAATGAAAGAGGTAAAATTGCAAAATCAAGAAGAAGATGTCAAGTTACAACATGAAGCACAAGAGGAGATAAATGAAAAGTTGGTGGGAATTGATTAAGAGGATTTCATCATTCAAGATTTTTTGTCCAACTTGGTTAATCCCTTCAATGACTTTCATGAGCCTCCCTTGTTTGAATTTGAAGGAGATGTTGATGTGGATTTCACACAACCTCTAATTTTTTATTTGAGTGATAATGAGGAGGATTTAAAGGAGGTTGAGGAATACGTTAGCTACCAAGAAGTAAAGGTATTTGTGCAAAAGCAATTTGAGTGGGTGAAGATTTCTTCAACAAACTTTCTAGGCCCACATCAATATGCCGTCTTAGAAACGGATTGTCAACTTCAAACCCTTCTTGGAGTAATGGATGATGGAGAGAAGAATGTTAATTGTCAAGGTGATAGAAACTTCATCAAGGAAGCCAATTCAACATTTGGAGCTCAATTATGGTGCAAAAATCGATTTAGTGGATTTCGAGGAGTGTACAAGTGTTTTAATGGTGATTTGAGACAATGTCCATTTAAGTGAAACAATGAAGATCAACAAGAAGATGAACAAGAGACTAGAATATGGGATTCGGGCATTGGTTTCAAGAGTCAACACTTATGGATCCTAGTTGCTAGCTTGGAATCTCTCAAGAGTTTGGTACAATTCATTTGGGACCCCGGAGGTCAAATCAAGAGCAAACTTGGTTGGAGATCCAAGGAGGAGTGGAAACACAAGCCACCCTAACAAGAATCTCCTCAAAAAGTCCAACTTGTGGACTTTAAACTAAAGTTCTAGGTGGGAAACACCCCCACCATGGTAATATCCTTCTAACTTTCTCTCTTTTAGCTTTTATTTCTTGAATAATTGATTATGTTGCTTAGATGGTTGGTTGCATTTTGACGTTAGTTAGGTAATCTCAGTGGAATAATGAGTTTTTGGAGTTTTATGATGTTTTGGGACTTGAAAACCTATTTTGGATGTCAAGATTGGTGCCTTAGAGGCATAATTTTTGTTGTAGGAATAGAGTCATGTGCGTACACACAGCAGTGTGTGTATGCACGCTCCTTAAACACCCACTCTGTTCAGGGTGCTCGCACGTCTTGTGCCTGTGCACCTTGCCCTCTTTTCTTCCTGTGTGTACGCACACCCGTTGTGCACACGCACACTTCACCTTCTTCAGTTAAAAAAAAAAGTGAGCTACTTGTGCATGTGCATAGCCTTGTGCGCACGCACACCCTTTCGCAACCCCTCTGCTCGTAGCACACGCACCCTTTGTGCATGGGAACTCCCTTTCTTTTCCCTTCTATGCACCCGCACACATCTTTGTGCGCGCGCACTGACTGCAAAACCCTTCTGTTCGTAGTGTCTGCACGCTGGTGTGCACGCGCATATCCCTCATTTTCCCTTCTGTGCGTCTACACACTATCTTGTGCGTATGCACAAGCCCTTTTCAAACGTTAATTCGAAAAGGGAACCATCGCGCCCTATCAGTACCCCCCTAAAACCCTTTCCTCTCTTCTTCTCTGACCCCAACCATCTCCAACCCATCATCACCGCCACCACTGAGACCATCGTGCCACCTCCGTCTGACCGCCACGCAACCACTGGTGACCAACGTCGGCCAACCCCTTTCTCTTTCCTTCTCTCTTTTCTTTCACCCTTCTCCATTTCTTCTTCTCTTTCTGCGCGAACAGCCCCTGTTCTTCATGCCAACCTCCGATGTGTTTCCAGTCTCTGGCAAGCAACCACCAGCAGCGGCAGATTTATGTGCCGCTGTGACTACCCGACCACCCTTTATTCCTTCTTCTTCCTTCTCATCAGCGCAGGTTCCACCCTTTCCCCTTTCCCTGTTTCTGTTTTCCTTTATTTTTTAATACTTTTTAATTCTGATTTTTAGTGATTAGGAGGTGTTAGGATAGATGATTTCTTGTGTTTCTGGATTGAATATTGTTGTTGGCTGATCTTCTGTAATTTTTGGGTTATTTCATGGGTGAAATTGAACTGATAATGCTGCTTTTAATTTCTGCATACAACCTATTCAATGAATTGCCTGAATGGTATTTTTGATTTGATTCTCTTGTCTGATCAACATGAGCTTTGAATTTTTGTTTTCATTAAGAATTTTAATTCATACCTGTGCAGTTTTATGTGATTTTTGATGATGATTGACATTGAATCTTGGTTATGCACTAGTGTTATTTTTGCTTGAACACCAAACTAGACTTGAATTTTACAGCTTTTGATCATTTGTTTGGTGGTAACTTTAGCTGTGCATATCATACTTCATGCTTGATCATTTGTTTGGTTATGCACTTATTTGCTGATTTTGCTTAAAATGCCAAATTGAATTGAAATTTCAGCTTTGATTACTTGTTTGGTGTTATTAGTTAAGTGCATTCTCATGTTGTGTTTAGTGAATTGATGATATTGCTTATTCATGTAATCTTAAACATAAGTGATCACATACATAGCCACTTATTTTCTTCAAGTTTTTGAGCAATTCAAATCGATTTTCATCAAGTATTGCATTGTAAATAAGGGCTGTGTTGGTTGATTACTTTCCTTTTTTTTTCTAGTATGGAATAGGCAAGTTCTTCAATTGATGTATTAATTATTGCCTTTGTGACAATTTTTCCCCATTCTTCAAATTTCAGGGCACAATTAGGCAATAGTCAGTTTTCTTGATTCAATTCACTTTTATTGTTATACCTAAGTTGATTTTGCTTTGATTTTCATTTATTCCTTTGTTATTCACTTAGGTTTCTAGATTGTGAAAAACTATATTTTCCTTTGAGCACATTACTTGTCTTGATTATGTTTTCCTCAATTAAGTGTCTGTTTACCTAATTGGCTCTAATTTACACTGTTTAACTATTTCCTCTTTGTTTTTGTGATTTTATCTGTTTTTCCTGAGTTGTATTCTGTTTTTGTCCTTTTTCAGAATGCGTTGCAAGGGTAAGGAGAAAGCCAACCCTTTGGCTCCTCCTCCTGCACGTTTGAGCACTCAGCATGACACTTTTATCAATGAAGAAGCCCAAGAGCAATATAGAAAGCTAGAGAAGAAAGCCTTACCAGAGAAATATGCGGAAGTCATACATAACAGACTCGATTTCTACCAGTGGAAATTCATATCGACCAGGTGGAAATCAATGAACACCAGGTCAAAAAATTCTATGGAAATTTGCTGAAGAGAGAGGCCACCACTGTTTTTCTGAGAGGTGTCACACTAGACTCCTCTGACCATACTTTAAAGGCCCTCTTATAGATTCCACATATTCCTCCGGCCCGTGATGCTTACCCTAAGATAGTGGCGGACTTGACATCGGGCAAGCTTCCCTTGGACGTTATTTTGAAAAAGATTGGCCTACCAGAGGCTCGATGGGAATACAACAGAGGAGAGAACGTGGTTCTGCAAAGCATAGGATATGCTCATCTCCATCCTAAGGCGAGGATCTGGCAGCAAATCATTGCCAACTACATCTTGCCGAGCACGCATGCTACTCATATTCGCGTCTGTGTGGCCGTTCTACTTTGGGCGATTCTGGAGGGGAAGAGGATCTCTGTTCTTTCCCTTATCAGAGATTCGATGTGGAAGGTAAACCAACGGCAGAAGTACAACATCCCCTTCCTATCGATGATCACCCGCATGGACACTTTATCTGGGGTGGAGAGACGTCCGACAGACCGGACGTCTGTCTTTATTAGTAACCAGCCATTTATGCCATAGAGATTATACGATGGACCGCCGCCACAGAAGAAAAGGAAGACCACAGAGCCACCATCATCATCAGAGCCCTCAGCGCCTCTAGCACCTTTTGCACGTGCACCCCGACTTCAGACACCTTATGAGCTAGGTTGGGAGATTCTTCAGGCCATCCACCACTTTGATCACCGCCATACGTGCCACTTTCAGTGGATTATGGTGAAGTTTGAGGGTAGAGACCCTGGGCCACCTCCTCCGGATACACCAGAGCCCGAGCTTGAGAATGAGCCCACCGGAGAGGAGCAGACAATCGAGCTAGCAGCTGAAGCTGGGCAGGCATTCAAGAGAGCTGAGCAGAGAGCCAAGGAGAGAGCTGAGGAGCTTGTAGTTGAGAGAGATGAGGAGCCGACAGCTGTAGCTGAGCAGCTAGTTGAGACAGCAGCATAGCCAGCTGACCAGGCCGTTGAGGAGCTAGCAACTGAGACCGTTCCACAACCGACCTGTGCGATTATTGTATATCAGTGCCTACAGCACCCACCACCACCAGACAGTGGGGATTCTCAGAGTTGACCACCCCCGATCTAATTTTTTGGCACGGAGGACCGTGCATTATTTAAGTGTAGAGGAGGATCTTCTATTTTTTTTGGTGTAAATATTCTCTCTTCAACACTTGTTATTTAGTTTATTTTCAGTTTTATTATGCTTTTTGTGGATATTCTGATATTTTGTCTTTTGCACTACATTTTAGTACTTTAGTTTGTATATATGTCAGTTACTTCTAGCTATCTTTAGCATTGCACTTTCATTTTGGTATATATATATATATATATATCGCACTTTATTTTGCTTGATGTATAGCTTATAGATATTGGTAGTGATTGGATGATGTGAATTGCATATGCCTAGTTCATTTTGATTCTAATTATTCATGTTAATTTTTGGTTGCTGAAAATTAGGAATAGAATTAGGAATTTTGAAAAATTTGCATCCATCACAACATATATATACATATAGGAAATAAATTTTGGTGAAAAACAACAAAAAGTGTTCAAGAATTTTGTTTTAGGGCGTTCTATTGAATTGATTTGAAAAATTGTTTTTTAAGCTTGCTTGAATGATTTTTATGGAATATAGAAGAGGAAAGAACAAATACCTTGTGAGTTTTTTTGAGCTTTAATGAGTAGTTACACATTTTAACCACTATTTTTTTTCATTGTGTGCTATATTTCTTCTATGATTTTCATCTTGGTTTTTCTTGATTCTTTATTTCCAATGATTGATATTTTGAATGCATTGAGCATGATTAAGGCCATCTTTGATTAAAGCTTACTTAACCCATATGGCCTACCCTTTGCATTTACCATGTTAACCCCTTTGAGCTTTATTTACCCCAATTATTTTTTATATTAGCACATTACAACCTTAAGTGAAAAACTATGATTTACCTTCAATTGTATCCTTGATTAGCTTAGGTTGAGGAGTGTGTTTCATTTAAGTGTGGGAGAATTTTGGAAAGCATTGGTAGAGAAAATGTTTATTTTTGGGTATTCATTGAAAATTTGGAAAATGGGTGCACATTCATGTATCAATTTGCTTTAACCATATGCATTTGTCATAGAAAAAAAAAAGAAGAAATAGAAAAGAAAAAAAGAAAAAAAATGAAATGAAAAAAAATAATAAGAGGGGACAAAGGTTGCCCCAAAGAAAAGAAAAAAATGAATAAGGAATGCATATGTGGATTTGAATAGAAACCAAGGCATGAATGTGCGTGAAAAGAAGTAATGAGTGGTTAGAATGTATTTTTTGTGATTTGATTGATATAGGTTGAGTGGGATACTTAAACTAATCAAGAATTAAATTCAATTTAGTCCACCTAACCATATCTATCCTACCTTAACCCTACCCCGATTACAACCATATGAAGTCCTCATGATAATTGCATTCATTCATCACTTGTTTGTTGATTGTTAGATGAAAAGCAAATCCTTGAAAGTATGATTTAGGAGGAGACTTGAGTGATTAAACCCTACACACCAAGTAATTAGAGTGTATACACACCTAGTGAGGTTCAATTACTGAATTCTATGTTTCTATATCTCTTATCATGTATTCTTGCAAGTTGCTTCATTTTGATGAGTTGAACCAATTCTTTAGATTTTGATTCCAATGGATTATTTCCTTGCTTAGCCCTATTTGTCTATACTCTTGCTTGGGAATTTGATTATTTGTATTCACCAAATCCATAGGAAACTATAGATAGATAGATAGGTATAGATAGTATATAGTATATAGTATACTTGTATGCACATAGATAGTTGCATTTAATAAGTTGTTTACCCCTGATAATTTTCCTTGTTTAGTTTAGCATGAGCACATACTATTGTTTAAGTGTGAGGGAATTGATGAGTCCATATTTGCTGAGATATTTTGACTTGATTTGGATGGATTTCATCACATAAACCTACACTTAAGCACCAAAATAGCATACTTTTGTGATTTCTCCCTAATTTGGACTTAAATGTGAAAACATGCAATTTTGTGTTTAAATTAGTGATTTTAATTCCACTTTTATACCATTCGATACCGTGATATGTTTTGTGAGTGATTTCAGGTCATAGAGGCAATATTGGCTTGGTAGGAAGTGGAAGAAAGTATGTACAAAGGAGAACACATGAAGAAAACAAAGGAGAATCGCTCACTAACGTGTGCGTGCACACAAGCACCCGTGCATACGCACAGGAACCAATTCAGCATAGTGTGCGAACGTGCGTACAGGTCCCTACACATGGTTTCATTAATGAAACATGTGATCCGCGATTTTGGGGGCCTTTGGCCCAGTTTTGGAAGCTTGGATGCTGAATGGGAAGTCCTATATGAAGGGAATATCAACACATATGAAGGCATTAGATATTATTAGGTAGTAGTAGTAGTAGAAAGCTTCCATAGGAGTAGGAGTAGTGTAGATAGAATTCTCTCCTAGGGTTTATTAATTTCCATTGTAGCATTTTATAGCAAGCTTTGATTTTGGATTTTGCTTCTTTAATTGTAAGTACTCTTAATTAACTCTTTAATTACATCACTTTTGCTTTTATGTTCTTATGGTTCAAGTGCTTTGTTAATATTTCCAATTTTGAGTTCTTGAAGTTTTGATTGATGAATTTACTATTTTATGCTTTATTTATGTTTGCTTGAATGTTCATAGTTGATTTTGTGAATAGTTGGTTATAGTTTTCCTTTTTCCTTTTCAATTTAGCATGTTTTGGTTTTGGGCCCACCAAGTGTTTATGAAAATGTCACTTGGTAATTTTGAGTAGATTTTTATTGAAGCTAGCTTTTTATCAACTAGTTTGGTAAGTTAGCTAGGACTTATGGATTAAGGTCAATTATTGTTGCTTGACCTACTCCTCGATGTTTGGGGTTAACTAAGTAAGATTGACTCATCATAATTATCATAGTTGTAGTTATGGCAATGATAGGATTCTTTGGATTCTCATTCCTAAGTCAAGGCTCTTTTTATGTATTTAGAGTATTTTCACTAGTTTTGATCTTGTTTCCCTTTTTACTTGCATTCATACCAATTTTGATCATTCTTTAGTTCTTTTATTTGTTAAGTTCTTTTAATCGTTTGTTCTTTAATTTCAAAACCCCATATTTTCTAACAACCAAAAGCGTAACACTTCGATTGCATATTCCCAGGGAGACGACCCAAGGTTTAATTACTCTCAGTTAATTATTGTTTTGTATTGTTGAATATTTAAACTTTGATGTTGGCCGATTGTTGGGTTGGGACTATACTTGCAACGCCAATCTTATTTTGAGATAAAATTTCTAACCCGCTTTGGGCTCACATCAAGAGGCCCCCATACTCTCTAAACCCAGAACTAGGAGACGCTTTACCTTTACATATCCATAACGAAAGAAGCACAAGCTGCAGCGCTCATCCGAGAAGATAACCAATAAATACAAAGTCATGTTTACTTCATAAGTAAGGTCTTCCAAAGTGCAGAAACACGCTGCTCCAAACTCAGAAAACTTGCCTTCACACTACTCACGACATCCCGATGCCTTTGACAGTATTTCCAGGCCCACCGTGTCAAGGTTTAGACAGACCAGGCAGTTAGGCAGGGGATGTAGAAACCAGACCTCGTAGGACAGATGCTTGCCTGGTCGGTTAAATTATCACAATACCAAATCAAATTTGAGGGCAGGAACGCATTTAAGCCCCAGGCTTGCCAAACTTTATAGCCAAAAAGACCACGGGAAACGAACCCGCAAAAACCTGAAAGCTCCATGTTGACAGCTCATCGGACACCAGTTTAGGAGGAGCAAGAATAATACTAGAAAATGAGAACAAGATTACCATTGAATAATCAATTCGATACGAGTTTTTGATCTCCAAAAATCAAGACGAATATGAAGCCCTCCAAGCCGGATTGACGCTAGCCAGAGAAATCGGTTGATGAAACCATATTTGATGATATATTTTGGCTATAATTGGAAGGATTTCATCATATAAACCCATATTTATTCTCCTAAATAGCATGCTTTTGTATTATCTCCCCAAATTGAGCCTAATTGTGAAAACATGCTCTTTTGCGCTTAATTTAGTCAATTTTATTCCATTTACATTCCATTCGATACCTTGATGTTGTTTGTGAGTGATTTCAGATGTCTAAGGTGGGAATGGCTTGGTGAAGATAGAAGAAGAGCATGCAACAGGGAGAAAACATGAAGAAATTCAAGGAGAAGCACACAGCCATGTGTACGTACGCACAGAACAAGTGAAAATTCAGCAAAGTATGCGTGCGCACACATCTGTGCATACGCACAAGTCCTTGTGCGTGCCTTCTTTAAAAAGTCACATGGCTCATGTATGGAGAGGCTTTTTGGCCCATTTCTGATGGCTTTGGAGCATATATGAAGGGGGAAGCCACACCATACATTATCATACTTCATACAATAGTTTTTAGGAGTAGTTTTAGGGTAGTTAGCTTAGGTTTTCTCTCTATTTAATTAGGGTTTTAATTAGGTTTTTCAATATAGCATTTTATAGTTCAATTTGGTTTTGGATTCTTGCTATCTCATTATAAGTATTTCTTTAATTTCTCTTTTATTACATTACTTTGTCTACACTTTCATATATTTTAGCTTCCTTTGTTAATATCTATATAGTTTTGCAATTTTGAGTTTTGGTTCATGAATTTGATGTTTGATGGTTGTTATATGTTTATTGAGTTGCTTTTGTTGATTTTGTTCTTTTGTGGTTCATAGCTTTCATTAATTTACCAATTTTGCCATGTTTTACGAATATGCATACTAGGTGTTTGATGAAATGCCAATATTAGTTATGGGGTAATTTCCACCCCTTGGCTTGGGAAAAATGAGTATATAGATTACTAGAGCCATAATGTCCAATATTTAGTGATAATTCTTGGGTTGTTAGTTGTTATTGTTTCCACTAACGCTAGCTTCTTACTAAGGTAATTAGTAAGTTAGCTAGGATTTGTGGATTAATAACAATTATGCTCACTTGACTTACTCTTCGATGCTAAGGGTTGACTTAGTGAGATTAATCCATTATGAGTATCATAGTTGTGGTTATGGCAAGGAAGGGATTCCATAACTCATCCCAAGTCAAGGTTTCATTTATGTTTTGAACCACCTTTCCATCAATTTTGAGCTTTACTTGTTCATATTACATACATAGTTCTTTTGTTCTTTTATTAGTTTATTAATTGCAATTTTGAATCGTTCTTTTATCTCTTTATTTGTTTGCTTCAATTATTCAAAACCCCTTTGTTCTTGCAACCAAAATTATATGCACTTATCGGCATTAGTTCCTAGGGAAGACGACCCGAGGTTTTATTACTCTCGATTTATATTAAATTGAATTTAAACTTTGATTGGGAAAGTTACTTGTCGGTTTTGACTATGCTATCAACGAAGTAATTCTTGTTATGCTAAAATTCCGAACCGTCGTAATTCTCATTTTCAAGTTTTTGGTGCCGTTGCCGGGGAGCTAGCGTCATGAGTGCTATATTTTGGTTGTTGTTAATATGTGAATAGTGTGAATAGATATCTTTTGGTTGTTGTTTGCTTTTGTTGGTAATTAGGATTTTGTTTATTTTGTTAATTGATGTCTTTATCTTTTATTTTCAATTTTCTCTATGAGTTATCACTCTCTTGGTTTGGAGTTTGGTTGTGATCATTTTGCAGGGATTGATAACTTTAATTTTGGATTGCATCATGGGATTGAAGCACCAATTTTGGGAGGAGCAACCTCCTCTATACTACAATAAAGTAACCCTTCACCAATATACATACACAACCACATCCGTACATACCACCTCAAGATACTCATCGACATGAACTACCTCCCACACTTACGACCTTCCTCCCAAACAATGAACCTCATTTTTCACCACAATGTGAAGCTTTCCCACCCTTGGCCCAAGAACCACAAGGCCTTCAAGCCTTTCTCCAAGAGCAAGAAGGATTCCGAAGGACGCAAGGGCAATTCATGGCAACCATAGCTGAAGCGGTAAACCACTTGGTCCTCCTACGCTCATCCAATCAAGACACTTCTTTTGAAGAATGTGAAGGATCAACTAAAGAATGGAGTGAAGAGGAGAACGTAGAGCCTCAAAGGAAAGAAGAAGGGTTAGAGCTTGAAGTGCAACAAGAGGAAGAAAGTGAAGTATTTGAACCAGAGGGGAGAAGGGGAGAATTGAGGGAGATTGATCAAGATGAGGATTCCATCATTGATGATTTTTTTTCCTCCTTGGTCAAGCCTCTCAATGATCCTAATGAGCCTCTTTCCATTGAGATTGAATGGGTGGCAATTTCACCTATGAGCTTCATTGGCCCCCATCAATATGCTACCTTGGAGACGGACTACCAACTCAAGGTCCTTCTTGGGATGATTGAAGAAAGCGGATGTTTGACGGTTTAGAATTCAGAATAAATTTCCCTTACAAGTATAGTTTCTAAACCAAGTAATTAGCCTTTCTTACAAACGTTTTGGTTGTCACAAGTAACAAACCCCTTTGAAATTGATAACCGAAGTATTTAACCTCGGGTCGTCTTCTCAAGGAACTGCAGGGAGGTGTTCTTATTATTGGTTATGAGTTTTGTAAATTGGGGATTTTTGAAATGAGAAGCAGTAATTTAAATGACAAGAAAAATAAATAAATAACTATAAAATAAACTCTTGGCAAGGTATGAAAATTCGGAAGTCCTATCCTAGTTATTCTTATGAGAATTGAAGTTAATCCCACTTAGTTAACCTTTACTAAAGCAAGAAAAAGTCAAGTGAACTAATTAGTTAGATCCCCAAGTCCTAGCCAACTCCTAAGGAAAGACTAGAGTTAGTGGGATTCCAGTCAATTAGCAGACATAACAATCAATCACGATAAGGTTGATAACTCAAGAGCCTCCAGTTAATCAATTAAAGCCAAGAATATAAAAAGCTAAATAAGAATCATAAATCTGAAATACCTCAATTGCATTAATAAGAGAAAATCAATCTAAACATAGAGGATTTAGAAGCCAATTTGGCAACATAAGTAATTAAAGAAAAGCATTAAAGTATCTGAAAGTAAGAGAGAAATATAAAGTAAAAGGAATATTGAACCTGATGAAGAGTTGAAATCCTGAATTCTTTAAGAGGAATCCTAATCCTAAAACCTAAGAGAGAGAAGAGAACCTCTCCCTCTAAAAACTACATCTAAATTATGAAAAGTGAATAATCGGAAGCATGTTGATGAATGGATGCATTCCCCCACTTTATAGCCTCTAATCTGTGTTTTCTGGGATGAAAACTGGGTCAAAAATAGCCCAGAAATCGCGCCCAGCATATTCTGGTACGTACAGGTCGCGGGAAAGTGACGCGGAAGCGTCGTCCATGCGTTTGCGTGGATTGCGTTTCTGCCAGGTGACGCGTCCGCGTGATCCACGAGTTCGCGTTGCCTGGCTTCGAGGCAGATATGGCAAATTATATATCGTTGCGAAACTCCGAACGTTAGCTTTTCAACGCAACTGAAACCATCTCATTTGGACCTTTGTAGCTCAAGTTATGACCATTTGAGTGCGAAGAGGTCAGGCTGAACAGCTTAGCAATTTCTTCAACTTCTTGTATTCCTTCCACTTTTGCATGCTTTCTTTCCATCCTCTGAGCCATTCCTATCCTGTAATCTCTGAAATCACTTAACACACATATCACAGCATCGAATGATAATAAGAGAGGATTAAAGTTAGTAATTTAAAGGCCAAAGAAGCATGTTTTCAATCATAGCACAAAATCAGGAAGGAATTGTAAAATCATGCAATTAGTATGAATAAGTGTGCAAAGACTTGATAAAAACCACTCAATTAAGGACAAGATTGAACATGAAAATAAACATAGCTTATCAATGCACATGGATTTTAAATTTTTTTATAGTTTTACATGAGTAGGTACACAAATTTCCATTATTTTATCATGGTAGAAACATAACACATTCCCTTATTAATCCATGTTCCCACAGTTTCCGCATAATTAATTATTACACAATCCCTATCTTAAGCTAACCAAAGATTCAATTGGGATATTTAATTATTTTTCTGCTTAAGGCTAGTGATGTGGTAAAATATAGAATAAATGGGGTTTACAAGGCTCAAAGTGGCTGACAAGGATGATTTAAAGGATACGCTTATTTGGGATAAGTGAGCTAAACAAGTAATGGCCTCAATCATATGCAAGCATGTAAATACACTAAATATTGGACATATAGAATGGAACAAAGCAAAGATTGCAATTATAGAGAAGAAAACACACAAGAATAAAAATTTATGGTTAAATAATGTAACCATATAAATAAGCTCAAAATCTCACAGGTTGTGTGTCCTTAGCTTTTTAAACTATATTCCAAATACAACTTCAAACAAGTTTTAATAGAAAAGTTTTTAATTTAAATTAGTGAAATACTATAAAAATTTCTTGAAAAAGAAAATATTACTTCAACCAAGTGGTAACTAAATGCATAAAATCAAACAAACATGCAATTAAATATGCAAATTCAGCAATTAACAAAGAAAATAAAATATTGGTGTTGAGAAGAAAATAACTAACCCATGGATATCGGTATCGACCTCCCCACACTTAAAGATTGCACCGTCCTCGGTGCATGCTAAGATGTGCAAGTGGACGGGTTGCTTCAA
>NC_029791.2:48441477-48467043 GCF_000816755.2 Arachis ipaensis | reverse complement strand
TGAATGAAAGTATGCAAATAAATTAAATAAAATAGAATGGAGGTGAAAAAGGATGAGAAGTTAAAAAGATGAAGAAGAAGAAAGTAAAAAGGAAGAAGAAGAAATAAGAAGGGAAAAGAAAAAAATTAGGATTAGGGAAGAAAAGACAAGATTTTTGGCACTGATCTGGATAAGCTGTGCGTCGCATAAGACGTGGACGCGTGAGTGACGCGTTCGCGCGGATAGCGCTTCTGTGAAGTGACGCCGACTCGTGGGTCACGCGTTCGCGTAGAGTGATTTGTGCCATTAGCACGAGGGCAGCCTCGCGGTCGCGCAACTCTCTGTTTTAAATGCATTGTGCAAAAAATCTGGGTGACGCGGTAGCGTGGTAGACGCGATCGCGTGACTGGCCATACTTTGAAAAATGACGCGGACGCGTGGGACACGCGTTCGCGTGGTGGGGCTTGTGATTCTAGCACGGTTCCAGCCCCACGCCATCATAACTCTCTGCCATACACCCCTTTTACGTCGATTTGTTGGAGCACGCATTCGCGTGGGTGACGCGGACGCGTGGGAGGCTATTTTTCCAAATGACGCGGACGCGTGGGTCAATTTGTGCCACAGGCACGCCTCCAGCCATGCCCTCACGTGACTCTCTGTCCAATTCTCTTTTCTTCAAAACGCACTGTTGACGCGGACGCGTCAGCGACGCTGCCGCGTCGCGTGCGTGCTTTTTTTTTTTTTTGTAATATGCAGAATGCAAAATGATATGGATTTTATGAGTAATTCTAGGTTCAATGAAATAAAATAAAATAAACTCAAAAACAAAATAAAATTAAAATTGAAAAAAGAACGATCATACCATGGTGGGTTGTCTCCCACCTAGCACTTTTAGTTAAAGTCCTTAAGTTGGACATTTGGTGAGTTCCTTGTCATGGTGGCTTGTGCTTGTATTGATCCTTGAATCCCCACTAATGTTTGGAATGCCAACAGCCTCCGGGGTCCCAAACTAGGCATGTAAAGCTTCTGAGCAGCTTCAAACAGATTCTCAGGCTCTCGGGGTGACGAATGTCAGAATAGATTCCAGGATCCCAAACTGTGCTTTTAAATCCGCCTTTGTCTTGATCTATATTCTTCCATCCGGGCGGTTTAGAAATTGTATTCTCACCAAGATGACCAAACGTCTTCCGAGACCCATTCAATTGAACTTGGTACCAATCCGTGCACTTCGAATTGAAGCGTGGAACCTTATTGAATCTTGCACACCAGCTCTGAGTACGAGCCATTTCCCTCTTGCTCTTAAAGCCGCAGAGAGCTCTAAGCTGGCCATCTGTTTCAAGCAAACCATATTTCAAGTGGAAAAGTAAAGATAAAGGTTAAGGATTGTACCCACTTGAAGCTTGTATTAGGTGGTAATAGCCTTGGGATAGGTGTTTCCAGTGGTTCTGTAAGCTCTACTCCCTTGTATTCTCCTGTGAATTCCTCTACTTCCTTACAAAATCCTTCAACTACAACTGCGTCTTGATCAAAGTCTTCTATGTCTTCCTCGTCACTCAAGTCATAAGTTGGAGGTTGAGAGAAATCTACCTCGACATCATCTTCGTACTCACTTGGATAAGGTTCTTCAGGTTCAAAGAGTTCAGTTGCGGATGTAAGTTCGTGACTAAGAAAGCTTGAGTCATGGTCATCACTACCTATGGAATCAATTTCTTGGTCTGTCCCGTCCAATTTTTCACAAGGTATATGCATTGGAGGTTGTGCACTATCCTCCTCGGCATCAAATTCGAATGTCTCGGCGAAATTCTTTACAGTTCTTGATTCCCATGGAGGTTCAGCATCTCCTAAATCTTCAACCACTTCTTTCTCTTCAACTATCATGGCTTCCTCCACTTGTTCCAATATAAAGCCATGCTTCTCATTGTCCACCGAAGTTTCTAGTGTCTCCTTCATACTACGCTCTTCTGTAGATTCTCCACATGTAGCCATGGGAGTACTTTGAGTGCTCAGATGTTGGAAAGCTATTATATTTACTACCTCAGTCAAGGCGGTAGTGAGTTTCAGTACGCCCCTTTGCATCCTCGCTTGCCCTTGAAGAAGAACACGAAGTTTGTCATTCACTGGAGGTTGGGGTGGGTATGAGGGTTCATTGGTTGGGAGAGAGGGTTCATAATAAGAATGTGGTGGTTCTTGGGAGTAATTGGATTAGAATTGTGGTGGATAAGGGTCATACGGTGGTGAATGATGAAAAGGAACTTGTGAGTGTGGTGGTTCAAAGCTACGTTTAGAGGATGGTCTATAAGCACAGGGTGGAGCTTGTTGGTAATTACAAGGGGGTCCGCCATATCTATCAACTTGGTATGCATTGTAGAGTGGTCCTTGCCCGTTAAAGGGTTGATCAGGTCCTCTTGGCTCCATCCATCTTTGATTGATTAGACCTTGATGCATATTCCTGTTATAGCTTCCACTCCTTTCAACAGATTTAGAACCAAACTCAAAGCGAGAGGGGTGAGAATTCATAGTAGCTAATAGAAATAAAAGGAAAAAAAAACAAATAAACAAGTAAAAGAAAAATATTTACAATAACAAATAATAAGACACACATTTGCGATTCCCCGGCAATGGCGCCATTTTGAAGAAAGTGGATGTTTGACGATTTAGAATTCAGAATAAATTTCCGTTGCAAGTATAGTTTCTAAACCAAGCAATCATCCTTTCTTACAAACGTTTTTGGTTGTCACAACTAACAAACCCCTTTGAAATTGATAACCGAAGTATTTAACCTCGGGTCGTCTTCTCAAAGAACTACAGGGAGGTGTTCTTATTATTGGTTATGAGTTTTGTAAATTGGGGATTTTTGAAATGAAAAGCAAGTAATTTAAATGACAAGAAAAATAAATAAATAACTATAAAATAAACTCTTGGCAAGGTATGAAAATTCGGAAGTCCTATCCTAGTTATTCTTATAAGAATTGAAGTTAATCCCACTTAGTTAACCTTTACTAAAGTAAGAGAAAGTCAAGCGAACTAATTAGTTAGATCCCCAAGTCCTACCCAACTCCTAAGGAAAGCCTAGAGTTAGTGGGATTCCAGTCAATTAGCAGACATAACAATCAATCACGATAAGGTTGATAACTCAAGAGCCTCCAATTAATCAATTAAAGCCAAGAATATAAAAAGCTAAATAAGAATCATAAATCTAAAATACCTCAATTGCATTAATAAAAGAAAATCAATCTAAACATAGAGAGTTCATAAGCCAATTTGGCAACATAAGTAATTAAAGAAAAGAATTAAAGTATCTGAAAGTAAGAGAGAAAAATAAAGTAAAAGGAATATTGAACCTGATGAAGAGTTGAAATCCTAAATTCTTTAAGAGGAATCCTAATCCTAAAACCTAAGAGAGAGGAGAGAACCTCTCCCTCTAAATACTACATCTAAATTATGAAAAGTGAATAATCGGAAGCATGTTGATGAATGGATGCATTCTCCCACTTTATAACCTCTAATCTGTGTTTTCTGGGCTGAAAACTGGGTCAAAAACAGCCCAAAAATCACCCCCAACGTATTCTGGTACGTACAAGTCGCGGGAAAGTGACATGGAAGCGTCGTCCACGCGTTTGCGTGGATTGCGTTTCTGCCAGGTCACGCGTCCGCGTGATCCACGAGTTCGTGTCACCTGGCTTTCGGGCAGCTATGGCAAATTATATATCGTTGCAAAGCCCCGGACGTTAGCTTTTTAGCACAACTGGAACCATCTCATTTGGACCTCTGTAGCTCGAGTTATGATTGTTTGAGTGCGAAGAGGTCAGGCTGGACAGCTTAGCAATTTCTTCAACTTCTTGTATTCCTTCCACTTTTGCATGCTTTCTTTGGACATGAAAATAAACATAGCTTATCAATGCACATGGATTTTAAATTTTTTTATAGTTTCACATGTATAGGTACACAAATTTCCATTATTTTATCATGGTAGAAACATAACACATTCCCTTATTAATCCATGTTCCCACAGTTTCCGCATAATTAATTGTTACACAATCCCTATCTTAAGCTAACCAAAGATTCAATTGGGATATTTAATTATTTTTCTGCTTAAGGCTAGTGATGTGGTAAAATATAGAATAAATGGGGTTTACAAGGCTCAAAGTGGCTGACAAGGATGATTTAAAGGATACGCTTATTTGGGATAAGTGAGCTAAACAAGTAATGGCCTCAATCATATGCAAGCATGTAAATACACTAAATATTGGACATATAGAATGGAACAAAGCAAAGATTGCAATTATAGAGAAGAAAACACACAAGAATAAAAATTTATGGTTAAATAATGTAACCATATAAATAAGCTCAAAATCTCACAGGTTGTGTGTCCTTAGCTTTTTAAACTATATTCCAAATACAACTTCAAACAAGTTTTAATAGAAAAGTTTTTAATTTAAATTAGTGAAATACTATAAAAATTTCTTGAAAAAGAAAATATTACTTCAACCAAGTGGTAACTAAATGCATAAAATCAAACAAACATGCAATTAAATATGCAAATTCAGCAATTAACAAAGAAAATAAAATATTGGTGTTGAGAAGAAAATAACTAACCCATGGATATCGGTATCGACCTCCCCACACTTAAAGATTGCACCGTCCTCGGTGCATGCTAAGATGTGCAAGTGGACGGGTTGCTTCAACTGACGCTTTTCTCATCAAGGAATGTGCGTAGGAACTTGTTTGTCTCTCCCATATAAACGTCTTCCGGTTCTCTTCCTGGTGGCCATCCTGAAAGAAAAAGGGAAGAAGAGTAACCCAAAACAAAGATAAAAAACAAATAAAACATGGGTTGGTTAATGCCAAATAATGAGGGTCTCAATTACATGGTAGCTACAACATGCAAGTGAGAAAATAATAGAAGCACATGGCATACCAGTGGTGCAAAATTTTGCAACAATGAGGGAGAGTGTGGGTAAGGAGAGGTAATGTAAATTCATGTCAATGCAAAATTAATACAGGTATAAAAGATTAGCATTGATTTAAATAATATTACCTAACCAGAATAAAACAAGTCTCTAAGTACCTAAAATAATTTAAGAGAAGATGCAACAGTGAAATAAGAAAATTCAACACCAAAGGAAAAATAATGAATTTAGAAAAGAAAATAAAAATATGCACAAAATTAAAATGTAATGAATGAAAGTATGCAAATAAATTAAATAAAATAGAATGGAGGTGAAAAAGGATGAGAAGTTAAAAAGATGAAGAAGAAGAAAGTAAGAAAGGAAGAAGAAGAAATAAGAAGGGAAAAGAAAAAAAATTAGGATTAGGGAAGAAAAGACAAGATTTTTGGCACTGATCTGGATAAGCTGTGCGCCGCATGAGACGTGGACGCGTGAGTGACGCGTTCGCGCGGATAGCGCTTCTGTGAATTGACGCCGACGCGTGGGTCACGCGTTCGCGTAGAGTGATTTGTGCCATTAGCGCGAGGGCAGCCTCGCGGTCGCGCAACTCTCTGTTTTAAATGCATTGTGCAAAAAATCTGGGTGACGCGGTAGCGTGGATGACGCGATCGCGTGAGTGTCCATACTTTGAAAAATGACGCGTTTGCTTGGGGCACGCGTTTGCGTGGTGGGGCTTGTGATTCTAGCGCGGTTCCAGCCCCACGCCATCATAACTCTCTGCCATACACCCCTTTTACGTCGATTTGTTGGAGCACACGTTCGCGTGGGTGACGCGGACGCGTGGGAGGCTATTTTTCCAAATGACGCGGACGCGTGGGTCAATTTGTGCCACAGACACGCCTCCAGCCACGCTCTCGCGTGACTCTCTGTCCAATTCTCTTTTCTTCAAAATGCACTGTTGACGCGGACGCGTCAGCGACGCTGCCGCGTTGCGTGCGTGCTTTTTTTTTTGTAATATGCAGAATGCAAAATGATATGGATGTTATGAGTAATTCCAGGTTCAATGAAATAAAATAAAATAAACTCAAAAACAAAATAAAATTAAAATTGAAAAAGGAACGATCATACCATGGTGGGTTGTCTCCCACCTAGCACTTTTAGTTAAAGTCCTTAAGTTGGACATTTGGTGAGTTCCTTGTCATGGTGGCTTGTGCTTGTATTGATCCTTGAATCCCCACTAATGTTTGGAATGCCAACAGCCTCCGGGGTCCCAAACTAGGCATGTAAAGCTTCTGAGCAGCTTCAAACAGAATCTCAGGCTCCCGGGGTGACGAATGTCAGAATAGATTCCAGGATCCCAAACTTTGCTTTTAAATCTGCCTTTGTCTTGATCTATATTCTTTCATCTGGGCGGTTTAGAAATTGTATTCTCACCAAGATGACCAAACGTCTTCCGAGACCCATTCAATTGAACTTGGTACCAATCCGTGCACTTCGAATTGAAGCGTGGAACCTTATTGAATCTTGCACACCAGCTCTGAGTACGAGCCATTTCCCTCTTGCTCTTAAAGCCGCAGAGAGCTCTAAGTTGGCCATCTGTTTCAAGCAAACCATATTTCAAGTGAAAAAGTAAAGATAAAGGTTAAGGATTGTACCCACTTGAAGCTTGTATTAGGTGGTAATAGCCTTGGGATAGGTGTTTCCAGTGGTTCTGTAAGCTCTACTCCCTTGTATTCTCCTGTGAATTCCTCCATTTCCTTGAAAAATCCTACAACTACAACTGCATCTTGATCAAAGTCTTCTATATCTTCCTCGTCACTCAAGTCATAAGTTGGAGGTTGAGAGAAATCTACCTCGACATCATCTTTGTACTCACTTGGATAAGGTTCTTCAGGTTCAAAGAGTTTAGTTGCGGATGTAAGTTCGTGACTAGGAGAGCTTGAGTCATGGTCATCACTGCCTATGGAATCAATTTCTTGGTCTGTCCCGTCCAAATTTTCACAAGGTATATGCATTGGAGGTTGTGCACTATCCTCCTCGGCATCAAATTCGAATGTCTCGGCAGAATTCTTTACAGTTCTTGATTCCCATGGAGGTTCAGCATCTCCTAAATCTTCAACCACTTCTTTCTCTTCAACTATCATGGCTTCCTCCACTTGTTCCAATATAAAGCCATGCTTCTCATTGTCCACCGAAGTTTCTAGTGTCTCCTTCATGCTACGCTCTTCTGTAGATTCTCCACATGTAGCCATGGGAGTACTTTGAGTGCTCAGATGTCGGGAAGCTATTATATTTACTACCTCAGTCAAGGCAGTAGTGAGTTCCAGTACGCCCCTTTGCATCCTCGCTTGCCCTTGAAGAAGAACACGAAGTTTGTCATTCACTGGAGGTTGGGGTGGGTATGAGGGTTCATTGGTTGGGAGAGAGGGTTCATAATAAGAATGTGGTGGTTCTTGGGAGTAATTGGATTAGAATTGTGGTGGATAAGGGTCATACGGTGGTGAATGGTGAAAAGAAACTTGTGAGTGTGGTGGTTCAAAGCTACGTTGAGAGGATGGTCTATAAGCACAGGGTGGAGCTTGTTGGTAATTACAAGGGGGTCCGCCATATCTATCAACTTGGTATGCATTGTAGAGTGGTCCTTGCCCGTGATATCTTGGGGGATGTTGTTGCCTAAAGGGTTGATCAGGTCCTCTTGGCTCCATCCATCTTTGATTGCTTAGACCTTGATGCATATTCCTGTTATAGCTTCCACTCCTTTCAACAGATTTAGATTCAAACTCAAAGCGAGAGGGGTGAGAATTCATAGTAGCTAATAGAAATAAAAGAAAAAAAAACAAATAAACAAGTAAAAGAAAAATATTTACAATAACCAATAATAAGGCACACATTTGCGATTCCCCGACAATGGCGCCATTTTGAAGAAAGTGGATGTTTGACGGTTTAGAATTCAGAATAAATTTCCGTTGCAAGTATAGTTTCTAAACCAAGCAATCATCCTTTCTTACAAACGTTTTGGTTGTCACAAGTAACAAACCCCTTTGAAATTGATAACCGAAGTATTTAACCTCGGGTCGTCTTCTCAAGGAACTACAGGGAGGTGTTCTTATTATTGGTTATGAGTTTTGTAAATTAGGGATTTTTGAAATGAGAAGCAAGTAATTTAAATGACAAGAAAAATAAATAAATAACTATAAAATAAACTCTTGGCAAGGTATGAAAATTTGGAAGTCCTATCCTAGTTATTCTTATAAGAATTGAAATTAATCCCACTTAGTTAACCTTTACTAAAGCAAGGGAAAGTCAAGTGAACTAATTAGTTAGATCCCCAAGTCCTAGCCAACTCCTAAGGAAAGACTAGAGTTAGTGGGATTCCAGTCAATTAGCAGACATAACAATCAATCACGATAAGGTTGATAACTCAAGAGCCTCCAGTTAATCAATTAAAGCCAAGAATATAAAAAGCTAAATAAGAATCATAAATCTAAAATACCTCAATTGCATTAATAAGAGAAAATAAATCTAAACATAGATAGTTCATAAGCCAATTTGGCAACATAAGTAATTAAAGAAAAGAATTAAAGTATCTGAAAGTAAGAGAGAAAAATAAAGTAAAAGGAATATTGAACCTGATGAAGAGTTGAAATCCTAAATTCTTTAAGAGGAATCCTAATCCTAAAACCTAAGAGAGAGGAGAGAACCTCTCCCTCTAAAAACTACATCTAAATTATGAAAAGTGAATAATCGGAAGCATGTTGATGAATAGATGCATTCTCCCACTTTATAACCTCTAATCTGTATTTTCTGGGCTGAAAACTGGGTCAAAAACAGCCCAAAAATCACCCCCAGCGTATTCTGGTACGTACAGGTCGCGGGAAAGTGACACGGAAGCGTCCTCCACGCGTTTGCGTGGATTGCGTTTCTGCCAGGTCACGCGTCCGCGTGATCCACGAGTTCGTGTCACCTGGCTTTCGGGAAGCTATGGAGAATTATATATTGTTGTGAAGCCCCAGACGTTAGCTTTCCAACACAACTGGAACCATCTCATTTGGACCTCTGTAGCTCAAGTTATGACCGTTTGAGTGCGAAGAGGTCAGGCTGGACAGCTTAGCAATTTCTTCAACTTCTTGTATTCCTTCCACTTTTGCATGCTTTCTTTCCATCCTCTGAGCCATTCCTGCCCTGTAATGTCTGAAATCACTTAACACACATATCACGGCATTGAATGATAATAAGAGAGGATTAAAGTTAGTAATTTAAAGGCCAAAGAAGCATGTTTTCAATCATAGCACAAAATATGGAAGGAATTGTAAGACCATGCAATTAGTATGAATAAGTGTGCAAAGACTTGATAAAAACCACTCAATTAAGCACAAGATAAACCATAAAATAGTGGTTTATCAATGATACATGGAGGAGAAAGGAGTGTGGGTTGCCAAAGGAGTCCAAAGCCCTTCAAGAAACCAAATTCAAGCTTTGGGATTCACGCATGGTGTGAAGCACAATTGGGTGATTTCCGGAGAATGTTGGGTTGCTACAAGGGTCATGTGAGAGCTTGTCCATCCGGCTTGAAGCATAGAGAGCAACAAGAAAGCGAACGGAAAACTAGAATACGGGATCCCAGAGGAGCCAAAAAGTGCAAGCTTGGATGGAGATTCAAGGAGGAGTGAAAACACAAGCCACCCTAACAAGAGTCTCCTCAAAAAGTCCAACTTAGGACTATAAACCAAAGTCCTAGGTGGAAGACACCACACCATGGTAACATTTTTCCTACCCTTTCCTTATTTATAGTCTTGTTTTATTGCATGTTTGTTATATTGGTTAGCTTAGAATTAGTTTGATTTTGAGTTTAGTAGGTTAATTTGTGTATGGATCATGATTTTGTGAAGTTTTGAATGTGGTGGAGTTGAACTTTTGATGAGCTAAGGTAGAGTGCCCTAGAATTTGAAGAAAAAGTTTTGAAAAAACAGGGCACTGTGTTGCGCACACCGTTGTGCGCGCACACAATCTGTATATTTTGCGTGCTGTGCGTGCGCACCCTGCTATGCGCACGCACACTAGCTTGCGCGCCCTCTGTTTGGAGCGCTCGCACACCTTGTGTGTGGGCGTTCCCCTATTTTCCTGTGACTTGTGCGTACGCACCCTCCTGTGCGTACGCACGCAACCCCTGTTTCGCACTCTCTGTGCACCCACACAGATCTGTGCGAACGCACACCAGCCTACACTCCCTCTGGTGGGAGCACTGGCACAATTTGTGCGCATGAACCCCTACCCATTTCTGCTCCTGTGCATGCGCACGCACACATGATCCTTCTCTAAAAAAAAAGAGTGTTCTGTGCATGTGCACAACCTAGTGCACGCGCACATTTCTTAATCCCCTCTCTGTTTGGAGCACTCGCACACCTGGTACGAGCGCACACCTTCCACTTTTCACTTTGTATTCCTTATGCACACAAGTTCTATTTTGGGCGAAATTTTTATTGCATTTTTCTTTGAACCTAACACACTTCCACCCCTCCACCCCTCTCTTCTCCCCCTTTTACCCTATTTTCTACTTATTCTTGTTAGTTTTGGTTGCATTTCCTTTTCATTTTAGTAATTATATTAGTTTACTTTAGTTGTTTCTGATTAAATAAGTTGCAAGTGTTTGCTTGATGTTGATTGGTTTGCTTCTTGATTGAATTTTACCAATGCACTTATACTTTGCATTAAATTACTAGCACTAATTGGATTTGCACATTTACATTTTGTTTCATATTAGGTGAAATCTTTATAAGTGCAGATTGAATTAAGTGAATTGAGTTGAAATTACTTGTTCATCATAATTTTCATATTAAATTCATTACATAACCGGTACTTGTTTCTTGTTAATGCTTTGCATTTGTTTGAGTGACTCAACTTGATTCTTATCAAGCTTGTCACTTTTTGTAAGAAGTATCTTACCATGTGACTTTTTCTTTATGTTTCATGATGAATAAGAAATTTTCTGTTCGTTATTAGATTGGTTATTGTTCATTGTGCTTCTATATCAATTTGCACTTTCACTTGCACAATTTCAATATCCAATACCTCATATACTCAATTCACTTTTGTGGTTACCTAGGGTTGCTTGTGCCTTAAATTTTGCTTATTCTTTATTTGCAACCTAGGCTCCTTAATTGAGGAACACATGCTATTTCTTTTGAATATGTGGTTGCCATTTTTACCCCGCCAATGTGTGTGTTCTAAATCGTGCGCACAATTAAAATACACACATTGCCTTTTATCATACCACACACAGCTTACTTTTTCTCAATTCCTCTTATTTGTTTTATACAGTAGCCTGAGCCCCAGTGCCCACCAGCTGAAGGTGGAGCCATACATTTCTTCACTCCCGAATTGCGTGCATGCATGGAGGACCGTGCAACGTTTAAGTGTGGAAAAAGATCCGCAATTTTTAGGGCGTAAATTATCTCTTCCTAAGAACTTTGCACTATTTTCTTAGGTTTGATAGTTATTTTTTTTGTGAATATTTGTTTATTATTTCATTGCATTACATTTTGCTTAGCTTTCATATACATATACATCTTACCTTTCTTATAGTTTATTGTAGTAAATATCTGCATTTGCATGATTTCATGGTATAGAAAATAAGTTTGGTAAAACAATAAGAAATTTTCATGAGATCTTTCTTAGGGCGTGCCATTGATTGAATTGAAAAATGGTTTTTTAACTTGCTTGAAGTATCCTTTTCATAGAACATAGAAAAAGAGCTAGAACAACATACCTTGTGAGATTTGAGCTCTTAGCTTGTTCTTGTTTAATTATACTCCTTTTTTATTGTGAACTTAGATTTGCATGAATCTCTATGTCCTGTATTTGTTGTTTGAATGTATTTAGTATAATTGAGGCCATTTTTTATGTTAAACTCACTAACCCATATGGCTAACCCTTACATCTACCTTTGTAAACCACTTTTTGAGCCTTTTAATTCCCCTTTTGTTCTAATTTTAAGCACATCATTCACCTTAAGTGAAAGACCATTAATATCCGTGAATTATATCTTTGATTAGTTTGGATTGAGTGTGTGTGTTAATAATCAAGTGTGGAAGGAATTTGTGGGAATACATTGGTAGTTAGCTTACTTTGGGTGTTCATTGGAAAATTTTGAAAAAATGGGTAGTCACTCATGCATTCATTACTTAAAACATATGCACCTCTTTTCTATGATAAAAGAAAAATTTTGGTGTACATACTTTGTATATAAAAAAAAGAAAAAGAAAAAAAAAAGAGAAAGAAAAGGAATGAATTAAAATAAGAATGTAAATAAAGGATTCATATGAGGTTGAATTAGAAAGAAAAATGCATGAGTGATTGAGAAAAAGGGAAATGAATGGGTAGTAGGATGTTTTGTTATGTGTACATAGGATGGTATAGGATTAGGTGGACACATTCACTAAGTCCACTTAACCATATTTATCCTACCTTGACCCTAGCCCCATTACAACCCTCCAAAGAGCTCATGATATTTGTTTTCATGCATCAAATATTAGTTGATTGTTAGATGACTTGAAAATCTTTGAAAAACATAATAAAAGGAGAATTGAGTAATTAAACCCTAAACACTGAGCGAATAGAGTAATACACATCCAGTGAGGGGTTCGATCGCTCAATTCTATGTTCTTGTCCCTTATATTGTATCTTCTTGCAAGTTGTTTGGTTGTTAGTTTGAAAATCTCAATTCAATTCTTTGGACATTGATCATATTGCTATATTTTCTTTGCCTTGGCCCTAAGGTTTATTTTGGATTGATTGGAATTCTCTTGTTTGTTTTTGCCAAACTCCATAGGAACCATAGTATAGATATAGATAGATAGCATTTTGCATAGTTGCATGCATATAAGTATTTTCATTGAATAAGTTGCTTGCCCTTTTACCCTTCTCCTTTGATTATGATTAGCATGAGGACATACTATTGTTTAAGTGCGGGAGAATTTATGAATCCATATTTGATGATATATTTTGGCTATAATTGGAAGGATTTCATCATATAAACCCACATTTATTCACCTAAATAGCATGCTTTTGTATTCTCTCTCCAAATTGAGCCTAATTGTGAAAACATGCTCTTTTGCGCTTAATTTAGTCAATTTTATTCCATTTCCATTCCATTCGATACCTTGATGTTGTTTGTAAGTGATTTCATATGTATAAGGTGGAATGGCTTGGTGAAGATGGAAGAAGAGCATGCAAGAGGGAGAAAACATTAAGAAATCAAAGGAGAAGCACACAGCCATGTGTGCATACGCACAACCCTCTGTGCGTACGCACAAGCGAAAATTCAGCAAAGTGTAAGTACGCACGCACAAGTCCCTGCACGTGCCTTCATTAAAAAGTCACGTGGCTCGCGTTTGGAGAGGCTTTTTGGCCCATTTCTAATGGCTTTGGAGCATATATGAAGGGGGAAGCCACACCCACTACAAAAAATTTTGGTAAAAACGGCGGTTTTTTTTGTATTTACGGCAGTTTGAACCGCCATTATTACCAATAATGACAATTCGTAAAGCAACATAATTCTGGGCGCCATTCTGGTTATTACGGCAGTTTTCTGAAAACCGCCACAATTCCCTGAGTTAAAACGGCAGTTTTTGAATAGGTTAAAACGGCGGTTCGAACCGCCGTTATTTCCAAAGTTAAAATGGCAGTTCTTGGATAGGATAAAACGGCGGTTTGAACTGCCATTATTACCCTGATAGAGTGGCGTTTTGGTTTGTTAAAATGGTGGTTCAAACCGCCGTTATTTTCAGAGTTAAAATGGCAGTTCTTGGATAGGTTAAAACAGCAGTTTGAACCGCCATTATTACCCGAACGAAGTGGCGTTTTGGTTGGTTAAAACGGCATTTTTGAACCGTCATTTTTATCCTAACAGTAGCGTTTTGGAAGGTTAAAAAGGCATTTTTGAACCGCCGTTTTACCCTGACAGAGACATTTTTTATCGTTTAAAAAAACAATTTTTACCGTCATTTTTATCGCGTTATAAATAATTTTGTGATTAAAATTTCAAAATAGCAAAAAATCATAATCCATAAATGAAATATTATATAACTCATAAACAATATTAATATAATATATAATTTTTTATTATTGAAAATCAAAAGTAATAACTCCTATACAAAACCTTGTCTTACTAAACCTACCAAAATACAAGCATTGCAATAAACACTAATCAGTCAAATCTACCATCCAGTTTCCTAAACTATGTTAATATCTAATAATGTATTTAAACCATCTAATAAGTGCTATTTTTACTACTTAGAATATGAATATACTTTAAAACAAGCCTGCCTTAGTTTTTTGGTCTCTTGTGTGAGTTTTATCCCGAGAACTTGCTCCAACATCTTTGTTTCTTGCTCCAACACTCCAACTTCATTATCCAAACTCATCTCTTACAAAGATTTGTAGGAACATCTCCCAACTTTTCCTTCTTGTCCAGCATTCTCTTTTCCTGATATTGTATGAAGCTGCAGTAGTGATAATTAATATAATGTTAAGGCCATATCATAAGGACTACTACAACATATGTTTCTTGTACGGAAGCCTTTGTGTAAATGAACAAAATAAAAACAATATAAGAAAACTTACCCTTACAGCCAAAGCTTTTATGACCTCTTTTGCTGCTTTGGACTTAGCAGCTTTTTCCTTTGCTACAAACCAACTCTCCTCAATTTTCTGTTTGCACTCTTGTATCTTATGATTTTTGAGTTCACACTATTCTTCAAGTCTCTTAACTATCAAAAGAACATGCATAAGAGAACACATTAAATGCACAGTCAGATGTTTTTTAAATACGCAAGTGAATAGCACTGGTTAATTTGCTACTCAGATATAGAAAAATCAGAATGAGAGGAATGAAATGAAGCAATCTAAAGGGCTAAAATGCTCACCAGTTATCCTAACGGAAAATGCGAAAACAAATTTTACAAATTTGAATTATAGTTGAATGCTGGAGATACATACAGGAATATATTCATTTATAGAAATCTCAGCAGGATAATTAATTGTTTCTTTGTCACAAATGCAGCATGTAGAACATTGAATCTGACTCTGCACTAGAGAAGTTGAATGCTGCATATTTTGTGGGGGCAACAGTAGCTATTTTATTTTTCGATGAAGAAACATGCCCAGCCAAATTTTCTTTACAATTGATTCTAAATTGGGCAGGGCATGGAACTTGCCCCCATTGGGGCATCCCACCTAACATAGAAGAAGAACTATCTTCTAAATGCTGCTGGCTCTCTTGGTTTTTCCAGTCCTTTCTTCCATTGGGAATGCTTTCCCTATAACATGATAGGCCGAGCGTTAAGAGAGGAGCCTATGCCATAGTTGTCTCTCCTCTATCTTCATTAACTTGGATAACACAAAATAAATTTAACAATTAATAGTTAAACTAGTTAAACCATTAACTTGGACAACACAAAATAAATTTAACCAAGTAACTTATTACACTTTAGTCTGAAATCTACTATCTTAAATTAGCAATTCTACTATGAAAATTTCTTATAACTGCACAATAACCATATCTATAACAATATATAATGGAAAAACCCATTTTAGTGTCCAAAATTTTTTCTATTTTTATCCTTCCTAATAACCTACTCCCAATTACAGAATTCCCACTATTTCATTTTCATTCACGTTCACGTCAATATAACTTTTATAATTATTTCACTAATAGGATACCAGTTTCTCCCGTTAATTTCTCTCACAGCACATCTCCCGTTAATTTCTCTCACATCACGTTACTGCATAATACTCCAGTATAAGTCAGTTACAAAATTCTCACTACTTCATCTCTTCATCTATAATAACTAATAAGATACCCGTTTCTCCTCTTAATCTCTCACACTTCACATTACTGATTACTCCATAATAGAAAAAATTTCCTTCATTTCTCATCCATCTTCTCTTGCATCCTTCTCACTTTACCTAAATATAATGTAAAACCTACTGTAATTTGCTTTTCGTCATTAAATAAAAGTGTAAAACTATGTTTATATGTTTCTTTGATTAATTACAGTTGACAACATACTAATAGAAGATTCACGTAAAAGTGGTCGAGGAACTTGGCAAGACTATGCTAGGCAACAAAGACAAAATATGAGCGAAGAACAGAGGCAGCAACACCTTGCCAGAAGGCGTGCCAGTTACCGAGAGAGTATTAGACGAGGAAAATAAATCGATACATCAAGTGGATCAACTAACATGACAACACCATTACAAGATATCACAAATATACCTGCTCAACAATACTCTGTATCAGGTACTCTAACTTATACTTCCCATTAATAAATTTATGTTGTTAGTTTATCATTTAATATGAATTATTTTTTACGATATATCTATGTTACTGGACTCTTAGTACTAATTATGTATAATTTATTTCTTGAGTGTACCCTTAAATTATCAAATTACATTATTTTTATCTTAATAATAAATTTTCTACATATACAGATACTCACAATAACAGCAGAACTGGTTCAAGTAATATACCGAACGGTCTAAATATGAAGGTTCAAATATTTTTAATAAATATATATAACATTGTAAAAAATAAATGATAATTTTTTCACTTAATAAATCTATTATATGGTTACACTTGAATCATTTTTCAAATGATAACTTTTTACAAGAACTCAAACTGCCTATCATGTATTTGTATTTTACGGTTACTATCTATTTTTTTTAGTTATTCAGAGTTTGGATAATTATGATATTAATGGGTATTCTACGTATTCTATTACTTCCAATCAATTTAATTTTGTATGATTTGTTTCTTATAAAGTAACCTCTCAATTACCACTGATACTGTATAAACTTAATTTAATGAACAATTTTATAATTTTGTTAATGTGTTCTTTTTACATACTATCATAAATTCATAGATATAGATCTGATCAAAATAATATTTATAAAAACCAAAATAATACTTAAAATATTTATTTACCAATTAAAATGAAAAATATGTAAATTTTAGCGAAAACGACAAAATAGTTAATTTAAAAAATTTTATATTTTGTTGAATCATTTTGTTATAATTCATACAAATATGACAAAATAAAATAATTAAATAAAATATATTTTAGAAAATAAAATAAATAGTAAAAAATTAAAATGATAACTCTAGGCGAAAGCATACAAAATAAAAATTATTAGAAGCAATAGAATAAATAAAATATGAACTAATATTATCGTCATGTATTGTATTACTTCGACCAGTAATATTTAAACATTTAAAAAAATGAAACAAAACATACAAACTAAAAAATTTAGCCAAAGACAAAAATCGTCATACCTTATATAAGATAATTAACTAAAAAATGTTATAAAACAACTGATGCAACAGAGAACTTTATACACAAAAAAAATTATGACTTTTAAATATGGATATAATTTTAATCTTTAAATCTTTTTCATTGATGTAGATATTTTTGTTTACAAACTTCAATTTATTGACAACTAACGACTTATATTTTTTTAATAGACAATTTGATTTCAAAGGAGCTCATCAATATATGCCAGGAGATAAAGACAACGAACTTGAACATCTATTTTATGCAACAGGTACGTACTAATTATCATTAACCGAGACATACTAGATATACTAGAAATATATTAACAAATATCAATTACAGGAAGAAGGATTCCAAAGTCTCTGGAGTGCATGGAAAGATGAGCAAGCAGTTGCATCAATCGAACCAATAGACAATAAAATAATTTTTTAAATTAATTACTGTAAAAATTGCATTAAATATACATACTTTTATTTCTATGTTAGTAATCATAATCATATGTTATCTAATAGGTTCATTCCCTTCAAATTTATTCTATTGGTTGGGGAGGAACGGTTAAAGCAGATAAGACCCAATTCTGGAATATGATAAAAAAGAAAATACTGCTCGAACAACATACAAGGTAATGCAATCATTGTAATCAGAATGTTATTGATATGCCTATTATTTATCTCCCTTCTATATTCTTCATTTTCCATTAAATAAAGGAAAAGAGTTTATGCCTAAAATATTAAAAAGTTACTCTGAAATTGCAACGGAGATTATGTTTTTCATGTTAAATAAAGTTACAAAAAATAATTTTAAACCAGTGATAATAAATTAAACATTTTTCTTTTTCCAGCAACAAACTCACAGAAACGGAACCAACTCATGTTAGTAAAGAAGAACATTGCAGGTACCTTTCATTAGATTAAGAAATCGCACAAAATAGAGGTAATATTGGATAATTATAGATTTGAATGCTCTACAGAGGGTTTAATGGCTTCTTTTGTTGTGCATGTGTAGAAAATTCAATCTCAAACAAGAAATTTCAATTTTACAGGTTTTATTTTTTTATTGTTAAATTGTCGTTCAAATATAATGAAATTTGTATTGGCATATGGTATATTTTATTAATTTCTAAATTTTGTAGTTCTTCAAGGCTCAAGAATTTATTGATAAGGAGATGTATGAGGAATTGCTAAAGATTTTTACTTGGTATAAATTCAGAAATTACTTTAGGTTTATCTTAACGTTTTTACTTTTAGTTTGATCTATAATCACCAAAAAAGAGACATAATTATTTTTCTTCTTTACACTTTTTGTAGGCATAAAAAAGATTCTTTAAATATAGATCCGTACTTTGGCTTACCACTTAAAAAAAAAGGTCCCTAAACAAAGAAAAAAATATGACTTTTAAATATGGCTCATTTTTTGTAAACAATCGTATTTTTTATTTATTTATTTTTATGACTTTGAGTTATATAGAAGAAGATAAAATATTATTGTAATAACTATTTTATGGATTATATTATTTGTAGATAGGTGATGTATGTGTTCATTATATAATTAAATCATTTTCATATTGTTATTGTTTATAGATAGGTAATATATGATTATTTTAATTTGAATATTTTTATATTATCATTGACTATTCTATATTATTATTTTTATGTTATTTGAATTTAAAATTTTAAAATTTATTAAAATAATTAACTTTAAATCCCATAAAAAAAGAGGCATGGCAATGCCTGTTAAGCCCCTAGTTACTAATAGATCCTGACAATCTAGCTTAAGATAATTGGAATTAGAAAAAGAAACAAGCCTAAGATAATTTGATTTAGTTTTGATATTCAAAAGTAACTACTACAGGTTTAGGTGTAACAAACTGATAGAAACCTTATTGAATTATGTACATGATCCTTTGCGATATCAAGCTCGGCTTTAGCTTTCTTTACATCAAATTTTTTATGTTGGCTGCTACAAGCATAGCAACCTATGCTAGACGAAGTAGGTTTGCACCAATCTGAAAATGAGTAGACAAAAAAATCATGGTATTATTTTTGGAGGAATTTGAAAGTTAAATAGAATGAAAAGTGGAAGCTAGTAAACTACTTGTCAGGGAACAACAAACCTGAAGAAGTTCATATAGGTTTTAGTTGTTCTAACTTCTAGCTGCTGATAGTGTGTTTGGTAAGTTTGGTTTAGCTTGCCTCCTGCAGCATATGTCCAAACCATGGCCTAGTTCTTTCAAAATGCTAAACTAAACATGCTTTAAGTACTACGATGCAATCTTGAGAATACTTTTTAGATATCATAAGGGAAGAATGAAAGGGGGAAAAACCATTGCCATATTTCAATCATGAATGAAGAGAAAAAGGTGTGGCATTTACCAAGGTTAATTCAATACTACCTGATTTGCAGGCCAGTTATAGATCATTGACATCATGTCTCCTTTATCTTTGGCACTAAAATACATTCCACGTGGGCGCCTATATAACCCTGAATAATTTTGACACACTAATCCAATTGTAGGAGTATAGATTATTGGAGCAAACTCTTTAATATTATCAATAAGAACCTGAAGAGGGCAGGTAACGAATAAGATCCTGGGTTTAATATGGACAGTAAGATCCTGGGTTTACTATAGATTATTGGAGCAAACTCTTTAATATTATTGCATTTCTTACTATTTAATTTTTTTTATTTTTCCACAGGAAAAAGGTAATTAATGTCATAGTCCTTTAAATAAACTCTTATTAACACAAGTGGTATACAAATATTCAAATCGAAAGTAGACTAATTTGAGGCAAATGGGGATTGGAAAAAGAAAAATAATGCTGTAGGGATCACGAGATGCTGTCAATGTCATATATGTTCAAGATTTAGTATCTTAAATATAATATTAAATTATCTCGTGAAATTCATGTTTTATCTAATAATAATAGATGTTAAAGTGTAGTGTGTCAAACTCCTCATACAGACCAAACATATGGAAACATTTTTCCTTTTAATAACTTTTGACCAGAGACACGTGAAAGTACTTTAATGAATAAATTAAGCATTACATCACATTTAAATCTTCAAAAATGAACGAAGCTAGATAAATGTGAAACTAAACAAATTAACTGATAACTCTTACATATTTATATATTAATTATTAGCTCTTCAAGTATTGACAGAGAGACTTATCTGATTGACAAAAAAGTTCAACACTGGTAAGTTTAGACGGAAAGTAATAAAAGAACAAGAGATTTCATATTTCAGATAAAGATTCACAAAAATTAAGACGTGGAAAGTTATATTTACTTCTGTTCTTTGCTTTTTGGTGTAAAGAGACTAGCTAGTTACGTGCATGATTGTGTGAATGTGCCTTATTACTTTCCTCTTCAATTTAATATCAGTACGTACTTGCGTCACAAGATTAAAGGACATTTAGTGCCACTAATAAGACTATATACATATATATACAACAGTAATTCGATTAAGACAATAGTTGTATATATAAGTACTTACTTTACCATTGGTATCAGTCTACATCATGACAATAGTGACTATTACTTTCTTATCTCTAATTGATTGTAACTCTATACAAATGTTAATAGACAAAAAATGCCTCCATTACTGAAATGAAAATCCATTAATCAAAATAATGTTATGTTTCATAAAGGACTGCTAAATTATTCTAGTAAATTTCGGAACAACTTTATTAGGAAAAAAAATGACAACAGTAATCATTGATCTATTTCTATATATCTAACTAGATTTTATTGAAACAGGTAAATGAGTGAGGGAAGTTGATAATACCTGGTATCCATGAGAAAGATGCCCTCCATGAGGAAGGTAAAGCACCATGATTCGCTCGTGAGGTTTCAGCAATGCGGTATACACATGAAAATTTGCAGGTGAACCAAACAGAGGTTGCACATTTACTACAACATTGGGGTAAGAGACACATAAGCCATATTTCCCTCTCTCTTGTTTTTTATTTTTATTTTTTTTATTCTTTTACCCCTTCTTTTGGGAATTAAAACAACATATTGAACATAGAAATATTCATTGGAAAAAGTATGAGATGTGAAAGCAAAGTCCTATGAAGCCAAAACAGGAAAATTTGTCCATATACAATGAAAAACAAATTAGGTACTATGTTAGTGTTATGTAATTACCTCCCCATTTCGCTGGATCCAACCGGAACACTTCCGAGGCACGCTTCTGGCATAGTGTTTCAGCCATGTCAATATACCTGAAATAAGAAAGATCAGAAATCATTGAATTGATTCAATATTTCAATGTGACACTCCTATAGAAGAAAGTAAAAGAGTGACATACTCATTTCCACCATAGTATCTGGCACCAGGATATCCCTTACTGTATTTGTTTGTCATGATATATAGACCCTACAGCTTCCATCACAGAGACAGAGATGAAATTTTTTGAGGGTATGAGTTCCAGCCCCTTCACAAAAACAAAAACAAGAAATCAATCCATATGTGTGGTGAAAATTGAAAAGCAAAACTCTACCATCGTCTCATCAATCA
This sequence comes from Arachis ipaensis, assembly GCF_000816755.2. Taxonomy (NCBI): domain Eukaryota; kingdom Viridiplantae; phylum Streptophyta; class Magnoliopsida; order Fabales; family Fabaceae; genus Arachis; species Arachis ipaensis. Next base: position 48,445,326 of record NC_029791.2, on the reverse strand, counting down.
TCATATATGATAGGCAATAAAACATTCAATCCAATATTCCCCCTGGCTAGGAAGAATCATATCATGTAGCATAAACTAAGCAATATCAAATGTTTTGTATAAACTCAGATAGTTGGATAATTTTTTTCAAGATTTTCTATATCCCTAGCAAAGATGCAAGTAATAATAAACTAATATATTACCTTCCATTGTCTAGCTTTCTCTAGCTCAATTATATCAACAATCTCAGGATCAACTACCTCAAGTGAAGCATTCAATTGCTTTGGCCACTACAAAGGCAAATCAATATATTACGATAGAAGTCTGATTTTTCTTCCTTTCTGCTTGAAAGTTAAAACAATATGTATATCTAGATATGCATAACATTAACTGTAATTATATAATAAGCTTACTGAAACTCGGGATTTTTCTTTGTCGTAAACAGCTTCATCAGGTAAAGAGGACTACATTCAAAGGCAAGGGAAAGGAATGGCAGGTAGTTAATTGGTTAAGGTAGGAGAGCATAGAACATTATTAATATGAATATTTGTTATTACTTGGTGAGTTACTTGTGTTATTTGGTGAGTTACTTGGTGAATGGACGTGGTAAACCACCAGGACCATGTTGCTCTGGTGTTAAAGCTCTTGTAGCAACTGTAGCAACCTCTGCTGATAAGAAAACTGCATGCTAATACTAAATTTAAACTAATTATTTCAAGGTCACAAGCACTATTTAAGTTCAACATGTTAATACTCACCAGATGAATGAAAAGATAATGTCTATCTTCAAGCGGTTCTTATTTAAGTAGCTTCCATCTTCTAAATAGTTCCAAATCTATTTATCTTCATCACCTGCATATAAAACAACCTCATTGTTAAAACCTTCATTGTTCTCTAAAGCAAATAACTTAACAAAGCACAAAAACAAGTTTCAAGCTAATAAAAGAATTTGTTGATATGTCTGCAAAAGAGATATGTCACATACAACAATGATCGAATAAATGCATAAACAAAAAAAATAAGCATTCAAGTAATTCATCAAACACGTGCTATGCAAATCAGTAAAGCACCAACCGAGAGCATATTACAAATAAAACTGCAAAGAAAATGCAAATTTGTATACATGCATGTAAGAAAAATCGAAGAAATTACATGAAGACCTTACCCCCAATTTTTGCTAACAAGGAAGAAAATCAAAACCTAAAATTATAGAAATAGAAGTAGTAACAATTTGCAAAACAAAATATGAGTAATTAAAAGAAGAGAATGTTGATTTATATATAAACCTAATTTAACGAAGATGGAGAAGGAGAAGCTTCACAGAGGATAACACGGTGGAGCAGGAAAAATCACATAGCAGATCCATCAATTGAAGTGAAACATTGATGGAGGAGATCGCAGCTGGAAGAAAAGTGTTGATAGAGGAGCTTGCCGCCGGAGGAGAGCCTCGTAGATGAGATTGCGGATCTCATGTTGCGATGGAGTTTCTTCTTGGTTTCTCACATTGCGATGGAGGTTTGATTAAATAGCACAATCTTTATTAATGAAATAGAAAAATTTTTATATTAGTGAAGCAGAGCAGGTAATGGCGTTTAAAACCGCCAAAAGCACTAAAAATCCGCTGCTTTCTACATGCGAATTATGGCAGCCTCATAAACTGCCTTAATTTATGAATATAATGGCAATTTTATAGAAATGCCATTATGTTGCTACCATTTTGTGCTCTTTTTTTTGTAGTGACCATACATTACCATATTTCATACAATAGTTTTTAGGAGTAGTTTTAGGGTAGTTAGCTTAGGTTTTCTCTCTATTTCATTAGAGTTTTAATTAGATTTTTTAATGTAGCATTTTATAGTTCAATTTGGTTTTAAATTCTTGCTATCTCATTGTAAGTATTTCTTTAATTTCTCTTTTACTACATTACTTTGTCTACACTTTCATATATTTTAGCTTCATTTGTTAATATATATATAGTTTTGTAATTTTGAGTTTTGGTTCATGAATTTGATGTTTGATGGTTGTTATATGTTTATTGAGTTGCTTTTGTTAATTTTGTTCTTTTGTGGTTCATAGCTTTCAGTAATTTACTAATTTTGCCATGTTTTGTGAATATGCATACTAGGTGTTTGATGAAATGCCAATCTTAGTTATGGGTTAATTTCCACCCTTTGGCTTGGGAAAAATGAGTATATGTATTACTAGAGCCATAATGTCCAACATTTAGTGATAATTCTTGGGTTGTTAGTTGTTATTGTTTCCACTAACGCTAGCTTCTTACTAAGGTAATTAGTAAGTTAGCTAGGATTTGTGGATTAATAACAATTATGCTCACTTGACTTACTCTTCGATGTTAAGGGTTGATTTAGTGAGATTAATCCATTATAATTATCTTAGTTGTGGTTATGGCAAGGAAGGGATTCCATAACTCATCCCAAGTCAAGGTTTCATTTATGTTTTGAACCACCTTTCCATCAATTTTGAGCTTTACTTGTTCATATTACATACATAGTTCTTTTGTTCTTTTATTAGTTTATTAATTACAATTTTGAATCGTTCTTTTATCTCTTTATTTGTTTGCTTCAATTATTCAAAACCCCTTTGTTCTTGTAACCAAAATTATATGCACTTATTGGCATTAGTTCCTAGGAAAGACGACCCAAGGTTTTATTACTCTCGGTTTATATTAAATTGAATTTAAACTTTGATTGGGAAAGTTACTTGTTGGTTTGGACTATGCTATCAACGAAGTAATTCTTGTTTTGCTAAAATTCCAAACCGTCGTAATTCTCTCTTTCGTCGGTGCAAGAGTGTTAGAAGTATGGATCGACTCACAGGTGGTCAGCTCCTAAATTAAAGGAGGCTAGCAAATGCAGGACCCTTTGCTGCAGCAATACCTAGCCAAGGGGAATGAACTGGCGGCTGAGTTTGACAGAGTAAATGTCCATCACGTTCCCAGGGAATGAAATGCAAGGGCTGAGTTACTTTCAAAATTGGCAAGCACCAAGTAAGTCCTGGAAAACTTATTGCTAATTCAAGAGGTTATTAGGACACCGTTCATCTCGTTCACGACCTCAATCAACCTCCCCATCACAAGCCAGCACTCTTGGACCTTCCCAATTCTCCAATACCTCACTAACGGGATCCTACCTGAGGATCTTAAGAAATCAAGGCGCATAAAACAGGAAGCAGCAAAGTACACGACAATAGTGGGGAAATTGTACAAGCGCGGACTATCACAACCCCTCCTCAAATGCATAGAACTTGGAGACATGGACTACATACTTCACAAAATTCACGAAGGATGTTGCGGGAATCATGTGGGGGAAAAACCTTGGCTCAAAAGGTTATCCGAGTAGGGTATGTCTAGCCCTACATCGAGAAAGACTCCATCCAACTAGTCAAACATTGCGACAAGTGCTAAATCCACGCCGACCTTCACCAGGCCACTCCCCACTAACTCAGCGTCAGAACGGCAGATCGGCCTTTCGAAATTTGGGGAATCGACCTTGTTGGTCCCTTCCCCACGGCTGCCGGGCGTCTCAGATACCTCATTGTTGTCATTGACTGTAAGACCCCTTATTTTTAGAGGATATATTTATGATTTATTTATTTATTTGAGAATATATTTTTAGAGATTTTTATATTAATTGAGTACTTTATTATTATTGATTTAAAGTTTTAGTGATTGAAAAAAATAAAAAAATAAAATAATGAGGATTTTATATGATTTATAAATTTGAATAATTAGATTTTGAACTTTATTTTAGAATTTAAAGGAAATTAATTTGGTTATCTCTAATTATTGAATTAGAGTATATATTTGAAAATAAATTCTTAAGTTGATAATTAAATAGTATTTTTATAAAT